>NC_034178.2:23962302-24328135 GCF_002021735.2 Oncorhynchus kisutch | reverse complement strand
TGAAATTAAACGTGTCACCAAAGAGACATTGACACTACAGCAGGTGCTTTCAAAGCATGAGTGTATTTTCAAAGAAAGGCTAGGGACATTAAAAGGGGTCCAAGCTACCATTCATGTTACTGCAGATGCTACTCCCAGATTATATAGGCCAAGATCAGTTCCATATGCCATGAAGCCTAAAGTGGATGTGGAAATTGACAGACTCTTAGCAGAGGATATAATTATTCTTGTTAAGTTCGGAGTGGGCAACACCAGTTGTTCCCATACTCAAACCAGATGGTTCCATCAGATTATGTGGTGACTAAAAACTGACTGTAAATGTATAGAGTTTCATCACTGGAGCAGTACCCCATACCCAAAGTGGAGAATTTGCTTTCAACATTAACCGGAGGGCAACAGTTCACAAAACTGGACATGAGTCACGTATATCATCAAGTGCTAATGTATGCAGCTTCACAGAAGTACCTGACCATAAACACCCACATAGGGATGATTAACTATAAATGCTTACCTTTCAGGGTGTCTTCCGCACCAGCTATCTTCCAAAGAACCATGGAGGAAGTTCTGCAGGGGATAGCCAAGGTAGCGGTCTACCTCGACGACATTGTTGTCAGGTTAGTCACGAAGGAGGAGCATCTCAGAAACTTGGGTGAAGTTTTGAGGAGGATGGAGTAGGCCGGTCGAAGGCTGAAGAGGAGCAAGTGTACACTGTTAGCTGATGAAGTGCAGCACCTGGGCCACAAGGTGGACGCCAAGGGGTTACACACTGTCAAAGTTAAAGTGAGGGCTATCGTGGAAGCGCAAGCTCCAACAAGTGTTACAGAGCTGAAAGCCTATCTAGGCTTACTGAACTATTATAATTGCTTCCACCCTAACCTCTCTACCCTCTTAGCTCCACTGCATCAACTGTTAAGGAAGTATGTGACCTTGAAATACTGCAATCAGCAGAAGTCCTTGGGCACTACTCAGCAGACAGAGACCTCATTTTATCGTGTGATGCCTCATCGTATGGTGTGGGGGCGGTGCTATGACATCGGATGGAGAAAGGTTTCTCTGCCCCAATCAGGTTCATGTCAAGAACATTGTCGCCAGTGGAGAAAAAGTACTCCCAACTGGACACGGAAGGGAGAACCACAAATGGTCTCTCCAAGAGTTCAATGTTGGACTGTGTGGCTCAGGGCCTATGGGTACAGAATAATCTACAATCCAGATAGATACCATGGTAACGCTGATGCTCTGAGTAGACTGCCCGATCCAGAAATCATCAGGAAGGAGAAAATGATTAAGTCTTGATGATCGATGTGTTGGATGATGCACCGGTGAACACAACACAAATCAGAAATTGGACTTCAAAGGATGTGGCATTATCACAGGTTTATGAATTTATCCTGAAAGGATGGCCTACAGTGACAGAGCCACAGATCATGCCTTACTAAGCTCATCGCTTGGCCTTGAGTGTTCGAGATGAGTGTGTTCTGTTGGGTTCAAGAGGGGTTCAAGATCCCATCACAAGGGTGGAGTATGCTACTGAAGTTGTTGCACCAGTTGCATCCAGGTATGTCGGGAATGAAAGACCTAGCGAAGTCATAAGTCTGGTGGCCAAAGGTGGGCCAGGATGTGAAAAATGAGGTTAGCCTGTGTGCTGATTGTCAGAGTAACAGGAAGTCAACCCCCACCGCACCATTACATCCATGGGAATGGCCGGAAAAACCATGTACACGACTACATGTGGACTACGCTGGACCCTTCCTAGGGAAAATGTTCCTTGTGCTGATTGATTCTCATTCAGAGTGGATGGATGTTTACCCCATGAACACGTCAACATCGCACTCTACGATGGATAAGTTGAGACAAAGCTTCAGTGTCATGGGATTGCCTCAAATGTTGGTTAGTGACAATGCTACTTGGTTAGTGACAATGCTACTGAATGGAATTCAGCAAGTAACGTCGGCCCCTTTTCACCCGTCTTCAAACGGATTAGCAGAACGTGCGGTTCAGACCTTGTAGGAGGGGGATGAGGAAGATGCAAGGGGACAGCATTGAAACAAAGGTTTACTGAGTCTTGTTTAGCTACAGGATCCCTCAAGCTACAACTAGGTTGTCACCTCCAGAAATGCTGATGTCAAGGAGGTTAAGGTCAACCTTGGATCTCATCAGGCCAGACCTGAAAGTGAAAATACAACAAAAGCAATGGATTCAAAAACGGAATCATGACAACCGAGCCAAACTCAGAAGTTTCTCCCTTGGAGACGATGTCTACACAAGAAACAATGCGTTTGGTCCTAAATGGATTCCAGCTACAATTGAGGATTTCTCAGGACCAGTATCCTATACTGTGATCGTCAGAAGTGGACAAAGACAAAGGAGACGTGGATCAGATCCGAGCTCGAATTCCAGTTCCATCCATGGACATGGATCAATGCTTAAACGAGCAGGACAGGACATTGGAACGTTCCCCAGAGTTTCAGTTGGACAAACCACCTGAGACCAACAAGTCTCCACTTCCTGAGACCACCAGACACCTCCAAAGCATCGTTCTCCAGCACGAACTGCCGGGACAGGATTAACTAATATGGGAGCTATGGTGAGGCGGTGCTTGAGATCCCGGGAAACGCTCTGTCAGCAGCTGGGGACCTTCGTGAACGGAGGGTGGCGTCCATAAAACTCTCATCGGCCCCAGAGTTGATGACTACCCGGAGAGATTTTGACTGGTTCCCCTACAGCAGGATGGCATGGAGAGGGGTGCGAGTGAGTAAGTGGAGAGGGAAAGGTCTCTGTATGGCCCACCAGAGTACTCGCCCCTACCAGTGAGCCTGGACTTTTAGTGGACATGAGGACATGAAATGACCAGTAGTGCCGCAATACAGGAAACTCATGTTAAGCCTGCGTAAATGTTCGGCTGGAGACAACCTATCTCTGCCTAGTTGCATCAGCTCGGGAAGAGGTGAATCAGCAGACTTTGGAAACTCTGGGGATCTCAGGTAGCCTCAGATTTTCTCAGAAAAGGAGACGTCGGGAACTTCTCGGGATGCCTCGGAGGCGAGGTGGAATCAGACCACCTCTCCTTCCTACATTTCCGTAGCCACCCATCGATCCGGATGGTCAAGGTGATGTGCGAGTCGAGATCCGTCTGTAGTTCCCGGGCTGCTACCTCGTCCTTAAATTCCTCCGAAAATCCATGCAGGAACGTGTTGAACAGCGATTCCGGGTTCTAGGCACTCTCAGCCGCCAATGTGCAGAAATCCACCACATAGTCTGTCACAATGCGGGAGTCTTGCCGAAGCTGGAGTAACTTCCATGCAGCCTCTCTCCCGGACAACGGAGAACCCAAAACCCTTTTTTTTTTTACCTCAGCCACGAACTCCTCCAGGCTGAAGTATATGGCAGACTGTTGTTCCCACACTGCCGTAGCCCAGGCGAGAGCCCTCCCGGATATCAGCATGATGAGGTATGCTATCTTCGAGCAGTCCAAGACAAGACGAACTGGCAACCGACAAACAAACACAGCTATAAATGCACTGGGGATAATTGGGAATATAAGTGACACCTGGAGGGGGTTGGAGACAAGCACAAAGACATGCAAAACAGATCAGGGTGTGACACTCATAGTGTACATATCACTCAAGATGTGTAAACTTCAATCCAAAAACCTCAAAGGACTGGTAATTCCCTCATTTTGACACATGACTCACAATGTGATTAATGTTTAAGAACAACAACACTACTGGTTAAAAAGTCAAACAAAACAATTTCAAAATAAACATTTTTACCAATATGGTTATAGGAAAATAGACTTAAGACAGCCTCCCCTTATTCAAGGGCAGCCCTCTCTTTCCCCCGTGGACCGAATCACAAATAAGGCTATGAACATATTCGTAATTATCAGCATTATATATGACCTTCAAATCAGTATTATATATGACCTTCAAATCAGTATTATATGTGACCTTCACATCAGTGTTATATATGACCTTTAAATCATCACCCAATGTCGCTCGGCTTTCCAGTGAGGGTGATCAAACCACACTAGAATGTCAGGTCAGAGGTCATACAAACCCTTCAAAGAAGTGTTTCTATAGTATACTAATTATCGAAAAATAGTCATACATTTCATATTCAGGGGTTCTCTCTCCCAGGACAATAGTTTCGGGAAACATTTTAAAAGGAGAGAAAATGTCTACCCCCATTCTCCTGGAAGAGATAGTATACATTTCTTAAGCAATCACTATGCTACATCTTAATCAGCAACCATATGTTTTAATTACAAACCAAACATGATAATGACAAGTCCACTGTCCTCTCTCCAATCATTAATCGTTTGTTTTAATCCACCACATTGTATCCTTTTATTTAGCATGTACTTCCCTTAGACCGGGCTACATTTATCTCGCCACCGAGTCTAACGATTCATTGGTCCCTCTTTTCCCCATGGATTTTCCAAAACCACTGCACTAAAACATTTTAAATGGTCATTTTAGGTTTGGTAACCCCAACTCTAATTTCTCATGACCCCTCCTCCCTTTCGTCCATTCTCTGAATCTATTTCAGAATAAGACTAAATATAATGTAAATCTATTTCATAAGAAGACATAAATGTATCACGAGATTAAAACCCTGCAAGCTTTTCTGAGTTTGCAAGTAGAGTTTGGATTTATAATTGTAAAAAAAAAATCTGACTCCATTGTCTTTAATTCTCGCAAGGATTATCCAACCCCAATATCAGATCCATTTCCTCCCATGTCAAATGATCCTGGTATCGTTACTGTCCAACGACATAGGTAATAGCTGTATCGCTTTAGATTGTGCTCCTTTCTGGTAATGTTATCATTTTAACCTGGTGCATTGATTTAGTAAAAATATAAACCTTTTGTTTAACAAATCTTTCTCATCAGCATAATAGTCAAAACTAACTGCAATCCACTTTATTGACTTTATTGACATTTCCACTTAATGGAAACCGATTATCATTTTAAATGACATTTCATTCCTGCTCAAATTCACTGGTGTCACCTAAACTATAGAATTTAGTATTAATAATTAGAAATTGACAAAGCACATCTCCCATTCAACTTAGTCATATCTCTACACCAAACTAACCCACTTAATTTCTTACAACCCGCTTGAGTTCAGCCAGTCGCTGAAAAGCACATTTTTCCATTAAAATAACACCAAATTGATCAGAAATACAGTGTCGACATTGTTAACAATGTAAATTACTATTAGCTGGAAACGGTAGATTTTTTTATGGAATATCTACATCTGCGTACAGAGGCCCATTATCAGCAACTGGTTGACCAGTTTCAGAAGAAAGGTCTTTGTTTCTGGCCATTTTGAGCCTGTAATTGAACCCACAAATGCTGATGCTCAACTAGTCTAAAGAAGGACAGTTTTATTGCTTCTTTAATCAGAAAACAGCAGTTTAACAACATTTTAAGCTAACACAATGTGCCATTGTGTTAGCTACTCCAAGTTTATCATTTTAAAATGCTAATTGATCATTAGAAAACCCTTTTGCAATTATGTTAGCACAGCTGAAAACTGTTGATGTAGAACATGGCCAAGATGTTCAAATGTTCATAAATGACCAGCATGGTCGTATAATAATGAGGCAGAACAGTTGAAACTGGAGCAGCAGCACGGTCAGATGTACTGGGGACAGCAAGGAGTCATCATGTCAGGTAGTCCTGGGGCATGGTCCTAGGGCTCAGGTCAGTTGAAACTGGAGCAGCAGCAAGGCCAGGTGGACTGTGGACAGCAAGGAGTCATCATGTCAGGTAGTCCTGGGGCATGGTCCTAGGGCTCAGGTCCTCCGAGAGAGAGAAAGAAAGAGAGAAGGAGAGAATTAGAGAACGCACACTTAGATTCCCACAGGACACCGAATAGGACAGGAGAAGTACTCCAGATATAACAAACTGACCCTAGCCCCCCGACACAAACTACTGCAGCATAAATACTGGAGGCTGAGACAGGAGGGGTCAGGAGACACTGTGGCCCCATCCGAGGACACCCCCGGACAGGGCCAAACAGGAAGGATATAACCCCACCCACTTTGCCAAAGCACAGCCCCCACACCACTAGCGGGATATCTTCAACCACCAACTTACCATCCTGAGACAATGCTGAGTATAGCCCACAAAGATCTCCGCCATGGCACAACCCAAGGGGGGGCGCCAACCCAGACAGGATGACCACATCAGTGAATCAACCCACTCAGGTGATGCACCCCTTCCAGGGACGGCATGAGAGAGCTCCAGTAAGCCAGTGACTAAGCCCCTGTAATAGGGTTAGAGGCAGAGAATCCCAGTGGAAAGAGGGGAACCGGCCAGGCAGAGACCGCAAGGGCGGTTCGTTGCTCCAGGCCTTTCCGTTCACCTTCCCACTCCTGGGCCAGACTACACCCCTGTAATAGGGTTAGAGGCAGAGAATCCCAGTGGAAAGAGGGGAACCGGCCAGGCAGAGACCGCAAGGGCGGTTCGTTGCTCCAGGCCTTTCCGTTCACCTTCCCACTCCTGGGTCAGACTACACTCAATCATATGACCCACTGAAGAGAAGTCTTCAGTAAAGACTTAAAGGTTGAGACCGAGTTTGCGTCTCTGACATGGGTAGGCAGACCGTTCCATAAAAATGGAGCTCTATAGGAGAAAGAGAAAGCCCTGCCTCCAGCTGTTTGCTTAGAAATTCTAGGGACAATTAGGAGGCCTGCGTCTTGTGACCGTAGCGTACGTGTAGGTATGTACGGCAGGACCAAATCAGAGAGATAGATAGGAGCAAGCCCATGTAATGCTTTGTAGGTTAGCAGTAAAACCTTGAAATCAGCCCTTGCTTTGACAGGTGATGTGGTTTGGTGAGAAGAATGCCCACCTCCCCACTGGTGTGGTTACTACCTCTGAGGGTTTAGAGCTTGAGGTAGTCACCTCATACAAGTACTTGTGAGTATGGCTAGACGGTACACTGTCCTTCTCTCAGAACATATCGAAGGTTAAATCTAGACTTGGTTTCCTCTATCGTAATCACTACTCTTTCACCACAGCCTCCACAGCCTCCACATACAACACCCATTCTGCCTGTCACATTCTGTTAAACGTCCCCAAAGCACACACATCCCTGGGTCGCTCTTCTTTTCAGTTCAGTTCAGGTCCCGTTTGAGTGTTTTTTGCAGCTCGTTCAGTCGCTAGCCTCTGCCTGCTATCTGAAGACTGCACAGAAACAATGGGAAGAGAGGATTAGATAGAGATACATTATACAAAGCATGAGGGACAAGGAAGGTAAATCGTAAATACTACATGAAAATAGCAGTTGGATGGTTGTGTTGAGCCCTTGCTGAGTGTATCGTGTCGGGTTGTGTGAGAGCAGTCAGGGCCTCCTGTGGACACAGTCCTGTGGACACAAACATGTTCATCAGACAAAGTTGTCATATCTGTCAAAAATACTTACCAGTAAAAAGATATTGAGTACAATAACTTTTCATGGCTCCATAAAACATGCGTGTAAAAAAAGGCTGTCCTGCTCCTCCTCTCTTACCTAACTTTCCCTCACAATCTCCTTAGTTTCCTTTAGTCCCTTAGTTGGCTGCTCATGCATTTTACATATTTATCATAGTAACTATTCTATACATATTGGCACAGAACTTATCAACATTAAATAGACACTTGTTAACTATAAATTTCACAATTCCAGAGCTAACAATGCACAAACAGTCTATTTTCGGACAATGTATCAGCTTATTTTACCAGCATTTTACCGCTTAGATCCAAGAACAATAGACTTGCATTTTGTTTTAACTTTATCAAACAAATCGGCT
The DNA here is from genome assembly GCF_002021735.2 of Oncorhynchus kisutch. NCBI lineage: Eukaryota > Metazoa > Chordata > Actinopteri > Salmoniformes > Salmonidae > Oncorhynchus > Oncorhynchus kisutch. The sequence goes on along the minus strand of NC_034178.2, from coordinate 24,320,334 downwards.
GTACGCTACAATGGATAGCCTACTGTCAATAAATTACATCGACAACGTGACATATAGATAAGTTAATTCCGAAACACAATCCAGTTAATGCATTTATAGAAAGTCGTTGCATTCATGCATTGTTAATTCTAGCTAACGTTACCTCTAGCTACTGTAGCTAAATTCGCTCCAGCCTGTGCTGGCTGTGGACTGAGGTAAAGTAGGTTTTATATCAGACATTAACAGACATTCTCTGTGAAATCACTTGTTCTCAATAACTTTTTGCATTGAAACTACAAAACAAGTTCTAATTATTCTAAAAAGGCCTGTCTTACTTTTACAACCTTTGATTTGCATAAAAAGTAAAGTGTTGATTTGATATAAATAGTAAAATCATATGAAAATGCATTTAAATCTCTTGTTCGCAATAACGTTTGCAATGATTGTCATAGAAACATCAAAACAGGTGCTAATTATCCTACAAAGGCCTGTCCTACTTTTACAACCTTTGATTTTCATAAGTTAGGCTTTGATTTGGTATAAATAATTAAATTATATAAAAATGCATTTACTTCTCTTAATCGCAATCATTTTTTATATTGATTGTCATAGAATGTCATGCCCTGACCTGAGTATTCTTTGTTTTCTTTATTGTTTTGGTTAGGTCAGGGTGTGATATGGGTGATGTATGTGTTTTTTTTGTACTTTCTAGGGGTTTTGTAGGTTTATGGGGTTGTTTACCATATATGTCTATGGTTGCCTAGATTGGTTCTCAATTAGAGGCAGGTGTTTATCGTTGTCTCTGATTGGGAACCATATTTAGGCAGTCATCTTCTTTTGGTATTTCATGGGTTATTGTCTATGTTATGTTGCATGTTAGCACAGTGGTTCTATAGCGGCCACGGTCGTCTTATTAGTTTGTTTGTTTTGTTTCGTGTACTTCGTGGTTTCGTCAATCATTAAAGTATGCATTCACACAACGCTGCGCTTTGGTCTCCTCCATACGATGATCGTGACATAGAAACATGAAAACAAGTGCAAAATATTCAAAAAGCATCTGGGAAAGACACTAAAAGAGACAAATACTTTAATTGGAGAAACAGGAAGAAGTGACATCAAGAAGTGGACAACAGAATGCAGAGAATTTTTAAAACATTTCCTGATTAATCCTGTCATCACAACTTCTCTCTTATTTATATAGAAAAACTCTTTCTTAAGAAAACATCAACTTTCTGAGTTAGTAGTTTTAGTTCTGTAAACCATTTATCAACAGCATCTACTGAATCTCAATTGCTTAAACAGTAGGCCGCATTAAATCTGCATTAGGCTATACACTCGCATAGCTACTTTTCAAAGCTTTGTGGAAAGGGAAGATGACACCGGTGTGACTTTTGACAATGCACATCACAGTCCACAAAATGTATTTAGGTATACAGCTCAGGGATGGGGCTGTGGAAATTTAACCCCTCTCATATTAATGAACATCAACACTTAATTTTATAATCCACTAACAGAGCAGTTTCAAAATGTATTTTTCTATTATTTCAATAAACCACTAATTCAAGCTGAACTGGAAGAAGTGGCTGCAGCTATGGTCCTGTTGTGTCTACAACCGTCTCCAGAATCCCAGTGAAGAATCTGGTATCTGATAACAAGGTCCTACAAAGGGTAGTGCAAACTTCCTGCCATCCAGGACCTCTATACAAGGTGGTTTCAGAGGAAGGCCCTAAAAATGGTCAAGACTGTAGCCACCCAAATCATAGACTGTTCTCTCTGCTACTGTACGGCAAACGGTACCAGAGCACTAAAGTCTTGGTACTGGTACCCGTGTGTATATAGCCAAGTTATCATTGCTCATTGTGTATTCATTCCTTGTGTTTTCTGTTATTATTTTTGTTTGTTTTCTGTATTCTACATTGTTGGGAAGGGCCTGTATATAAGCATTTCAATGTTAGTTTACATCTGTTGTTTATGATCATATGAAATTGTATTTCGAGCCTATCCATATGTAACATAATACACTATATGTATGTGGACACTCATTTCAAATGAGTGCATTCGGCTATTTTTCTTACTTTTTTTTTTTTTTTTCACCTTTATTTAACCAGTTAGGCAAGTTGACAACAAGTTCTCATTTACAATTACGAGCTGGCCAAGATAAAGCAAAGCAGTTCGACACATACAACAACACAGAGTTACACATGGAGTAAAACAAACATACAGTCAATAATACAGTAGAAAAATAAGTCTATATACAATGTGAGCAAGTGAGTGCCATAAAAAAAAAAATCACCATAAGGCAGAAAAGGCTATGGTGGCGAAGTATATACAATATAGCAGGTAAAACACTGGAATGGTCGATTTGCAGTGGAAGGATGTGCAATAATGGGTTGCAAAGGAGCAAAATAAATAAATACAGTAGGGAAAGAGGTAGTTGTTTGGGCTAAATTATAGATGGGCTATGTACAGGTGCAGTAATCTGTGAGGATGGCACTGTGATGGCACTGTGATAGACTGCATCCAAGTTATTGAGTAGGGTATTGGAGGCTATTTTGTAAATGACATCGCCAAATTCGGGGATCGGTAGGATGGTCACTTTGGCAGCATGAGTGAAGGATACTTTGTTGCGAAATAGGAAGCCAATTCTAGATTTAACTTTGGATTGGAGATGTTTGAGTCTGGAAGGAGAGTTTACAGCCTAACCAGACACCTAGGTATTTGTAGTTGTCCACATATTCTAAGTCAGAAAAGTGATGTTAGACAGGTGGGCAGGTGCAGGCAGCGATCAGTTGAAGAGCATGCATTTAGTTTTACTTGTATTTAAGAGCAATTGGAGGCCACGGAAGGAGAGTTGTATGGCATTGAAGCTCGCCTGGAGGGTTGTTAACACAGTATTTCAGCCACATCCATTGCTGACAGGTGTATAAAATCACCACACAGCCATGCGATCTCTATAGACAAACATTGGCAGTAGAATGGCCTTACTGAAGAGCTCAGTGACTTTCAACATGGCACCGTCATAGGATGCCACCTTTCATTCGCTCAGCCGCGAAGTGGTAGGCCACACAAGCTCACAGAACGGGCCACCGTCTGTCCTTGGTTACAACACTCATTACCGTGTTCAAAACTGCCTCTGGAAGAACTGTTCATCGAGAGGTTCATGAAATGGGTTTCTATGGCCAAGCAGCCACACACAAGCCTAAAATCCCCATGCTCTATGCCAAGCGTTGGCTGGAATGGTGTGAAACTTGCAACTATTGGACTCGGGAGCAGTGGAAACGCATTCTCTGGATTAATGAATCCAGTGGCATTCAGTGTCGTTTAAGATGAGGGAGGACAAAAAAATTATGAGCATGGACCACAGCATATTGGTCCGTACAATTGCCCTTATTTTATCGCCCCAAAAACATAATACTTCCAGATCAACTGTAATGTCAATACCATTGTAAAGCACAATTTCTCCCCTTTCAAACAGAATCAATTACATGACCTAAACGCTGCCCATTTCTGTATAATTCAAGAAGACAATGAGCCCCGTCGGGTCTTTTTAAAAATGGCGGGTGGGGAAGCGAAACTAATGCGTGATAGTGAGAAGGAGAGATGTTGTGTGGGAAAATGGCTTTTTTTCACTCGATCTGTCCAACTTATCACCTTATCGCCTCTAAAATGTAAATAAAACACAATAAAGAGTTTATATAACGTGTCATTACATACCTATTTGAAGGTTTGTGTCGCATTTGAATCGGGTTTTTAGGGCAGTGCTAAAAGTGATCTTAGAAGCTAACCTCTTGAAACTAGGGGGCACTATTTTTAATTTTGGAAAAATAACGTTCCCAAAGTAAACCCACTATTTCTCAGGACCAGATGCAAGAATATGCATATAATTAGGATAGAAAACAGTCTAAAGTTTTCAAAACTGTAAAAATATTGTCTGTGAGTATAACAGAACTGATATTGCATGCGAAATCCTGAGAAATCCAATCAGGAAGTGACTCTTATTTTGAAACCCCTGTCTTTCTATGCATCCCTATTGCCCATTGAAGGGGATATCAACCAGATATCCCCTTCAATGATATCCCCTTCAAAAGCCAATTGTCCTGGTTGATATATTATCGAATAGATGTTTTAAAAACACCTTGAGGATTGATTATAAAAACGTTTGCCATGTTTCTGTCGATATTATGGACGTAATTTGGACATTTATTCGACGTTGTCGTGACCGCTATTTCCGGTGGATTTCTGAACATAACGTGACCAACAAAAGGAGGTATTGGGGGCGATGACATCAAAGTTGGGCCAACTTTTATGATGACAAGAGAGAGTTTGGGAGAATTAGTGCCCTGAGAGTTCTGCTTTACATACAGACATAATTTAAATGGTTTTAGAAGCTTTAGAGTGTTTTCTATTCAATAATAATTTTTATATGCATATATTAGCAATTTTTGACAGATTTTTTTTCTGTTTACTATGGGCACGCAATTCCTCCAAAGGGGGCAGTAAGCCCTATCTTTAACAGGTTAATAAATAATCTTTATGGAACAAAAGGAACATTTGCTGTCTAACTGGGAGTCTCGTCAGTGAAAACATCTGAAGATCATCAAAGGTAAATGGTTAATTTGATTGCTTTTCTGATTTTCGTGACCAAGCTTCCTGCTGCTAGCTGGACATAATGCTATGCTAGGCTATCAATAAACTTACACAAACGCTTGTCTTGCTTTGGCTGTAAAGCATAATTTCAAAATCTGAGATGACAGGGTGATTAACAAAAGGCTAAGCTGTGTTTCACTATATTTCACTTGTGATTTCATGAATATGGATATTTTCTAGTAATATGCTAATTAGTGTAGTTGATGACAATTCTCCCGGATCCGGGATGGGTAGTTCCAAGAGTTAACAGCGGCTTTGAGAATGATGATCGCATGCAATGATGACGCAAAAAATGACTAGGTTATCCCCCCCCTTACCCCCGTCACTTTCCATTTTTTGTTTTTAAAGGATGAGATTGTAAGACAGAAATAGTTGCTTTATGCGTGCTGTACGTTATGTCATGACACGTCACGATGTAATGGAGGGCCGTTTTTTTTACTTTTCTCCAATACTATAGAGCCATTACCATGTTGATCAAAGCTTAAATTGAAACTTAGTTCACACCCCCGATTTTGATGTCAACACAGTCCCATTAGTTCTTTGTAGCCTCGTTTGAATGTTGCGGTTGTGCACATTTGTACGCAATGGGGTGAGTTTACGTTACCCATCATAAGGTTGCTTCAACCTAGCCTATGAATGAAAGTTTACAATCTAGGTGCACACAGATCGAGAGACAAATTTGAGGTGACAGACAGTGACATTCAATACCGCTTGCCCGCATCTAGCCGATATAGGGTGTAGTCATTAGTCCAACACTTTTACATGAAAGCATCTATTGGACAAATTCAGGTATGTTTAACCCCGTTTTGTTCCGTTCTCTTCTGTTTTAGGAAAAGTTTTTCAACAGAATCGGCGGAATGAATACACCCCGATCACGAGTTCTCTCTCATAACAGCCACGTTGTATTCCTTCTCTTCCCTTCGGACTTCAATGTACCACACATCGGCTGTATGTGACCAGGCGAAAAAAAACTTTACAAGCCAAACCTCTACAAACAGCCTACATCATTGTCACCATATTAGCTACAGTAACGGCATAGTCAGCATGGCTAATGGAACTAACGCGTTAGTAAACCGGCTACAATCATGCAGTAACGTTAGTGTACAGTCAGTAAACAGTTACACCTGCAGGCCCCGGTGGCAATACATTTGTAATAACAAAAGTTTACCTTGACTTGGAAGAGTTTCATTGTTGTGTTGGAAAGTCATAGCCAGCTAGCTAACATAGCATCCCTCTATTTGAGCATTGTGTAGGCTAAACAAGCTAGCTGCATTTGCTAGCTAAGTATGTGAAACTGAAAGTGAACAAAAATAATCTCTTGCTCTTTCTCTCTTGCTTCTCCTTCATTTTGGAAGAAAATAATTTTGTTAAACTGTTCAACTATTGTCTTTCTCTTTGAGTCAACTACTCACCACATTTTATACACTGCAGTGCTACCTATCTGTAGTTTATACTTTCAGTACTAGATTCATTCTCTAATCCTTTGATTGGGTGGACATGTCAGTACATGCTGCAAGAGCTCTGAGAGGTTGGAGGACTTCCCCCATAATTACTATGTAAGTCTATGGAAGGGTGTGAGAACCATGAGCCTCCTAGGTTTTGTATTGAAGTCAATGTACATGGAGGATGGAAGCTAGCTGTCCTCCGGCTACACCATGGTGCTACCCTACAGAGTGCTGTTAAGGCTACTGTAGACCTTTACAAAATAGTGTGTTTTAATCAGTTATTTGATGACGTGAATATATTTAGTATAGTTTTATCTTAACAGGATAACTTTTTTAATGTTTTACAATTGTATTTTTGTGAAATTCACTGAGGAGGATGGTCCTCTGCTTCCGCCTCTAAGGAGCCTCCACTGGATGAGTCACACTTCACCATCTGGCAGTCCAGATGTTTTTCATGGTTCAGGCAAGGCCACTTAGTTCCAGTGAAGGGAAATCTTAACGCTACAGCAGACAATGACATTCTAGACGATTCTATGCTTTCAACTTTGTAGCAACAGTTTGGAGAAGTTCCTTCACTGTTTCAGCATGACAATGCCCCAGTGCACAAAGCAAGGTCCATACAGAAATGGTTTGTCGAGATCTGTGTGGAAGAACTTGACTGGCCTGCACAGAGCCCTGACCTCAACCCCATCGAACACCTTTGGGATGAATTGGTACCCCGACTGCGAGACAGATCTAATCACCCAACATCAGTGCCCGACCTCACTAGTGCTCTTGTGGATGAATGGAAGCAAGTCCCAGCAGCAATGTTCCGAGATCTAGTGGAAAGCAGGTGGCTGTTATAGCAGCAAACGGGGGACCAACTCCATATTAATGACAATCATTTTGGAATGAGATGTTCGACGAGCAGGTGTCCACATACTCCTGGTCACGTAGTGTATATTCTCGCCAATTTATTGCTACCTATGCGTGCAAGTATCACTTCTGCATTATCACATACTAACATGAGAGATGGAGGGAAAGGGGGATAGGAGGAGGGAGAAACAGAGAGGGAAATAGAGGGAGATGGAAAGATGAAAAGGGGGTCAGGAGTAAATAGTTAATAGAGTGATGAAAATGTGTTTAAGGCAGGGGTCAAATTGTTAAAAGTTAAGAAGTGGTATGCTATGTTCGGAGGGAGGGGAGGGCATAACGCATAGCGGAGAAAAGTGTTGCTTGAATGAATTGTCAGGAATATACACTACATGACCAAAAGTATGTGGACACCTGCTTGTCGAACATGGGCATCAATATGGAGTCCCCCCCCCCCTTTGCAGCTATAACAGCGTCCACTTGCTAACATTCAGCCACAAGAGCATTTGTGAGGTTTTTTATTTTACCAGGCACGTTGACTGAGAATACATTCTCATTTACAGCAACGACCCGGGGAATAGTTACAGGGGAGAGGAATGAGCCAATTTTAAACTGGGGATGATTAGGTGGCCATAAAGGCCAGATTGGGAATTTAGCCAGGGCACCAGGGTTAACACACCATGGGATGGGACCTTTAGTGACCACAGAGAGTCAGGACACCCATTTAATGCCCCATCCCAAAGACGGCACCCTACACAGGGCAATGTCCCCAGTCACTGCCCTGGGGCATTGGGATATTTTTTTTAGACCAGAGGAAAGAGTGCTTCCTACTGGTTCTCCAATACTACTTCCAGCAGCATCTGGTCTCACATCCAGGGACTGACCAGGACCAACCCTGCTTGGTTTCAGAAGCAAGCCAGCAGTGGGATGCTGAGTGGTATACTGCTGGCTAGGTCGGGCACTGATGTTGGGCCATTAGATCTGGCTCACAGTCAGTATTCCAATTCATCCCAAAGGTGTTCGATGGGGTTGAGGTCAGGGCTCTGTGCAGGCCAGTCAAGTTCTTCCACACAGATCTCGACAAACCATTTCTGTATGGACCTTGCTTTGTGCACTGGGGCATTGTCATGCTGAAACAGTGAAGGAACTTCTCCAAACTGTTGCCTCAAAGTTAGAAGCACATAATGGTGTAGAATGTCATTGTCTGAGGTAGCGTTAAGATTTCCCTTCTCTGGAACTGAGGAGCCTAAACCATGAAAAACAGCCCCAGACCATTATTCCTCCTCCACCAAACTTTCAGTTGGCACTTTGCATTGTGGCAGGTAGTGTTCTCCTGTCATCTGCCAAACTCAGATTTGTCCGTCGGACTGCCAGATGATAAAGTTTGATTTATCACTCCAGAGAACGCGTCTCCAGTGCTCCAGAATCCAATGCCGGCAAGCTTTACACTACTCCAGCCGATGCTTGGCATTGTGCATGGTGATCTTAGGTTTGTGTGCGGCTGCTCGGCCATGGAAACCCATTTCATATAGCTCCCGACGAACATTTGTGCTTACGTTGCTTCCAGACGCAGTTTGGAACTCAGTGGTGAGTGTTGCAACCGATGACAGACAATTTTTACATGCTACGTGCTACGGCACCCAACGGTCCCGTTCTATGAGCCCTCTTATTGCCTACCACTTCGCAGCTATCGTTGTTGCTCCTAGAATTTTCCACTTTTCCACAATAACAGCACATATAGTTGACCGAGGCAGCTCTAGCAGGGAAGAAATTTGAAGAACTGACTTGTTGAAAATGTGACATCGTATTATGGTGCCACGTTGAGTCACTAAGCTCTTCAGTAAGGCCATTCTAGTGCCAATGTTTGTCTATGAGGTTGCATGGCAGTGTGCCCGACCTTATACACCTGTCAGCAACAGATGTGGCTGAAATAGCCAAATTCACTCATTTGAAGGGGTATCCACATACTTTTGTATATATAGTGTCTATTCCAATAGCGAATATTAGATACGTTGTTGACCTCAGGCTATTTTTATCACTCTCATGACTATTGCCTCCCCATCTCTCTCGTTTTTTTCTCTCCAGTTGGTACGTGATAATGCAGACCTGCGTTGTGAGCTTCCTAAGCTGGAGAAGCGTCTTCGGTCTACAGCTGAGAGAGTGCGGGCATTGGAAGGTGCACTGAAAGAGGCTAAGGAGGGGGCCATGAAGGACCGTAGACGCTATCAACAGGAAGTGGAGAGTATCAAAGATGTTATGAGGGCCAAGAACCCCCTCCGTAGGCAACATGCTGCCCAGATAGGTAATGATACACGCACACACACGCACAGGCATAAACATAAATGCATGAACACCACTCAGGTAGGTAACACACAGGTCTCTCACACACCCAAACACACACAGCTCAGATAGCTAACACACACACAATGATAGTAATAATGTTTTTTTTTTTTTTTACTAACACTAATTGGAGCAAACTAATGAACCTCTACTTCCAGATTATACATACTAAACTCAGCAAAAAAAGAAAAGGCCCTTTTTCAGGACGCTGTCTTTCAAAGATAATTCGTATAAATCCAAATAACTTCACAGATCTTCATTGAAAAGGATTTAAACACTGTTTCCCATGCTTGTTCAATTAACCATAAACAATTGGAACGGTCGTTAAGACAGTAACAGCTTACAGACGGTAGACAGCGCTACAGGGAGACAGGACGGATAGCTCATCGTCCTCACAGTGGCAGACCACGTGTAACAACACCTGCACAGGATCGGTACATCCGAACATCACCTGCGGGACAGGTACAGGATGACAACAACAACTGCCCGAGTTATATCAGGAATGCACAATCCCTCCATCAGTGCTCAGACTGTCCGCAATCGGCTGAGAGAGGCTGGACTTAGGGCTTGTAGGCCTGTTGTAAGGCAGGTCCTCACCAGACATCACCAGCAACAATGTTGCCTATGGGCACACTCACACCGTCGCTGGACCAGACAGGACTGGCAAAAAGTGCTCTTCACTGACGAGTCGCGGTTTTGTCTCACCGGGGGTGATAGTCGGATTCGCGTTTATCGTGGAAGGAATGAGCGTATCACCGAGCCCTGTACTCTGGAGCGGGATCGATTTGGAGTTGGAGGGTCCGTCATGGTCTGGGGCGGTGTGTCACAGCATCCTCGGACTGAGCTTGTTGTCATTGCAGGCAATCTCAATGCTGTGCATTACAGGGAAGACATCCTCCTCCCTCATGTGGAGTTCCTGCAGACTCATCGTGACATTACCCTCAGGCATGACAATGCCACCAGCCATACTGCTCGTTCTGTACGTGATTTCCAGCAAGACAGGAATGTCAGTGTTTTCCCATGGCCAGCGAAGAGCCCGGATCTCAATCCCATTGAGCATGTTTGGGACATGTTGGATCGGAGGGTGTGGGCTAGGACCGTTCCCACCAGAAATGTCCGGGAACTTGCAGGTGCCTTGGTAACATCTCTCAGCAAGAACTGGCAAATCTGGTGCAGTCCATGAGGAGGAGATGCTCTACAGTACTTAATGCAGCTGGTGGCCATACCAGATACTGATTGTTACTTTTGATTTTGACCCCCCCCTTTTGTTCAGGGACACATTATTCAATTTCTGTTAGTCACATGTCTGTGGAACTTGTTCAGTTTATTTCTCAGTTGTTGAATCTTGTTATGTTCATACAAATATTTACACATGTTACATTTGCTGAAAATGTACTCAGAGAGGACGCTTCTTTTTTTGCTGATTTTATATACAATTCTATTGGTTTCAATAATTTAGTATAATCATTTAAATTGAAAAATTCAAAGTTTTTAATCAGCCGTCGTGTTGCATATCTATTTATTAACCATGTGCCATGATGATGATAACTACGATGATGACAATGATGATTTTGATACCAACATTGCTTTGTTTTCTCTTCCCAGCCAAGCCTGTCCGTCCGGGCCAGTTCCCACTCTGCTCCCCCACCAACCCGTGGGTTCGCATTACTGAACAGCAACACTCCATCCATTTTAGTAACGCCATGTTCCAGATCCCCAGCCAGACAGCTAGCTATCACACCAGCCACCCTGCCGCTCCCCCAGCTACATCATCTAACTCCAACCCCACCCAGACCAACAATCACCACTCCAATGAGACCAGCCTCCATCAGACCAAGACGTGAGTACAAACATAGGAATGGAGCTCGCTGTGTATGAGCTTTATACAAAAGTGCAAACATGACACTGAAGTATAATTTTACATTATTGATTGTTGATTGAAATACTGATTGAAATACTGTACATTCATGACTAGGTGACTGATGGGTCTCTGTCTGTCCTGTAGGCTGCCAGCTGAGCCACCCAACACCACCACAGTGGACAACGGCACAGTAAAGGACACTACAGTGCAGAAGACTACAGTGGATAACCCAACAGTGGACAATGCCGCCACAGTAGATCATTCTCCAGTGAAGCACCCTACAGTGGATAACACTACAGTGAATAGTGCCGCAATGGATAACTCCCCAGTGAAGCACCCTACAGTGAAGGACACTACAGAAAAAGGCTCCACATTGAAGGACCCTACAGTCAACTCTACAGAAATGGTGGACGTTGACAGTGTCAACGGTAAGGTTAACAGCATTCAATGTTCCCCACTTCAACTCACTCCTCACTTGGTCTGCTCCATAGAAATACAGTAGATATAATTAGTGTAATTCTATTTCTATGGTCTGCACTCCTCGCTGTTCACTATACACTGGTCTGACTGCATCCTCACCCTGACACCTGCTTCATCTATCCACAGGGAACACTACAGATATCAATGACAACAGGTAAGACTGCCCACCACTGTCACAGACCTGGCTGCCGTTATGTATTGAATCCCCCTGCAGGCTTGTACTACACCACACTACTATGTGGCATGCTTGATTACAGGGTCGTTCCACAAAATTAGTGCCTTGTGTGTCCCTTTGATATTTTAAGTAAAGATTGTGCACAAATATTGAAACGCCTGTTATATTACATGAAGTGCATTTGAATAAAGACCACATAGACAAATCCATAAATCAAGCCTTGCTAAAATGCAAACATCAGCATTTTGAAATGTCCCTCTGTGCTCCCGGTTGGCACAGCGATCTAAGGCACTGCATCTCAGTGCAAGAGTTGTCACAACAGTCACTGGTTTGAATCCAGGCTCTATCACATCTGGCTGTGACTGGGAGTCCCGTAGGGCTGCACACAATTGGCCCAGCATCATCCGGGTTTGGCTGGGGTAGGCCGTCATTGTGAATAGGAATTTGTTGCAGTGAACGCTAAAATGTTAGCATGTGGAAACAGTGCCAGGGAAACTAAACCAAAGCATGGATTGCTGTCATACCTCGTCCATAGACTGTTTACAGGGTACGAAAACCTATATGTAATTTTGTAATTTGTGCCTCACTGCTATGCTGTGCTGCTGCTGGTTTCCTTCTGCTGCTGTGGCCTACCTTCCTGAGTGCCTCCCGCTTGCCCTGCCTGGTGTTGTATAGCATGTCTCTGAGTGTCCACTCTGCTGTTGCTGTTTCCAGGAATGATGTGCAGCACTGCGACAACCACAACCAGGAGAACCCAGCCAAACTGCACCACGTCATCCAGCCAGAACAGACTGCCAGCTAGTGACTCAGCTCGATAGGTAAGGAGGGGGAGGGAGAATATTAAATATTGAATGAGTATGTCATAACAGACAATCTAAGATGGCAGATTCACTGCCTTGTGTATTTCTGCCCTCTCTCTTTCTCCCTCTCTCTTTCTACCTCTCTCTCTGTTTCTCTCCGGGAGAGGGAGATAGAAAGTGAGAAGAAGATGGAGTGCACTGGACTGGACGTGCTTATGCTGATTTCCAAATGGCCAGAGAGCCCCTAATATACTATACTGGGTAGATGTAAGAATTATTGTTATTAGTATGGCTTCATCTTGCCTTCTAATTGGCTGGGTGGAAATAAGGAGTTGGACGATGGATGCGTCCTAAATGGAGAAGTAGTGCACTATATAGGGAATATGGTGCCATTTGGGATGCAGCTTAGGAGCTAATTTCAGCATTAGACTCCAGCTGAGTCTAGTGAAATTCAACTCCACAGTTCTTCCCACTCACAATAAAGACTATATTATCAGACGTAATCTAAGCCTGCAGTGCTTATTTGACTCACTGCCTTGTTTATTCTTCTCCTTCTCTCTCCCTCTCCAGGTGTCCGGTTCTGCCAAGACTTACCTCGTAAATTCGCATGCTGCGAATCAACGGCCCTCTGATCACCCCTCTATCCTCCTCCCCTCTTTCCCAGTAACACCAACTCTCTTCCTCCCTCTGTAGAACTCTCTGTAGCCCTCCACCTTTTCCCCTCTGCCTCTCCTGCTTGCTATCCGCCTGTCCACTCTCTTGAACCATTTGTCCAATACTTTGTAGGTGATATGAATATAACGTACTGTACTATGTGGGTATGGGGGTATGTATAGTAGGCCTACTGTATGGATTATGTATGCAAAGGAACCATGGCAGCATAGAAAACTCTGTAACTGAACCACTAGGCTTAGGTCCCAAATGGCACCCTATTCCCGTCGTGCTCTGGTCAAAGGTAGTGGACTATAAAGGAAGTAGGGTGCCATTCGACACACAACCTAGAATTGGCAGCTTCCTCTTCCTCTAAGCCCTTACTATTCCTCTGACCCTGTTGGAATGAATTGAAGCTGTACTAGCCAATGAGGATTGGAGCGTGATGGTGCAGTGTTCTGTGTGGCAATAGGGCACGCTCATCCTGCTCTTCTCCGTCTAGGAGGTACAGTACATTGTGAGGGTAAATGACGAGACATGATCATTTTAGGCTCTTTTGGCCTTTTCTGTACCTATATCAAAAATAAGAGTATATAAGCCTAATACCTCTATTCAACACCACGAGAATCGGTTGGAAAATAGATGTAACGGCATTCATAGGAAGAAGGTGAGGACAAAGGTGCCGGGGTGCGCGTTCAAATTATTTATTTGAAACTGAACACTAAATACAAAATAACAAAAGGTATAACCGAAACAGTTCTGACAGGTGATACGCACACTCAACAGGAAACAACTACCCACAAAACACAGGTGGGAAAAAGCTACCTAAGTATGGTTCTCAATCAGAGACAACAATAGACACCTGCCTCTGATTGAGAACCACACCCGGCCAAACACACAGAAATAGAAAAAAATAGAACACAAAACATAGAATGCCCACCCCAACTCACGCCCTGACCCAACCAAAATAGAGACATAAAAAGGATCTCTAAGGTCAGGGTGTGACAATAGACAACAACCACCTTGCAATTGGAGATTGATCGAAGTAATACACACACGCAGAGCACGGCAACGTCTTAATTTAAAAGTGAACATATTCATACATTACCATTTCTCACTCTATTCTATTCATGTATATAGAAGTATATACAATATCGATGTATATATGCACCCCATTAAGGTTGATTTTGTATTGGACTGTATAAGTGTTTTACACAGCTGACTGATGTCATAGTAATAATGATACTGTTTGCTAACTGAGCAGGTTAACATAGCAGACAGCTGTTTCTTTAACTTCCACAATATCATTAAGACAACAGATGACAACTGGCCGGTTGAGTAGTCAGGCCCAGAGCCATATATTTACTTATTTTGTAAATATGGCACTGGTCAGGCCGAGTGAGGTTGGAGACTTCTGAACAGTACTGTAGGTAGAGGGCAGATCAAGATTGTTGTGCTAGTGGCAGTGTTTTTTAAATGCCATAAGAAATAGAGCTTACAGCAGCATCATACTCAGAGTAAATAGCTGATGAATGTGGATGAGTTAGATCATAGGTCAAACACAAACTTCCTCCAGCAGGTTCATTGTTGTACTTGTTTGTGTGTATATTATCCTGTCTATAGAATAACAGCAATTACAGTCAGACGCAAGCATGTCTATCTATGCTGACGCTCCAACCAAGCCCTTCAAGGCTTGCTTTCAGAGTAATGCATGCTTTAATGTATGCTTACTAATGCAGTAACTCTTAAGGTTTTCATCAAATAGGTTATCTGCTATGATGCAAACTACTAAAAGTAAAAAATAAAAAGTCTGGTGAAAAAAAATGACAGGATTTAAAATAAAATAAAAATGTTGTGCTAATGTTGTGCTTCTCAATGCATCAATACAAGACTGAAAGAAGGGAGCTATATACTGTACAGTATATATATTCTATGAAGAAAGAAAGACAGAGATACTTGATACTTTGGAGCTGTAACATACTACTTTATCTACCTGGGTTGGAGGTTCTGTAGGTTCCATGGGGTTCCATAGGGTTCTCTAGGATTCTCTAGTGTTCTATAGAGTTCTAAGGTTCTATAGGGTTTTCTAGATTTCTGATGTACCTTCATCTCAACATGTTTGTTCTGCTGTGATGTGTCCAGTGGTCATCAATTACATTCACCAACACAGAATGGAAAATATAACTGGGTAAAAAATAACAGATTTAGTAATTGTGTAAGCAACTATTTTTATACTGTTCATTATTTCATTTTTTATTGTTATTATTGAATGTGATGTTATTTACTGGATATGTTTACTCTTGAGTTGCACATGGTTGTTCTTATGTTAATATATACTATTTATTCATTCATTGTTTATTGAATGCTAACTGATCAATCAGAATACATTTTGGTTGTAGACAGGGCTGGTACACAAAGCAGCATTCAAATTACTGGTTGTTTCTTTTTTGGAAAGATACACTGAGCCTTCAGAACAGTCACAATTCATCAGGGCATGAACTCTACAAGGTGTTGAAAGCATTCCACAGGGATGATGGCCCTTGTTTATGCCAATGCTTCCCACAGTTGTGCCAAATTGGCTGGACAATTCTTGATACACACGGGAAACTGTTGAATGTGAAAAACCCAGCAGCGTTGCAGTTCTTGACACAAGCTGGTGAGCCTGGCAACTACTACCATACCCCTTTCAAAGGCACTTCAATCTTTTGTCTTGCCCATTCACACTCTGAATGGCACACATACACAAACCATGTCTCATTTGTCTCAAGACCAAAAAATCCTTCTTTAGCCTGTCTCCTCTTCATCTACACTGATTGAAGTGGATTTAACAAGTGACATCATTAAGGGATCATAGCTTTTACCTGGATTCGCGTGGTCAGTCTGTCATGGAAAGAGGTGTTCTTAATGTTTTATATACCCAGTATATATAAAGTGATCGGTGCATTTCATCAACAGCATAAATACACCTATTTCAGTTTTGCATGTGAAAACAGAATCACCACTGCTGCGACTGTTGATTGCCAACTATTTAGATTAGAATGAGCAGCCAGCTCATGAGCAGCCAGCTCACGAGTGCATTGGTGACACAAGCACAGATACAACAAGTGAAAATGAATGATCTAAATGGGGATAGCTAGCATGTCAAGCATTAACTTGTGACATTGTGACATTAACACAGGTTAACTTCAGTAGACATGAAATTAGCAAGCTACCAGTACATAGCTTGCCCACTAGCTAGCATATGATGAATAGCAGGGGAAACAAAAAGCAATGTTGCGAATTAGGCACAGAGCCATATTTTATTGATCCTAACAGATACGCGAGAAGGTTATATCTAGTGTATCCCTCTGTCCTTTGATGGATGAACTTCTGGCTTATTGAGGGGGCAAATAGCCTAGTGGTTAGAGTGGTGGGCCAGTAACCAAAAGGTTGCTGGATTGATTCCCCGAGCTGACAAGGTAAAAATCTGTCATTCTGCCCCTGAACAGGGCAGTTAACCCACTGTTCCCTGGTAGGCTGTCATTGTAAATAAGAATTTGTTCTTAACTGACTTACCTAGTTTTATTTTTTATTTTTTTATTTCACCTTTATTTAACCAGGTAGGCTAGTTGAGAACAAGTTCTCATTTGCAACTGTGACCTGGCCAAGATAAAGCATAGCAGTGTGAACAGACAACACAGAGTTACACATGGAGTAAACCATTAACAAGTCAATAACACAGTAGAAAAAAAGGAGAGTATATATACATTGTGTGCAAAAGGCATGAGGAGGTAGGCGAATAATTACAATTTTGCAGATTAATAACACTGGAGTGATAAATGATCAGATGGTCATGTACAGGTAGAGATATTGGTGTGCAAAAGAGCAGAAAAGTAAATAAATAAAAACAGTATGGGGATGAGGTAGGTAAAAATGGGTGGGCTATTTACCGATAGATTATGTACAGCTGCAGCGATCGGTTAACTGCTCAGATAGCAGATGTTTGAAGTTGGTGAGGGAGATAAAAGTCTCCAACTTCGGCGATTTTTGCAATTCGTTCCAGTCACAGGCAGCAGAGAACTGGAACGAAAGGCGGCCAAATGAGGTGTTGGCTTTAGGGATGATCAGTGAGATACACCTGCTGGAGCGCGTGCTACGGATGGGTGTTGCCATCGTGACCAGTGAACTGAGATAAGGCGGAGCTTTACCTAGCATGGGCCAGTGGGTCTGGCGACGAATATGTAGCGAGGGCCAGCCGACTAGCGCATACAAGTCGCAGTGGTGGGTGGTATAAGGTGCT
Source organism: Oncorhynchus kisutch (assembly GCF_002021735.2). Lineage (NCBI taxonomy): Eukaryota > Metazoa > Chordata > Actinopteri > Salmoniformes > Salmonidae > Oncorhynchus > Oncorhynchus kisutch. The sequence goes on along the minus strand of NC_034178.2, from coordinate 24,302,825 downwards.
TTAGTGACAAAACGGATGGCACTGTGATAAACTGCATCCAGTTTGCTGAGTAGAGTGTTGGAAGCAATTTTGTAGATGACATCGCCGAAGTCGAGGATTGGTAGGATAGTCAGTTTTACTAGGGTAAGTTTGGCGGCGTGAGTGAAGGAGGCTTTGTTGCGGAATAGAAAGTTGATTCTTGATTTGATTTTCGATTGGAGATGTTTGATATGAGTCTGGAAGGAGAGTTTACAGTCTAGCCAGACACCTAGGTACTTATAGATGTCCACATATTCGAGGTCGGAACCATCCAGGGTGGTGATGCTGGTCAGGCGTGCGGGTGCAGGCAGCGAACGGTTAAAAAGCATGCATTTGGTTTTACTAGCGTTTAAGAGCAGTTGGAGGCCACGGAAGGAGTGTTGTATGGCATTGAAGCTTGTTTGGAGGTTAGATAGCACAGTGTCCAAGGACGGGCCGGAAGTATATAGAATGGTGTCATCTGCGTAAAGGTTAAATAAAAAAATTCTCCCAGGCTCCCAATGACTGTTATGATTATTTAAGTTCATTCAAATGTTCTCTTTAGTGCCATCTGTTTAGTACCTGAAAGAGCAGATGCCGAAGGCCTGAGCACCCATTCCAGTGCCCCAAGATGGTCCATTTACTTTTTGTTGTGAAATTCATGTGATGAAATCCTGCAATCTCATTGATGCAGTCTCCCTCATTAGCAAAACTGGCAATGCAATCCAAGCGCTGGGCGGCTGAACACAGCTGCTGCTTGCTGAGAGTTACCTAGTAGATAACTGAACAGCTTGTTTTTGAAACAGTAAAATTTACACATTGAACACACTTTATGGACATTTAAAACAATCCATGAATTATATAATTTATTTTGTTTACATTTCTTTAACAATTAAACTCCATAATAGACCGGCCGCCACTGGGCCCATGTGCAGTCAAAGGAGACTATGGAGGAGTACATCCATGTTTACTAGATAGCTACAGTAGTTGCCTTGATAACAAAACAAACAGACTTGCTAGTTTAGCTGACATTACAGTCCTCCAACAGACTTTTGCTTTCAAAAGCAGCTCAAACATAGAATGTGTAAGAAAGAACTTCATAATCATTCAATTAAATAGTGCATTATTGTAACAATGACGCTGGGAGTAAGGAAGTAGGTGCAGTTGGTGAGTTTAACAATAAAGGCCGTAGAGTGATTCAAAGGGTGCATTCGTAACTTTGCTCTGGCTATCTACACCGATTTCAGAGCACTCTCATCTGACTGTGCCAGAGTGCAGAATCACTGATGAATTTACGAATGATCAACACCTGTCAAAACACTCGGATCAACACTACTCCTCATCCAGAGTGTCCAGTGTGCGCTCTGGACGGCCCGAGTGTGAAGAGCGGGGCCGGTCCGGATGGCGAAGTTAGAAATCTCGGATGATGTTGGGATCTTGAATGTCGTCCACCGGAACCGAACACTGCTCTTCTGGACCGTACACCTCCCAGTCCACCAGGTACTGGAGCTGACCCCCACGACATTGGGAGGGATTTTACGGCATAGGTGGGGCTTCCCCTCGATGTCCAGGAGAGGCAGATGGGTGTCGTGGAGGAAGGCCTAAGCCAGGGGACGACTAACCACTGGCCTGAGGAGGGAAACATGAAAAAAGGGTGAGATCCAATAGATAGTGGGGAGCTGTAATCTATACGTCACCTCGTTGACCCTCCCGAGGACCTTGAACGGGCCTCACAAACCGAGGGCTCAGCTTCTTACAGGACAAGCGGAGTGGGGGGTTCCTGATGGAGAGGCAGGCAGACATTATCCCCAGGATGGAACACAGGAGCCTCACTGCATTGGTGATCCGCCTGCTCCTTCTGGTGGCTGGAGCCTAACGTAGGCATTGTTCCAAACCTCTTCTGCGTGCCTGAACCACTCGTCCACCGCAGGAGCTTCGGTCTGGTTCGGTGTCCATGAAGCCAGGACTGGCTGATAACACAGAACACACTGGAAGGGAGTCAGCCCGGTGGAGTAGTGACCCAATGAATTGTAAGCGTACTCCGCCCAGGGAAGGAATCGGGCCGACTCTCCCTGCTGGTCCTGGCATTGACTCTTCAGGAACCTCCCCAGCTCCTGCTTCAGCCTCTCCACCTGCCCATTAGACTGAGGCCGGTACCCGGAAGTGAGGCAGACCATGACACCCAGCTTCTAAATGAAGGCTTTCCAATCCCGTGACGTGAATTGGGGACAGATCTGAGACCTGCTGGAACAGTACCGCAGCAACCTTACTTACTTACTGACTTTATTGTCCCCATGGGGAAATTTTGTTGCAGTGTCATGTACACATTTAAAATGGCGTGTAAATACAAAACTAAATTGGCAATACAACTTTCATAACAGTTACATACCAATACATACATTTTTTTAAGACTAGCCTGCTGGTCTTACTGAGTTGATAGGAACACTAGCCCGAGCTATTTAGGAGGGATATCACACCTGGAACAAATTATTGTCTAGTAAGAGAGAGCGGTAGGGAGACCAGAGAGAGGGTTAAAACGGCAGGATTTAGATATTCTGTCCACAACCACCAAAATGGTGGTGAAACCATCAGAGGAGGGGAGATGAGTGACAAAATCAATGGACAGATGAGACCAGGGACATTGAGGCACGGGAAGGAGTTTCCCTGCTGTAGCGTGCCGGGGTGATTTAGTTTGTGCCGGGGTGATTTAGTTTGTGCACATACGGAAGAGGAATTTAGGAGTTGTAGCGAGTGATGTCCTGTGCAAAGGTAGACCACCAGTATTTTGAATAGTTTGGTTCATACTTGGATGTCCAGCGATGACAGCTGTGGTCGCCCAGGTCAGCAGCCGATCCCTTATCCCTGTGGGAACGTAGATGCGCTCAGGAGGACAGGTAGCTGGTGCGTGTTCCTTCCCCAGGGCCTGGCGACTGACCACATTCACATCATTGATCCTGGGCGATTTGTCAGAGTGAAATCGATCGAGTGGAAAAAAAGGGCCCATCTTGCTTGGCGCAGGTGAAACCGCCTCACTGTCCGCATGTACTCCAGGTTCCAATGGTCGGTGAGGATGAGAAATGGGTCTTTAGCACCCTCCAGACAGTGTCTCCAATCCTCTAATGCAAACTTCACTGCTAGGAGCTCCCGATCGCCGACGTCATAGTTCCTCTGCAGGAGACAGTTTCTTTGAGTGATATGCACATGGAGGCAATTTCTGTGGATTTCCTTGTTGGGACAGGACAGCCCCTACACCCACATCTGAAGCGTCCACCTCCACCACGAAGCACAGCGTAGGATATGGGTATTTGAGCAACGTGGTGGAGGTGAAACGTCCCTTCAGTAGGTGGAAGGCTTGGTCGGCTGCAGGACTCCACCCCAACTTACAGGTACTACCCGTGAGGAGAGAGGTGAGAGGAGAGGCGATAGAGCTAAAGTCCTTAATGAAATGGTGGTAGAAGAAGTTGGCAAACCCCAAAAACCGTTGTAACCCCTTTATGGTGGTTGGGACTGGCCATGACCTGACAGTTTTTTACCTTCTTTTTACCGTCCACTTTCACTCCTTGCAGGCCAATCTGGTAACCCAGAAAGGAGACGGCCTCCTGATGGAATTGGCAGTTCTCCGCTTTAGCCAGGAGGCGTTCCAGGACTACTGGGATGTGAGCGATGTGATCCTCCAAGGTCGGTGAGTAGACCAGGAGATTGTGGATATACACGACCACCTGGCGTCCGAGCATGTCCCGGAACACCTCTTTTACAAATGCCTGGAACACTGACGGAGCGTTGGCTAATGTGCTGAAAGTTGTTTTCCATTCATCCGAGGGTAACGGCGATGGTAACGGTAGTTCGCGGTGATGGAATTCAGACCTCTGCAATCAATGCACGGGCGTAACCCTCCATCATTCTTTGCCATGAAGAAGAAGCCTGTCGACACAGGGGAGTTGGACATGTGGATGAAACCCTGTTGGAGCACCTCATGGGTGTACTCCTCCATAGCCTTGGTTTCAGCCACTGACAGAGAGTAGATGCGGAGGCGCAGAGCCTGCAAGCAGGTTGTTGGCACAGTCCCAGGGGCAATGAGGAGGGAGACAGGTGACGCATGCCTTGGTATACCTCTGGGATGTTGGGCTGCAACAACACTCTCAATCGACGTGGAACCACAGGGGAAGGGAAAGCAGGTCCTCAGGCATTCGGGTGCCCAGTACGTGACAGACATCCCCGACCATGAGATGGTGGGGTTATGGCGTTGGAGCAATGGGAGGCCGAGGATGATCTTGTGTACGGGTATATTGATGATGAGAAAGGGAAGGCTTTCTTGATGTATGGACGGTGAGTGGTGTTGTGATGTGTGTGATAGTCCCAGAATCCAGTGGTCAATGATCCAGCGCTTGAACCAGAAACGGAGAGGTTGAGCGGGTATGAGGTGATGTTCAGTGAGGAGGCAAGGTTCTGATCAATAAAATTCCCAGTGGCACCGGAATCCATTAGAGTTATGAAGGACAGCCAGCTAGTGAAATCGATACTAAAAGGGGTTTTGCGGAAAGTGATAATGATGGATACTCAAGCCTAACCCAGGAGGCAGATGATCACGGGGCCGTCCTTCTGCTCTTGTGGTCCCCGGGTTGCAGATGAAGGGGAAGTGATGAAGTCCATGTGTGCCTAATGATGGGGAGCAGGTGTGCAACATGAGGGTTGCCAGGTGTGCGTAATGATGGGTTGCCAGGACCGATTGTCAGTAAACGAGTAGACGTGACAGTTATAGGGAAATAATGCATGCTCTAGAATGCCCTTCAAGCCAATCAGAAATGAGTATTCAACAAAGCCATGGTATAAGCAAGGTATAATCAATGAGGGCTAGAGTAGTGGAACTGACCTTCCACGGAGTTGCATTATTTTCAAGAGATCACATAGAGCCCTGAGTTGATTATCCCTTTTACACCACGGTTATAATTTAGCACATTTGCTGCTAGAAATGTGTTCATTTGTCAGTAGAAATATGTTCAACATCCACTGAAGTAGCTAGCAAGTTTACATGATAGCTACAGTACTTGCCATGGTAACGAAACAAACAGACTTGGTAGTTTAGCTAACCAAACCATCAGTCCTAGCTTGCCATTAGGAAAGTCTAATTCACCAAGTCAATCATGTTTTAAATTCGACTTTTGCTTTCAAAAGCAGCTCAAACATAGAACATGTAAGAATGAACTATAGCCATTGAATTCTACCCTGCAAATACACTGTGCGTTATAGGTACATAATGCTCGTTCTAGAATGCCCTTCAAGCCAATCAGAAACAAGTATTCAACAATGACATTGTATTAAAAAAGGTAATGTAAACTCACCCCATTCCGTACAAATGTGCGCAAACGAGGCTGCAAAGAAAACTAATGGGACTGTAGCGACTGTGTTGACTTCAAAATATGGGGTGTGAACTACGTTTCTATTCAAGCGTTGATTGACATGGTAATGGCTCTATAGTATTGGAGAAAAGTTGAAAAAAAACGACCCTCCGTTACATCGTGACGTGTCATGCCGTAATGTACAGCATGCATAAAGCACTATTTCTGTCTTACAATCTCTCTCCACCAAGTGTAGCACTTCTCTCATCGTTTAAAAACAAGAAATGGACAGTGACGGGGGTAAGAGGGGGATACCTAGTCGTTTTTTGCATCATCACTGTAAGCGATCGTCACTCTCAAACCCGCTGTTTATACTTCTGAAGATCAATTTAGCACCGCCCTAAAAACCGAATTCGACACAAACCTTCAAATAGGTACAGTGGGGAGAACAAGTATTTGATACACTGCCGATTTTGCAGGTTTTCCTACTTACAAAGCATGTAGAGGTCTGTAATTTTTATCATAGGTACACTTCAACTGTGTGAGAAGGAATCTAAAACAAAAATCCAGAAAATCACATTGTATGATTTTTAAGTAATTAATTTGCATTTGATTTCATGACATGACTATTTGATACATCAGAAAAGCAGAACTTAATATTTGGTACAGAAACCTTTGTTTGCAATTACAGAGATCATACGTTTCCTGTAGTTCTTGACCAGGTTTGCACACACTGCAGCAGGAATTTTGGCCCACTCCTCCATGCAGACCTTCTCCAGATCCTTCAGGTTTCGGGGCTGTCGCTGGGCAATATGGACTTTCAGCTCCCTCCAAAGATTTTCTATTGGGTTCAGGTCTGGAGACTGGCTAGGCCACTCCAGGACCTTGAGATGCTTCTAACGGACCCACTCCTTAGTTGCCCTGGCTGTGTGTTTCAGGTTGTTGTCATGCTGGAAGACCCAGCCAAGATCCAAACACGGCGAGTGGAGCTCTATTTTTGTCTCATCAGACCACATGATCTTCTCCCATTCCTCCTCTGGATCATCCAGATGGTCATTGGCAAATTTCAGATGGGCCTGGACATGCGCTGGCTTGAGCAGGGGGACCTTGCGTGCACTGCAGGATTTTAATCCATGACGGTGCAGTGTGTTACTAATGGTTTTCTTTGAGACTGTGGTCCCAGCTCTCTTCAGGTCATTGACCAGGTCCTGCTGTGTAGTTCTGGGCTGATCCCTCACCTTCCTCATGATCATTGATGCCCCACGAGGTGAGATCTTGCATGGAGCCCCAGACCGAGGGTGATTGACCGTCATCTTGAACTTCTTCCATTTTCTAATAATTGCGCCAACAGTTGTTGCCTTCTCACCATGCTGCTTGCCTATTGTCCTGTAGCCCATCCCAGCCTTGTGCAGGTCTACAATTGTATCCCTGATGTCCTTACACAGCTCCCTGGTCTTGGCCATTGTGGAGAGGTTGGAGTCTGTTTGATTTAGTGTGTGGACAGGTGTCTTTTATACAGGTAACGAGTTCAAACAGAGGTGCAGTTAATACAGGTAATGAGTGGAGAACAGGAGGGCTTCTTAAAGAAAGGTCTGTGAGAGAAACAGGTCTGTGAGAGCCGGAATTCTTACTGGTTGGTAGGTGATCAAATACTTATGTCATGCAATAAAATGCAAATGAATTACTTAAATTGTGACAATGTGATTTTCTGAATTGTGACAATGTGACAATCATACAATGTGATTTTCTGGATTTTTGTTTTAGATTCCGTATCTCACAGTTGAAGTGTACCTTTAATAAACATTACAGACCTCTCTCTACATGCTTTGTAAATAGGAAAACCTGCAAAATCGGCAGTGTATCAAGTACTTGTTCTCCCCACTGTATGTAATGACACATTATATATATTATATATAAACTCTTTATAGTGTTTTATTTACATTTTAGAGGGATAAGTTGATAAGTTTGACAGATCGAGTGAAAAAAAGGCGTTTTCTCACACATCTCCTCTCCTTCTCTCTACCACGCATTAGTTTCGCTTCCCCACCCGCCATTTTTAAAAAGACCCGAAGGAGCTCATTGCCGTCTTCAATCATGCAGAAACGGGCAGCGTGGAGGTCTCGGCATGAATTCTGTTGGAAAGGGGAGAAATTGTGCATTACAATGGTATTGACATTACAGTTGATCTGGAAGTATTATGTTTTTTGGGCGCTAAAATAAGGTCAATTGTACGGACCAAGGCGATGTACAAAAGTGAGTGAGTTTACTTTAACACAATTTAACTGATTAACTCTGGAGGCCCCAATTCAAAATCATCTCTTTGTAGAAAAGTAACTGTTTACATTCATTCCAAAAGCGAACACATTAACACAGTTTCAAATAGATTCAAATCCTTTTTAGGCCTGTGCATAAATAACACAAGCTAAAAATAGCTAGCTAGTATGAAATGGAAGGCTACCTATCACCTATCACTAGCTAGCTAGCTGTTAGAAATTAGCATGGTTGGTTGGTTACTTTTGATCAAATGTGTCTCTTTCTAAAATACATATCATTAGAGTAGTTGATATGTAAATACACTCAATATGATTCCCTCTTTAGAAAAAAACATTTAAGAGCCAAAACATTTATAACGGAAATAAACTAATTCAGCCGAAATGGAATCTTGAATACTCATTGACTTTCATAAAAAAGGGAGCTACCTATCTAGCTCATGTCAATGGAAAATCTCACTTGTTTTTCACTCAGTCAAAACAGTTCAATTAGACATCAAAATGACAGGAAAACATGTTTAACTAAACTGTGTTGAGTTCTCTAGATTTTGATGAAGTAACTATGCGTACAAACCAGAAAACAGGATTAAAAGGAGACACGGAGAGCTAGCTTTTGTTTTTTTTCACTCGGCTTCTTCCAATGGTCACAGACCAACGTACGAAAAAAAGAGGCGCGCACCTGCAGCAGTAACACTCTGAATGCCTCTGCCTAGTGGTAGCGCTAAGTATACACGTATATCAATGCAACACCATGGAGGACTACAATAATAATGGTGTAGCTCAGAAATAATAAGTAATCATTTGTGGAAAACATTGCTACTGCAATATAACCCCACCTTTTTCATATGTGAGTAGAATAAGTGGTTAGGAGCATTGGGCCAGTAATCAAAAGGTCTCTAGTTCAAATCCCGAGCCGACTAAGTGAAAAATCTGTCGATGTCCCTTGAGCAAGACACTTAACCCTAACTGCTCCTGCAAGTCGGTCTGGATAAAAGCATCTGCTAAATGACAAAAATGATAAAAACACTTTCACTTGCAATTCCACTTGTGAAAGTGAGATTTACATATGGGGTTTTCTTACATGTGAAACTGCAAAAGAGATTCACACGTTAATGTTTTTCAAATGTAAACTTACAATTCACATGAGTTGAAAACATGTTATTTTACTCACATGAAAAGGTGATGTTAACATGTGAACTCTACATTTAATTCATGGTTTCACGTGTGAAATTTAAGGTCAACATGTGAAAACAGCCATTTCACATGTATAACTGCAAATGTCACATGTTTTTTGTGTGTAATGGAACAGCCACTTTAAAATCAATAATGCAGTGTGCTTTAGGTAAACAACTTGTTTGAATAATATTTGAAAGCAGCCTTTCCTTATTAAATAAACACTAGTACTTAGAGAGTTTGAACTCTAGGTGTAAAAGGTTGATGTATTGATGTAAAACTGTTTACAACAGAGTGTAAGAAGTGTACAGTATCCTAAGGGAACCCTAGTATAACTCAATACAGACCACCTAGGAACAAATAGTGGGTTGGATCTCTGCACTGTAGGTTTTGATGTGGAAATTGTAAGGTTTGGGGATGGTGATTATGATGATGAAACTTATTGTCTGTTTGTCTCTTGTCTGATTTGTAAATCAATATGAAACATTTTCTGGTCATATCTGATACTGTAGCACCTACAGAGCATTATGGGATGTACTACAGGCATCACAAGCATAAAATAATGGCTAATACAGTATATACTAAGAAAGAATACTAAAAAAACAATGTACCAACATACAGTCGAGTGGAACCACCTTTGTTTGTATGTTTGTTTGGGATAGTGCATGCACTACATGCCTCTGCAGCTGCTGAAAAAAAAAATGTTATGACAATAACGATGAAACTCTTTCAATAAAGATGATTCATATCACGACACTTAGGCCTCGATATTAAGCTACTCACAGTGTGTATGGTTTTATTACTACAAATAGTGTTGTGGGGTTTTGAAGCTGTTGCATTATGTCTTAATGTCACGGATTACCAGAATTGGATCCAGAAGCAGACCAGGACAAGGTGAGTATAAAGATGGTGAGTATTTATTAATCAATGAGAACGTGGAGGTAGATAGTTCCGGGTGGAGGAGCGGGCAGCGGAGGTGGGTTGATGGGAGTGGATATGCAGATCCAATGCATAACAACACACTGGCAACGAGCAGACAGGGGTGGGGTATGGGTTCTGGGTGAATGGCTGTAGACAAAACAAACTGCGGTAAGTTAAAGGCAAGCAAGACGTACAAAACAATAAAACAAAACAAACTCTATAAACTGGAGGCTGGTTCGTGGGCACAACATACTGTTCATGGCTAACGATCCAGCAGGGAATGGATGTCAGGTCAGAGCTTTTGAAGGGGAGAGGTGATGATCAGGACAGGTGTGCAGATTACTGATGGGATACAGGTGCGGGTGAACATCGATCTCCCAACAAGCTAATTCGCCCGGCAACCAGACAGGGTGCGTTCCAGGACACCGGAAACACACTCCAGGACAGAAACACAGGCAAACACAGACTCAGGAAGCGGGATTCGTGACACTTAATGTAATGAGAAAATAGATTAATGTAAAAAAGGATACAATATCACATCTAATGAACCATTAGTAACCATAATATGAAATATTTATAGGCCCAGTCCAGTTAAAATTCTGTTTTTTCCTGTGTTTTATAGCATGTTGTACAACAGCTGATAAAACAATATTTTTTTATCAGTGTGGTTGAAAATAATTGCTGGTTGAAAATACAATCTACACAAGACCTTCTAATCAGCAGGTTTGCATGGGGGAGTTTCGGCTTTCCATAGTGACATCACCATCTATGCCAACTAGTTTTCTGTTTTCCCCTTCCCACTCAGACCACTCCCAGACAAGCCTAGCAAAATTCTTGCTTGACAAAAAGTTTTGCTAAAAAGCTATTTTGCCAATTTTTATGGAATTCTATTACAGTAAGGTTCTTGATTGGTATCCAGTGTTGGATTCTGGAGTAAACTTTGAATACTGTTGTACTCAGAGTATAGGAACATTATTTACACAGGGGACATGAGGTATGCCATAATGAAGCTTGGGAGGGGCTGAGTGCAGGGAAAACAATCACATGTGACAGTACTGATAAGGGGAGAAACCGTTGAAGGCTCATATCACTTAGTTCCCTGCTTAGCAGGAAGGATGCAATGTTTAGACATAAGGAGGAGACTCCACCCAAAGTGGGGTAGGAATACCACCACGGGTGAAGCCATGTCTTTTGACTGAATTACAGCTGTGTCAACTCTTTGGGAAGAATTAAACTTGGTTAAGCTTCTCTAGTGTCCGTGAGTTATTTACTCTGAAAAGTAAGAACCTGACACCAGAAATGACTTCCTAATATTGAGTTGTCCTCAGAACAACCTCAATTCGTTGGGGGATGGACTCTACAAGGTGTTGAAAGCGTTCCACAGGGATGCTGGCCCACAGTTGTGTAAACTTGGCTGGATGTCCTTTGGGTGGTGGACCATTCTTGACACATATGGGAAACTGTTGAGCGTGAAAAACCCATCAGCATTACAGTTCTTAACACAAACCGGTTCTCCTGGCACCTACTACAATACCCCGCTGAAAGGCACCTAATTTTTTTTGAATGGCACACCTGTCTCCTCCCCTTCACCTACACTAATTGAAGTGGATTTAACAAGTGACATCAATAAGGGGTCATAGCTTTAGCAAGTCTATGTCATGGAAAGAGCATGTTAATGTTTTGTATACTCAGCGTATAAAAGTTGAGTACAGCCAACAAAGACAGTATAATTCATTTTTAATCTCCATCAATAATAACAGTAAGATAAGATTTATTTTTATTGTCCATTAATTTACAGAGAATGGAAATGTTTTTTTAGCACGTAATATAGAAGTTAATGCTCCATGAAACGGTTATTGTCAAATGGATGTACACTACCGTTCAAAAGTTTGGGGTCACAAGAAATGTCATTGTTTTTTAAAGAAAAGCAAACATTTGTGTCCATTAAATAACATAAAATTTATCAGAAATAGAGTGTAGACATGGTTAAAAAATATTCTTAAGGCTAGGTGAAATTGCAGAGTGCGAAATTCAAAATACAAAATTCGTAATATCAAACATTCATGAAAATACAAGTGTCATACATCAGCTTAACTTCTTGATAATCCAGCCACTGTGTCAGATTTCAAAAAGGCTTTACAGCGAAAGCATACCATGTGATTATCTGAGGACAGTGCCTCGCAAATAAAATCATTAAAAACATTTTCCAAACCAGCAGAGACATCACAAAAGTCAGGAATAGTGATCAAATAAATCACTTACCTTTGAATATCTTCCTCTGTTTGCAATCCCAAGGGTCCCAGCTACACAACAAATGGTTGTTTTGTTCGATAAAGTCCTTCTTTATATCCCCAAAAAGTCAGTTTAGTTGGCACGTTTTATTCAGTAATCCACTCGTTCCTGTCGTTCAACATGCAGACAAAGCAATCTAAAAAATTACCAATAAACTTCGTCCAAACAAGTCAAACAACATTTCTAATCAATCCTCAGGTACCCTAATATGTAAATAAACTATACAATTTAAGACGGAGAATAGTATGTTCAATACCGGAGATAAATAACGAAGTGTGCGCCCTCATCCACGCGCACCACAAGACTACAGTCCAAATGAGAGCCACCTTGAAACACTACAAATTCTAGCTCAACAACAAGCCTGAAACCCTTTCTAAAGACTGTTGACATCTAGTGGAAGCCATAGGAACTCAAAAATAATAAAATCAGGATGGATTAGCCTCGGGTTTTCGCCTACCATATCAGTTATGTTATACTCACAGACATTATTTTAACCGTTTTAGAAACTTCAGTGTTTTCTATCCAATACTATCAATTAAATGCATATCCCATATCATATAGGCAGTTTACTTTGGGCACGTCAGTCATCCGAACCTCCGAATACTGCCCTCTAGCCCTAAGAAGTTTGTTGTAAATGACTATTGTAGCTGGAAACGACTGATTTTTAATGGAATATTTACATAGGCGTACAGAGGTCCATTATCAGTAACCATCACTCCTGTGTTCCAGTGGCAGGTTGTGTTAGCTAATCCAAGTTTATCATTTTAAAAGGCTAGTTGATATTTAGATCAATTTTGCAATTATGTTAACTTCATATGGATCGGTGGGACGCTAGCGTCTCGACAACTTCCGGTGAGATGCAGAGCTCCAAATTCAAATTAGATTTCTATAAAATCACAAGAGCAATACATCAAAATAAATCTTAACTTGTTGTTAATCCAGCCGCCGTGTCAGATTTCAAAAAGGCTTTAATGCTCTGACTAAAATCTGAGTCTTTCATTGTAATTAAACCATTTGTATGGTTTGCCTAGAAAGATACGGTCGCTAGTGTTTGTATAAGATATAAATTGAACTTTTTTCATAGATTATTTAGGTTAAATTGAGAGACTAATTCATTCAAAATAATAGCGAAGCGAATTTCGATGCAAGACGGTGTCTGTTGCCTAAATGATCTGCTTGAATAACGTATTTAACAATGCTGAATCATAGAAGAGACAGTAACCTAAATCTAAGGAATTCCAAATAACAACGAAGAGACAATTATGGTGGAAATGTTCTTATAAATTTAGCGAAGTACATTGTACGTTTAAATTTAGGAGTAGGGAAAGTTTGATTTTACTTTCACGATAGAATTAAAGCAAAACTCAATCCAAATAGGGGATATATCTTTGCCAAGAGGTAGGTTGAATTGTTTCGTGATAACGTAAAACGGCGTCATTACGTTGAATACACAATAATCAAATTGATTTGAAAGATGTTCAGGTACACTCTTTTCTCTACTTCTAGCAGTACAATTTTGATTGAGAGATGTTGATTGATGTTGTAAGTTCTATTCAAGATCCAACAGTTGTGATGAATTGGGTTTGGTTTATCGAACCTGTACTACTGCTGCTGCAGTTAGCCAACAATGATTTGCAATTCATTGAAAGTTGCTGCAGCCTGGGCTGGGCTGAGTGCCTGTTGCTGACATCACTCACAATGCACTTTTGCAGCCAGGCAAGGAGGTTGTGACTGAGGGTGACAGAGAAAATTGTTTGTGTCATTTAGAGGGAGAATCCGTGCATTATAGCTTTGAGTCACTTTTCAAAAGTTGCTAAAAGTTCCAAACACATTTTTAAAAGTAGCTACATTTGTCGGGGTAGTCTGAAAAGATACTAAATTTGGCAATGAAATTGCTAGGTGGCCATCACTGATTGGTGGCGTTCACTGGGCTATATTTGGCTATAAGAGAGTCTGAATAGTCTGAATAGGTCTGAATAGTATCATAAAAGTTTTTTAATAGTTCCCGGTTATTGATTTTGGTTTGATTGTTTAAATAACACCAGTGAATTTAAACAGGAAGTGAATCCTCTATTAACATGAACTGTTTTCATTATGGGGAACAATGAAAGGTCCGCAAAGTGGATTGCTGGCTGAGTTTATTTTATGTTAAAGGGACAGTGTACGTTTATCACAGTTGTGTGTGTCTAATGGCAGGGTATTCCTGGGTATTTTGGGGAGACTATTTGGAGAAAGACTGAATGAGTTACATGAAACATTGAGGAAATGTAAAACCAATTATTTGAGGGAGTACAATAGTATTATCGGAATTATTAGGTTTTGTTTGTAGTAAACGTTTGGGTTTAAGGGGATTTCCATGTTTCCCAGAGACAAGAAATCTTAAAGGGGTACACTCACATGGAATATTACGAGTTTTATTTTCTGAGTTCTAATTAAACATGTGAAAGGGTTCTTTAATAAAGGGTTCTTTAACAATACAAAGCAGCATAGATAACTCTTAAAGTAGATAAGACACTTGACAGAGAATAGATACAGGATATACATGAATGGACGCCCAAGGGAGAATTGGACATGTGGAGAATGAAAAGGGCGCTCCTACATGATAATGTCAGAACATAAGGATAATTTACTAATCTTACCTAAGTCATTGTTTAGAGTAGGCAAGGTTGTTACCTGGGCAGAGCCAGGTATCAAAGGGGGGATGGGTAAATTGTGGTCTAGGATAGGACACTTTGTGGCCTATTGGATAATAAACTAATAAAAAAATCAAACATTCTAGCTAACGAGTAGGCATAGAAGTTAAAGATATAATCTGATAGAACAAATGAGAAACGGTTTGTTAACCAAACCTGTATGTCCAAGGTTGTATGCACTACAGGTGAATTACAGGAGAAGGTGATTCACTCAATCCAGTCCCTGAGGAGAATAGACTGGAAGCAGCCCCTTTGGGAGGGGCCATACCAAGTACTCCTGGTGACAGCCTTCGCAGTGAGGATAGCTGAAAGAGCTACCTGGGTGCATATCACAAATTGTAGGAGGGTAAAGACACACTGACACTGTCAAACAATCACAGGGGTAGGAGCAGAACTGTAACCAACAGGCTTCGGGGGTTAAACTCTCTACTGAAGATTCCCTTATACCCGACCTTTCCCCGCTGTGAGCGTTCATAGAAGTGAAAGTGTGACTTGGTCACTGGCTGATGACATGTTCTCTGGGAAAGGGTGGGGCTTCACAGGTGTGCTGGCCGTCCTGAGCTGTCTGATCGTGGGAGCCATATTCCTGATACACCATTGAACCCCGAGAAGGCCAAAGAGGGTAACTTGACTCATGTGCTAGACGAGGGGAATTTTGATATTACCATAGCATCTCAAAAAGTCACTAGAACGGAATAGTAAGGAAGGGAGAGTGGAGATTGGGAAGGATGTCTCAGTGAAGTTCTATGTAGACCAAATGGGGTCTCTGACTCCTTGGCAGTCTAGGACTATGAGCCATTATGGAAGATACCTGTGCAGTTCATGGAAACAGGTTATAGCTCACACCGAGAGAGAGGGCAACATAAATCCACATACCCAGTATGGTAGAAGATGGAGTGTAGTGAAAGTAAGGGTTTCAGTTGATAACCTAGTGCCATTCCGGGTAGAAGAAGTTAGAGCAGATGATAGCTCTATTGTCAGCCAGAATAAAGCAGAGCCCCTGACAAAGCAGATACTGACCGTGGAGTTGTCCAGAGCCAAGGGCCTGTGTGGGTAGTTCAGTCGAAAAATCTTAAGTGATTTAGGTGGAAACTGAAACTGGTTATGGGGATTCTAACCTGTGGTTAGAATTGATTCAGTATAAAGCCAGATCAGTAGCGAAAGAAGAATGTTAGGCCTGCTCCACAGCAAAACCTCAGTTGATAACCATTCCCTTTCCATTTCATGGAATTAATTCACTCAGGGGAATGGCCTGTATGGTAAAGCTGTTCATGAAGGCAGGGAAACCAGACAATGACAGTTGCATTATCTGTATCCCCATGTGCTCATCACATTCAGATTTCCCCCTTTTACAGTTACAGGAGGACATTATTATTGCATGGCTCGCTTCATCTCGGTTTTTCTAATGCCTGCCTTGCCTGGTTCACCAACTACTTTGCAGACAGAGTTCAGTGTGTCAAATCGGAGGGCATGTTGTCCGGTCCTCTGGCAGTCTCTATGGGAGTGACACAGGGTTCAATTCTCGGGCCGACTCTTTTCTCTGTATATATCAATGATGTTACTCTTGCTGTGGGCGAATCCCTGATCCACCTCTATGCAGACGACACCATTCTGTATACTTCTGGCCCTTCCTTGGACACTGTGCTATCTAACCTCCAAACGAGCTTCAATGCCATACAACACTCCTTCCATGGCCTCCAACTGCTCTTAAACGCTAGTAAAACCAAATGCATGCTTTTCAACCATTCCCTGCCTGCACCCGCACGCCCGACTAGCATCACCACCCTGGATGGTTCCGACCTAGAATATGTGGACAGGTGTCTGGCTAGACTGTAAACTCTCCTTCCAGACTCATATCAAACATCTCCAATCCAAAATCAAGTCTAGAATCGGCTTTCTATTTCGCAACAAAGCCTCCTTCACTCACGCCGCCAAACTTACCCTAGTAAAACGGACTATCCTACTGATCCTCAGCTTCGGCGATGTCATCCACAAAATAGCTTCCAATACTCTACTCAGCAAACTGGATGCAGATTATCACAGTGCCATCCGTTTTGTTACTAAAGCACCTTATACCACCCACCACTGCGACCTATGCTCTAGTCGGCTGGCCCTTGCTACATATTAGTTGCCAGACCCACTGGCTTCAGGTCATCTACTAGTCCATGCTAGGTAAAGCTCCGCCTTATCTCAGTTCACTGGTCATGATGGCAACACCCACCCGTAGCACGCGCTCCAGCAGGTGTATCTCACTGATCATCCCTAAAGCCAACACCTTATTTGTCCGCCTTTCCTTCCAGCTCTCTGCTGCCTGTGACTGGAACGAATTGCAAAAATCGTTGAAGTTGGAGACTTTTATCTCCCTCACCAACTTTAAACATCTGCTATCTGAGCAGCTAACCGATCGCTGCAGCTGTACGTAGTCCATCGGTAAATAGCCCACCCAATTTTACCTTCCTCATCCCCATACTGTTTTTATTTATTTACTTTTCTGCTCTTTTGCACACCAGTATCTCTACCTGCACATGACCATCTGATCATTTATCATTCCAGTGTTAATCTGCTAAATTGTAATTATTCGCCTACCTCCTCATGCCTTTTGCGCACAATGTATATAGACTCTTTTTTTTCTTTTTTTTTCTAATGTGTTATTGACTTGTTTATTGCTGACTCCATGTGTAACTCTGTGTTGTTGTCTGTTCACACTGCTATGCTTTACCTTGGCCAGGTCGCAGTTGTAAATGAGAACTTGTTCTCAACTAGCCTACCTGGTTAAATAAACGTGAAATAAAAATCACACACGGATGGTACGTAGGGGAAGTAGGGACATGCAATAGGACAGAGAATGTTACAACCGACAAGACAATGAGGGACTTGACTGGCAGATAAAAAGGCCTGGAGTGGATGTCTGGTGATTTGTGGAGGTGTGAGACTGTGACCTAGCCTGCCTACCAATTGGACCGGTAGTTGTGCACTAGTGCAGCTAGGCATGCTCTTTACCCTTACCCAGAGCCAGGTAGAAGAGAGAGAAGGAGTGCTCATCTTTTTGACAATAGAGTTTATTGATAGAATTGGTGTTCCAGAGGAGGGGGGGGGGTTGCCAGACGAGTTCAAAGAGCAAGAAATCAGATTCTAGCAGGATTAGAGTCAAGTATTTTCTGGTGGTCCACTCTCAATAAGAATGTGGACTGGATCAATTGTGTTTATTATAATCCACAGCGTTTCATCAATGATAATCAGAGATGCAATAAAATGATTGGCAGAGCAGACTAAAGCGACCAGCCTGATGGCTTGGCAGAATAGAATAGCCTTGGACATGTTAATGGATGAAAAGGGTGGGGGTGTATGAGGTTCGGAGCAGAATGTTGCAATTTCATCTCCGATGACACAGCTCCAGACGGATCAGTGACCAAGTCCCTGGCAGAAAACTCTGGGGTAGATAATGCTTTAATAAATTGGTTTGATAGTGTGTCTGGGAAATGAATAAACGTCATGATCACTGTGTTTTGGGCAACCTTCACCTGTGTGACTGTGTTAGTTTTGTGTGAATGTTGTGGGAAAGGTTCTCATTTCTAGGACTCTGGAGAAATCGATGATATAACAGATGGTGAAATACGGACCAATTCCAAGCTCTGACCAGTGGAATGGGGAATACATGGCTCCAGACCTAGTAGATGAATCCGGATCTTACACATACGAGGAGCCTATGTTGGATGAGACCATTTTTGATGTTTAGGAAAATTAGATGGTTTCTTGTTAATATTTAGACAGTTTCTTTGATGAAGATTGTAACGCAAATCCTGATAAGAAGAGTTATGATTCTGATGTAGGCCTAGAACAGTCATTGATGATGATCGAATGTAAATACATGTATTGTTTTGGTTTATTCTTGTATAACATTAATGTTTCCATATATATTGTTTGAAATGTCAGTATAAATTGTTTAGTCATTAAGGGTGGATTGTTTAGAAATTTTATGAATAATGACTAAAACAATATTTACATTTAAATAGAACTATAATTAATTCAACTCTACCCTGTTTTACAATATCTGATTAATAATGTTAGTTCCTAAGAAAGAGGTTATGTAGCATGGACAAGGGGTCATTGGAAATGATAACCATTGTGTAGGAAGGAATGTGTGTGTGTGCCTAATGTAAGCAAAGATAATTATTAAATTCCTTTGACAGTTTGATAATTGGACCTTTGTTTTTCCTAATCTATATCAATGACCTTGCTGCTGTGTCTTCTACATACTTCCCATTCTCTTTGCTGATGATATCAATTTGATTTTATCAGACAAGTATTTTGATTCTGAAGCCAACTCCGGTATGGCCACATATTCTGAGTGGTTCCAGTATTAAACAAAAACAAAAAAATCTAAATGTATTTACTAGTAAGAATAACAAAAATGCTAAAAAAAAGCCAGAATCTCAATTGGTGGCAATGAAATGGAACAAGTCACATCCACTAGATTCCTCTCAAAGTGAGGAAATCTGTTGGTATCATCAGAAAGATTAGTGGTTTGGTTTATCAGGCTTGCTTCCTAACTCTATACTATAGCTTAATTTACCCATAACTCATATTTGCTGTAATATTGTCTGGGCCTGTACATAAGCCTCCTACCTACACAAATTACTCATCATACAAAATATATTTGCAAAGACTTGCCACCTCCTCTAATTACCTGGCTCCATCTACACCTTTGTTTAAGAAACTCAATATATTGTCTATTTACGACACTAATGAACTCCAATTATGCACTTCCATCTACAAATTCCCAGACAGTTGCTGGATTGCGTCCCCAAGCTGACGAGGAAAAAATCTGTTGTTCTGCCCCTGAGCAATGCAGTTAACCCACTGTTCCCCGGGTGCCGATGACGTGGAAGTCGATTAAGGCAGCCCCCTTTACCTCTCTGATTCAGAGGGGTTGGGTTAAATGTGACATATTTCAGTTGAATGCTTTCAGTTGTACAACTGACTAGTGTCATGACTCTCCTGTAAATATCTGAAGGATCAGATTACAGTGGGACAGCCCTACAGCACCCTCTTTCTCTCCCGCAGAGGGGGAGAGGTGGAATAGGCCACTTTATGGCGGTCGTAAAATACTCTGCTTCTGGGTTCTGTAGTATGGAGATTGGAATGTGACTGTGGAACACAGAGAGACACTTGGTCAAACCTTGACATCAAAAGGTTGAATAATTGAGGAACAGTCATGTCGAGTTTGTTTCATTTGGTGAAGGACAGGAGACACACATTACTGTTTCTTTGTTCGTATACACTTTTCAATTATGGGGTTTGCATCTGAATGTTGTATGAAACAAATGATTAAGCATAAGAAAACTTCTGGAAAGATAACAATGTGATCTTAGTCTTCAAATGAGAATTGTTTGTCATAGTAATTTATGATCAGTCAGTGGCCACGCCCCCGTGAGCACAGACATTATACCCAAACGTCATGGAACGCCCCTTTCCACAGAGTTAATAAAAGGGCTTGTGACAAAATGTACATTTAGTTAAAAACGCAGGGATGGAAGTTCCCATGTTGAAATGGCTATAAGAAATATACAAACAAAATACCAGTTATTCCGGCTTCAGCTGTTTAAATACTTTAGTCTGGTAAACGTCTCCGATCTAAGAACAATGGTACTTTGAAAGATCCATTCTCAAGAATGTTTCCAAATGGTACGCTGACGTATAAATTCTAACAAACTACAACTACGAAAGACTTTGATCTCTGGTGGACAAACCAGAGACTTTCTGACGACTGACTATCCAGCAGACAGACCGGCGATGACAGAGAGGGACAACAAAGGCATATACACTCGTAAATATGTCAATTGCAGTTTCTTTTTGAATGAGCGGTTGTTCATGTTCAAAGTATTAGCATTTCCATGAGTGTACTGTAGTCGACGTGGGTCCACTCTGAGTTTCCCGCTTTTGAGCTGGCCCCACCCCTTTCCTTTGTCTACTAAGCCGTCATATCGGCTTAGCCCACCAGGGACTTATCAGTGTATCATGTCCTTAACCAATGTATAACTATTGTGTATGTGTTTATGTAATTCTGTGATTGATTAGTTAGTTAGTAAGTAAATAATTAAGCCAATTTGTATATCGCTGATTCATGATTTATCATGCTAGGGTTCGTGCAGATATCCAAGGGTTTGCGACATTCAGGAATGAGACTGATGAGGTAATACATTAATAGAAGACTGTAATCGATAAGATACGAAAATATCTGAAGAGTTAATCTGGGAAATAGAGACTCTATACATTTTCCAAATGGTGACCCGACTCCCTAGTTAATTAAAGTTTACATGATTACTTTTTCACGTAAGGAATAATTACACATAGAGGATTTATTTGATCATATAACAGTCTTCACATTTAATGGAAGTCACGCTACGACACTAGGTATCCCCCTTTCCCTTTCCCTAAACCCTTCAATGGATTTTTCCAGGTTAATTCTGAAATCCATCTATATAACACAAGACATTACGATAACCTTCACCCTCCCCACTCACATAGTAAATGATCTAACAGATACAGAGGTACCATACTATGGAATTATTATCTTCACATTGCCAAAACCTCCAAATCCCTCAATAACTTCAAGCGAAGATTGTGGGTCAGCCTGATGAACCAAACTATCCAAGAATCAACTTTTAAACTCACAGACACGCACATAATCAAACATGTTTTTTCTTGTATACTGAGTATATCATGTACACATATCATTTGCTTTTAACTGATTGAACAAACTATTGTTTTTGGTTCTTATATTTGTGGTGAGGTTTTCATATAAGCCCTTTTGAGCTTCCAACCTCACCTGCACACCGTTTTTACCAGTTTTGTACCTGTACTGTTTTGTATTTCACTTATTTTCTTTGATGAGAATAAATAAAACCTCAAACTTACCTACCTCTCATTATTCCCTCTCAACTGTGTGTTATCTGGCGAGTGTCCACTTCTGACCAGTGCAAATCATATCATTGTTTACTTGGTGTAACCCTGTGAGGTGACATTCCTGCCCTGGAACAGTACTGCAGGCAACCTCAGTTCCAAATATAGAATAGATAGGGTCTGAGAGGACTTCAGGAATACATGACTGCAAGATATAAATCAAATCACATTTTATTGTAAGCAGATGTTATTGCAAATGCTTGTGCTTCTAGTTCCGACAGTGCAACAATATCTAACAATTCTAGAATTGTACAGTATTAGAAGAGCCATAGTTCCTAACCTGTGTGAGTTGTTGTTTTTGTTGTTGTTGGTGAGTATACGCTGTATTTATGAAGACACACATGTTCGGACCTATGTGTGATATAGGGCCCAGTTTTTCCTGTTCAAGAGACGGTCAGAAAAAACTCTCTACCATGACCTTTAAGCAACACTTTTTCCTTATTGGTACATAGATGTTGGGAAATGTATGAAAGTGATTAGCTGTTGTGGTTATCTTCTCATGCAAAATGTTTATTTTTATTCATTTCAGAACCCACATAGAAAGGGATGGAAAAGCATTTATGAACAGACAGTCCATTCTAGAGTAAGCATGCGTGTGGACTAAACCGGATCCATTAGATCAGTGGTCACCAAACATTTCTGTAAGAAATCCAACAATAAATCCTTGCGTTCCTATTTTTTTATTTGATTCGCGCTGTTGGCAATAGATGCACTTGATACAGCAGCCCTAGCGCCGGGAAGAAAAAGTGTTCCCATTTTCAATCATTTCATGTATCTGAAGATAGAACTCCCCTACCTGAGAGGCCCAGAGAGCAAATCAAGTGCACCTATAGGCCTACCGCTGGCCAATCAGATAGCTCAGATCACTTTGGCTGCACAGTTTCTTTGAGTCAGACTGTAAAAAGAAGCCACAAACACACAGTAAAGTTGATACTGTGAGATTTCAAAACTTTTAAAACCATGACTAGATAGAGACTCAACGAATACAGCAAAGAGCTGCTGTTTTATGTGTAAGGTCATGTTTAAGTTGTTATTCAGCACTGTCAACACCTTTATAATCCAATAAAATACATGTTCTTCCTACTTCCACTCACGGTACAACCAGCACTGCAGCTGCAATGAATGAGTGAATGAGTGTAACAAAGCGTTCTTAATATTGAGGAATATTTCACTTTCTCTGGTCATTAGAGTAACATGAACTAGTGCATGAGGCAGAAATAATGCAGTCCAACTTGAGGTTCACCATCAGCTGGAGGACTGTGTCCCCTTTTCTGAAACTTTGCACATACACTGCTGCCATCTTGTGGACACCATCGGAATTACAACCAGAGTGATGGCTAGATTTGGGTCCTTTCTGTTGCATTTCAAAGATGGTGGTAGAAAAATAATAGATTTTTTTCTTTTTTTCTTTGTATTTTCTTCTACCAGATCTACCAGTGTTACATTCGCCTACATTCAATTCACATTTCCACAAACTTCAAAGTGTTTCCTTTGAAATAGTACTAAGAATATGCATATTCTTGCTTCAGGGCATGAACTACAGTCAGTTAGATTTGGGTATGTCATTTTAGGTGAAGATTGAAAATTATTTTAAATTTGTCTCACAGATGAAGCCTGTCTATCAGTGTAGCCTGCCCCACTCATTCATTACTAGCCTGCACTGGGAGTATGCTGCATCATGTTAAGCTCCCCACTCATGCTGTACAGCAGTTAACACACTTGAAATTGGGACACGGCATGTAGAAATCTTGAAAGTGTAATTAACTACAGATACGCCAGGTGCATCTAGCCTAGCGTTTAGAAAGGTGAGCCAGTAACTGGAGGGTTGCCAGTTCAAATCCTGGGTCCGATGGGGAAAATATGTCCGGAAGTGAGCCGACAATTATAGGCTTGTAGGCTAGCTGACAGCTAAAGCTAACATGAATTCAATACCCTAGTTCTTTGATTGTGACAATATGCTAACCATAACACAAAATATGCTGATTTCAAAGCTGATTGCACCCAACAGGCCGCCCCCCTCTTGCCTGCTAAATGACGTCATTGCTCATTAAAAAGAGACACCACCCATTTTTATAAAATAAGCTACTTCTATGTACACGTTGTTGATCTGTATAATAAAATAAGTCCCAAATGGAAGGGAAACAGATTGTTTGTCATCTGTAGCCCCATGAAATCAGCCAAAACAAACTCAATAACTCAATGCATACACACACTTCTCCTTTTGAATATGCATTCACCTGTATTGCGGATAGGCTATCTCGATTAACCCAACAGATAATCTTTGGTGACAGAGAGAGTGAGAGAGAGAGACCAAATTGAAGTGAATGAATACATTTTTTTGGTGACAATCCGCATTGAAATCAGCATATTTTGCGTTATGGTTTGCACATTATCACAAAGTATTAGGGTAGCAATATTCAATGAAATTAACTGGAACCAACATGGAATAGATGTTGAATTGATGTCTGTGCCCAGTGGGAGGGAACTCCACAGCAACTATTAGAAAAGACTAACAGCTCAGAAAATCTCTGGCTGGCTGCCTCTGAGACATATTATTATTGACACTTCTTCACTCCCAAGAGATTCGAACTGTCTCTTATCTGTCTTCCTCAATCGCTCTCATCCCTTTCTTACAATCATATGTTTCTTAGGGCTTGGTGAGAGCATGGTTGTCCTGTGGTTATTACAACCTTCCCACAACTTTCTGGGAATGGTGCAGGAAAGACACTTGGCTTTGGAACATTCTCAGCACATTTAATGAACTTGAAATTGGAATTTCACTATTTTAACAGAACTTTTCCTAAAAGTTCAAACATGGTTACATTTATATATATATATATATATTTTAGAATGTTCTAAGAACGTTCTCCAACTGGTTTGGCATTGGGAACAATAGTACGCAAGCATAAACACCATGGGACCATGCAGCCATCATACCGCTCAGGAAGGAGACGCGTTCTGTCTCCTAGAAATGAATGTACTTCGGTGCGAAAAGTGCAAATCAATCCCAGAACCACAGCAAAGGACCTTGTGAAGATGCTGGAGGAAATAGGTAGAAAAGTATCCATATCCACAGTAAAACGAGTCCTATATCGACATATTCTAAAAGGCCGCTCAGCAAGGAAGAAGCCACTGCTTCAAAACCGCCATAAAAAAAAGCCAGATTACGGTTTGCAACTGCACATGGGGACAAAGATTGTACTTTTTGGAAAAATGTCCTCTCGTCTGATGAAACAAAAGTTGAAATGTTTAGCCATAATGACCATAATGACCACCAGTTTGGAGGAAAAAGGGGAGGCTTTCAAGCTGAAGAACACCATCCCAACCATGAAGTACGGGGGTGGCAGCATCATGATGTGGGAGTGCTTTGCTGCAGGAGGGACTGGTGTACTTCACAAAATAGATTGCATCATGAGGTAGGACAATGACGTGGATATATTGAAGCAACACACCAAGACATCCGTCGCAAATGGGTCTTCCAAATGGACAATGACCCAAAGCATACTTCCAAAGTTGTGGCAAAATGGCCTAAGGACAACCAAGTCAAGGTATTGGAGTGGCCATCACAAAGCCCTGACCTCCTACAGAAAAATTGTGGGCAGAACTGAAAAAGCGTGTGCAAGCAAGGAGGCCTACAAACCTCACTCAGTTACACCAGTTCTGTCAGGAGGAATGGACCATAATTCACCCAACTTTTTGTGGGAAGCTTGTGGAAGGCTACCTAAAATGTTTGACCCAAGTTAAACAATTTAAAAGCAATGCTACCAAATACTAATTGAGTGTATGTAAACTTCCACTGGGAATGTGATGAAAGAAATAAAAGATGAAAGAAATTATTGAATGGTTGTTTTTATTGGGGATTTTCAAATGAATTATTTTCCATATTTAACAAATGTTTGTATAGAACTTTTATTTGTAGTGGCAAAAATGTCTGTCAGAGTATCGGTTGTCAACTCCATCAATATTTTTTTGTCAATATTCAGAAAAAATATTTGATTCACTGTTCTACAACAGTGAAGCTAGAGTGTGCCAAATTCAAATAACACAATTGTAATATTAAACATTCATGACCATACAAGTATCTTGCATAATTTAAAAGCTTACATATTTGAATTATATAATGTTAGAATTAAACAATCAAGACCTTTAAACACTTGGATTGTAAAAATGAAATACCTTTTATGGTGTCTAATGGAGATTTCATAAATACAGTTAGTTGCATTTTATGAAGATTTTTTTTTTATTAGTGTCACGCCTTGGTCTTAGTATTTTGTCTTTTCTTTATTTATTTGGTCAGGCCAGGGTGTGACATGGGTTTATTTTGTGGTGTGTTTTTGTATTGGGGTTTTAGTAGGTATTGGGATTGTGGCTGAGTAGGGTTGTCTAGGAAAGTCTATGGCTGCCTGAGGCGGTTCTCAATCAGAGTCAGGTGATTATCGTTGTCTCTGATTGGGAACCATATTTAGGTAGCCCGGGTTTCACTGTGTGTTTGTGGGTGATTGTTCATGTCTCTGTGTTATTAGCACCAGTTTAGATGTATCAAACTAACCACGCTGCATTTTGGTCCGACTCTCTTTCGACGGAAGAAACCCGTTACAATTAGGAGGTTAATTCCTTTTTGATAGCTGATTCTTCGGTCTATTGAAATTGTATATTAAAAATGTTGTTAACATTAAGACAAATATTTGTTGAAAAAAATGTGAGATTGTCCCGTCTTTCAAAAATCCCTGAGCTCGAAGACAGCAACAGTTTCTCTCAGCCTCATGGCAAAATGTGTAAAATAAATAAAATCAAATCAAATTTTATTTGTCACATACACATGGTTAGCAGATGTTAATGCGAGTGTAGCGAAATGCTTGTGCTTCTAGTTCCGACAATGCAGTAATAACCAACAAGTAATCTAACGAACAATTCCAAAACTACTGTCTTATACACACAAGTGTAAGGGGATAAAGAAAATTCTTCATAAAGATATATGAATGAGTGATGGTACAGAGCGGCATAGGCAAGATACAGTAGATGGTATCGAGTACAGTGTATACATATGAGATGAGTATGTAAACAAAGTGGCATAGTTAAAGTGGCTAGTGATACGTATTACATAAGGATGCAGTAGATGATATAGAGTACAGTATATACGTATACATATGAGATTAATAATGTAGGGTATGTAAACATATTAGGTAGCATTGTTTAAAGTGGCTAGTGATATATTTTACATCATTTCCCATCAATTCCCATTATCAAAGTGGCTGGAGTTGAGTCAGTGTGTTGGCAGCAGCCACTCAATGTTAGTGGTGGCTGTTTAACAGTCTGATGGCCTTGAGATAGAAGCTGTTTTTCAGTCTCTCGGTCCCAGCTTTGATGCACCTGTACTGACCTCACCTTCTGGATGATAGCGGGGTGAACAGGCAGTGGCTCGGGTGGTTGTTGTCCTTGATGATCTTTATGGCCTTCCTGTAACATCGGGTGGTGTAGGTGTCCTGGAGGGCATGATAAGCTATAATACTGCGCATTTCTTACTCTGCCCCAAAGAAAAAGTATTCAACACTGCGTTGCCCTGCAAAACTGCGCTATGCCAATGGATAGGATACACACGAGTATCAATGAAATGTGGCTATCGAAGAGGGGAGGACACTTTCCCGTTTTACTTATTAATGAATTGACACACTCTTACACATCAATATTTCCTTCTCTTCCACATACAACAATACAACAGCACATGCTCCATCATTTCATCAACAATACACTTCAGACATAAACCATTCACATACTTGCCAACCAAATTTAAGGACGAGTTCAATGTGCAATGTGATAGGCACAACAAGCACCACCTCTTTCTTCTTAATCTGACCTTTCAATATTTGTCCACCGATCATTCATAGGAGGGCATATAAATACTGGCCCTTAAATGACTCTGATCTTACATTTGGCCTCACCTCTACCAAGTGGAGCCTGAATATCAGTTATATGTGGTTTTAAAGCCCTTTTGCTTTCTGGGTTACAATTGAATTCCCTCCCACACACAAGTGGGCTGGGAACCAGCAGAATCACACAACTACTCCGTCTCTCAATTCTCCATAATAGTGTTAATGCCTCCAATAGTAGATCACTCCTATTATGTTTGCCAGAGAATAAACAATTAAATACAGACAGAGCATCTGAATATATTATAATTCTGACAGGTTGGAGGGGTGAGTTGACTAGGGGAGTCCATAGTGTAGGGAGGGAGGGGTTTTCTTGCAAAGAAACTCGCAAATAAAAGCCAGTGAAACAATAGAAAGCTTTCTAAGACAATCAAAATGTAATGGGCTGAAATCGGTTGAACCAATCAACTCGCCATCCAACTTCGAAACGGCGCCAGAATATAGGGCAGCCCCACCTCCCCTGTCCACTGTTTTGTATTCTGTTCAACTCATCGTTATGGGAGAAAGACACAGACTGTGTCCCAATCAACAAGGATGCAGCCTTTTTGAGACAACTATAAAATTGCAGTCTCCTATTCCCAAGGTACCTTCAAATTAAAGAAAATTAGGCCACAGACTGGTTATCGTGGTTGTTATCGTGTTATTATCATGTAGTTGTAGCACTAGGCATTGTATGCCTAGATTCTAAGTATTGTGGGCTTGTTTCCAAACTTGCACAATTCATTCTGAACAACAGAATACTTAGCCTGCTCCCCGATCTGTTTCTGCTCATCGCCACACATGACCATTTTGTGGAGTTGTCAAGAGAGAATAAACAGACTGGTTTCCAGGGTAACAGAAACCACTTCCAGAGTGACATACTGCAATGACACACTCAAGGGCTCAGAAGTGATACTTGTACAATGACACAATTTGTGGTCATGACCAAATGACCAAAGCACAAGATACATTGAGTTTGTTTATCCTGGGCTTTCCTGAATTTCTGTGTGTGTGTGTGCATGTGTGTGTGTGTGTGTGTGTGTGCACACGCGCGGTGTGTGTGTGTGTGCGCGCGTGCGTTTGCGTGTGTGTGTGTGCGCTGGTGCGTGTGCGTGTGTGTGTGTGTGTGTGCGCGCGTGCGTGTGTGTGTGTGGCTTTGTGCATTTCTCTGTCTCTCCACTGTCTCAACTTTTTTGGTTATTCTATTAAGTACAGCCACTAGATGGCAACATTGACCTCTGCTTAATGAGGCAAAAGCTTCTGGTTGCTTCTGTGCTCCTTCCATGTATTGTAGTCTGTAAAGACCATAGAGATTAGTTAATACATTTTTTTGCACAGTGGGTCTGTTTTAGCATTAAACTATCATTATCTGGCTAATAATGGAGTCCCTAAGGTTAAAACCTGTGTGGGGTCCTCAATGTATAAAATGGGCTGGTGTGTTAGAAATGCCAGGGCCGATTTCTGGTTCCAATCCGTCCCTGGTTGCAATCTCTACACATCTCTATGATAAAGACTTTCTCTCCCTACATCTGAGTTTGTCATCAGATAGAGCTCACTCTACTCTAATAAATGGAAGAAGGTGGCATGAGCCCCGTACTGGGGGTAGGCTCCCCCACCCCCTGTCTGCATGGAAATAGACACAGTAAGACCATGGTGCGGTCGGCTCCCTATCTGTCCCTCTCCCTCAGCATTGAAACATCAGCAAGGCCATGATTATCAGAGCTCACACTAATCTCAATTAGGGTACAGTATTGTTCCCTGGGGTACAATTTTGTTTTACATAAGGCTCTTTTAAAAAACCTAAAGCAATGGTAAATCTTAGCACTGGCAGTAGTGTTATAGGTTCAGGGGATGTGTCAGAAATATTCTTGCTATTTTCACAACTGGAATTATCGGCGCAGTAGCTGGCGGTGGAGTGAAAGAGCTGAGTTTTGATGAATAAACAAGTTGTGGATGTGTCAAGGCTTGGCCCCTCACTGGCCAATCAGAACATGCTCATGGCTAAATATGTGGTTGCTTCAAGTTGTTTTTATGGTCTTTTATTTATTGTGTTATCATCAAGTCCATTTCAAATGTTAGTCTATTATAGCCTAGCTAGTTAAATAGCCTGCCTCATATTTGCTAAATAAGTTGAACATGTTTGCAGTCCACATTGCATTGATTCAATATGGAAATATATTGTTGAACATAGGCAATGACATTCACACTGAAATAGTGACTAAGCCTACTGTAGTTGCAGTCTGGACAAAGACATGCCAAACGTAGTCAATAAGTAAGATTGACTTGACTAGGCTATTGATAAATGTTAAAGCCTAAAAAGGCTGTGTGTAATTCTAATAAGAAAAAAAAATACTTGTTTTAAGTAGGCTACGTCTAAATACAGTTACAGGGACCATAATTGCTCCCCTTGGGTGTATAATAGAGACAACGCAACTTAGACTATGGAGGGTTTTACGAACATCCAAACTTTTCAAAGGAGCTGGAAAAAGATCCAGAGAAAGGGGGAATGTCCACTCACTATTACAATGCTTGCAAATGTCATGTTTTGTAAATGTCATGGAGTCATCTTAAAGATCATAATTGCACTTCTCCAGAAATAGCAGATGAAATTGCATTTGAATAAATAAAACCATGTACGTTCTCACAACAAACCCATGGACATTGATTCTTTCAAATAAGTTTGGTTTTTAATCAAATTAAATGAAATGAAGGAAACAATCATTTTTGTATGTTTCTAAATACGAGATTCACTGGCACAAAAGGCACACATCTACTTCCATGGGCACTGTGCATCATGGCTGGATAGGCTTTGCTTCCTCTCTTAAAATCTGTGTAATTTTCAACTGTGTTACCGTTAAGACCTGCTTTTTGTGTATCTTAAAACGTCCATCAGCACTGTATGAAATTGTCACATTTGCTCTTGTTTTTAAGGACACACCTCAAATATTGCCACCCCTCCCCAAGATAGCTGATGTTAGTGTCACGCCCTGATCTGTTTCACCTGTCCTTGTGCTTGTCTCCACCCCTCTCCAGGTGTCGCACATCTTCCCCATTATCCCGTGTATTTATACCTGTGTTTTCTGTCTGTCTGTTGCCAATTTGTTGCCAAGTCTACCAGTGGTTTGTCTCAGCTCCTGGATTTCCCTAGTCTCTCTTTTTATCGTCCTCCTGGTATTTGACCGTTGCCTGTCCTGACCCTGTGCCTGACCACTTTCTGTCTCTGACCTTGAGCCAGCCTGCCGTCCTGTACCTTTGCTCCACCTCTGGCTTACCGACCTCTGCCTGACCTGACCCTGAACCTGCCTGCCGTCCTGTACGTTGGCCTCTGCTCTGGATTATCGACCCCTGCCTGCCTTGACCTGTCGTTTGCCTGCCCCTGTTCTTACAATAAACATTGTTACTTCACACAGTCTGCACTTGGGTCTTACCTTGATTCCTGATAGATAGACAGGCAGTGTAAATTGCCAAACCTAGCATTAGGGCAATGAAAATACCAGTGTGCCACTTTTCACATGCAAAAATTGAGAACTAACGTGCGTTTGACACGGCTCCTTTAGCGCCAGCCAAAAATAGAGGGCATAATGTACATTCAGAAGTACACATAATGATCTCACATGGGACTGTTCTGTACCTTTTAGGGTACATGTGCGGATATAGAGTATAACTGTATATTTTTTTATCCAATGTTTTGAATATAAATGTACAATAATCAGACTCACTCTCAAAAAAAGGGGTACAAACGTATTTGCTTACACTCAATGATGAATAAGGTACAATGATGAATTTTCATTAACAAAATTTTTTTAACTAATCCAATCAGTGTCACACCTACTCCTGCTCCCTCCCTCCTGCACTCGACATCGCAGGTCTACTAACCACCGGTCCTGGCAACCCATATTGCGCACACCTGACAACCGTCATTGGAGGGCAGAGAGGGAGATGAGTGACTTTTACAACTCCTGCAGGGTGCCCAGACCACAGTGGAGTATGCCCTCACCTTTTGGGCTGTGGCAGCCTGCAGCAGATGGAATGAGCCAGCACTCTATTCCACAGAGGGCTGCGCGAAGAGGTCCAGATGTAGTTGGGATGACAACATATACTTGGAAGCTCTCGATGGCGATGGCTATCCATCTGGATAACCTTCTTCGGAAGCGCCGGTGTCCACCTAGCCACTCCCCTTCCTCATTTGGCTGTCCTGAGGCAGAGCCTGAATCCATGAAGGTAGGGGCCACTCACCACTCCGCTGCAGAGTGGCGTCCCGGGAGACAGCTCGGGCTCTGTCCCTATTGCGGCCAGGCTGGGCACAAGCTTCAGTGGCGTCCGGTGCGTCCCAACCCAGGGTCCACTAGAGCAGAGGGCCCATTGGCAGCCGTGACAATTCCATTATCATCATTTTCCCCCAACCGTTTCTGGTTCCCATTTCAATGGCTGGCTGTCCCTCAAGTGTTGTCTCTCTGCCGTGGGGAACTTTATCGACCAGGCTCTCGCCTCCTCCCTGAACTTAACTTCATACCCACTCTCCTCTCCTGTCCCTGGATATACATCCACTAGGATCCGGCACAAATACGCACATTACAGCACCACTCACCCTCACCGTGGACCCAAGCTTCAGGAAAGCCTTCCCGAATACAACAGGTGTAGCCCTTACCATGAAACGATTAGTTACAAGCCCTTAAACAACAATGCAGTTAGAGAAATAGAGTTTTGAAAACGTGTACTAAATAAACTAAAGTTTTTAAAAAATCATAAAAAAGGAGCACAATAAAATAACAATAACGAGGTACCGGTACCGAGTCAGTTTGCGAGGGTACAGGTTAGTCAATAATCATGAGTATGGAAGACCTTTATGGAGAGACTGGGGGTCACGGTCAGTCTCGCATCTGGGTACCGCCAGGTGGAGAGGACCAACCAGGAGCTGGGGGAGGTTCCTAAGGAGTCACTGCCAGGACCGGCAGGGCGTGTGGGGTCTGGTTTCTTCCCTGGGCGGAAAACGCCCAGAACTCACTTCGTCACTCCTCCACCGGGCTGACTCCCATCTAGTGCATCCTGGGATATCAGCCGGCCCTGGCTCCGTGGACTCCGAGCCAGACCAAGGCCCCTAAAGTTGACCAGGGATTCCAGCATGCAGAGAAGGTGTGGAACACTGCCCACGTGAGGCTCCAGCGCCGTCCTCTGTTGGAAGGATCAGGTGGACCGCCACCGCAGTGAGGCTCCCGTATTCCATCCTGGTGATCGCATCTGGCTCTCCAACAGGAACATCCCGCTCCACCTTCCCTGCCGGAAGCTTGAGCCACCAGTTTGTGGGGCCCTTCAAGGTCCTGCAGAGGGTCAATGTGGTAACCTATACTTTCAAACTCCCCACCCACTAGCAGATCTCACCCTCCTTTCATGTTTCCTTCCTCAGGCTGGTGGTTCCTGGTCCACCTGGCTGATGCTGCCCCCCCTACACCCCTCCACCTCCTTTGGACATCGAAGGGACCCCGCCTACAATGTCGTGTGGGTCGGCTCCAGTACCTGGTGGACTTAGAGTGGTACGTTCCTGAGGAGCGCTCTTTGGTCCCGGTGGCGGACATCCTGGACACCAATATTATCTGAGATTTCTTTCTCCACCGTCCGGACCGGCCCGCCGCCTTGCCCTTGGGACCATTCTCCAGGCCGGCATCGTCCTGCAGCTGGAGCTGCACATCAAGGGGGTACTGTCGCTCCCTCCGGCACTCGATGTCGCTGTTCTACTAACCACCGGTCATGGCAACCCACAATGCGCACACCTGGCAACCATCATTGCGCACACCTGCTCCCCATCGTTAAGCATACCTGGACTTCATCACCACCCTGATTACTCTCCTTTCATATAGCCCTCAGCAGCCTCATCAGGCTGGCAGTATTGGTTTTGTTTACGTTCAGTACACTTCTCCTGTTTTGTATTTTCATCATGTTTATTATTATTAAACTCACCTTCTGCACCTGCTTCCTGACTCCCTTCGTATATGTTACAATCAGTTAGTTAGATGTCTTGCACAGATTACTGAAATGGTTCAGTAGCCTGTGCAATGGTTCCAGTTGAATTGTTTAGGCGGTCTTTTCACAATTTTTCTAACCCAGGCCTTTGTTATGAATGCAGGTTGTGCGTAAATAAATATTCCCACTGTTGGATACCCAAACTCTGGTTAGATTCCAGTAGGAATTGCACATCACTTTAAAGCCAGCATTATGTGACTTCCAGTTAGGTTTCAAAAATCCCAAACGTGAGGGAATAAGCAATAAATCCTTCAAACTGAATTTTTTGAAAATCTGTAACCTGCAACCCTACTTGCAGGCCTGATGTGGCTTGTATAAACCATGAATTTCAGGCCACTGTATTATGGTAAATCCAGGCCTTAAAATAAAGCCTTATTAGATATGTAACGCATGGTCATAGAGTTCAATTTGAATGATAACTTACGCCTAGGAACTCACTTGGTGAAGGCCACAGGACTGAAAATAAATAAAATTAACAACCATGTCTCTGTCACTATCAAATTCACTCGCACGCAAGGCACACTGCGCAATTTATTGGCGGTGTGGCTTAGTGGGGGCATGGCTTTCAGTTAGTTTGTTTTGGCCACCCGTGAATGGAAGTGACCTACCAGTTTAAGTGGTGTGTGGTATAGTTACATTTTTGTCACTTAGGAAGTGCCCCTTTAGTGCCCCTTTTTCACATTTTGTTACGTTACAGCTGTATTCAACAATTAAGTAAATAAAAATGTTTGCTCATCAATCTACAAACAATAACCCATAATGACAAAGTGAAAACAAGTTTTTAGACATTTTAGCAAATGTATAAAAAAAACATAAATAACTTATTCAGAGCCTTTGCTATGAGACTCAATATTAAGCTCAGGTGCACCCTCTTTCCATTGATCATCCTTGGAGTCCACCTGTGGTAAATTTAAATGATTGGCCATAATTTGGAAAGGCACACACCTGTCACACCTGTCACCAAGCCATGAGGTCGAAGGAATTGTTTGAGGAGCTCCGAGACAGAATTGTGTCGAGGCACAGATCGGGGGAAGGATACCCAAAATGTTCAGAAGCATTGAAGGTCCCCAATAACAGAGTGGCCTCTATCATTCTTAAATGCAAGAAGTTTGGAACCACCAAGACTCTTCGTAGAGCTGGCCGCCTGGCCAAACTGAGCAAACGGGGAAGGAAGGCCTTGGTCAGGGAGGTGACCAAGAACCAGATGGTCAATCTGACAGAACTCCAGAGTTCCTTTGTGGAGATGTGAGAACCTTCCAGAAGGACAGCCATATCTGCAGCATTCCACCAATCAGGCCTTTATTGTAGAGTGGCCAGACGGAAGCCACTCCTCAGTAAAAGCCACATGACAGCCCACTTGGAGCTTTCCAAAAGTCACCTAAAGGTTTCTCAGACCATGAGAAGCAAGATTCTCTGGTCTGATGAAACCAAGATTGAACTCTTTGGCCTGAATGCAAAGCATCACGTCTGGAGGAAACCTGGCACCATCCCTACGGTTAAGCATGGTGGTGGCAGCATCATGCTTTTGGGATGTTTTTCAGCAGCAGGGCCTGGGAGTCAGGATCAAGGGAAAGATGAACGGCGCAAAGTACAGAGAGATCCTTGATGAAAACCTGCTCCAGAGCACCCAGGACTTCAAACGGGTGCAAACGTTTACCCTTTCAACAGGACAACGACCCTAAGCATACAGGCCAAGACAATGCAGGAATGGCTTTAGGACAAATATCTGAATGTCCTTGAGTGGCCCAGCCAGACCAAGAATTGAACCCGATTGAACATCTCTGGAGAGACCTGAAAATAGCTGTGCAACGACGCTCCCCATCCAACCTGACAGAGCTTGAGAGGATCTGCAGAGAAGAATGAAAGAAACTAACCCAAATACAGGTGTGCCAAGCTTGTAGAGTCATTCCCGAGACGACTCGCGGCTGTAAAACGCTGCCAAAGGATCTTCAACAAAGTACTGAGTAAAGGGTCTGAATACTTATGTAAATGTGATATTAAATTAGATATTATTTATAAATTAAAAAATATATATATTTAAACATTTTTTTAAATAACTGGTTTTGCTTTGTCATTATGGGGTATTGTGTGTAGATTTAGGGGGGGGGGGACTATTTAATTCACTTTATAATAAGGCTGTAACGTTACAAAATGTGACCTGATTCAGGAAACTAGGTGTATGTTGCAAGTCACGACTTCACAGGTGAGCCGTTTGGAGGTTAAAAAAAATAATGTTTCCATCAAAATGCGTTTTGAAGAAATGCCTTCTCCAACATGTGAACTTTCATGTGCATTAATATAAAACTTGTATGCCATCTGTAAATATGCCACAGAAAATGCCATCTGTAAATTAGCCACAGAAAAGTGAGAAACTTTCATGCTAGCCATGATTGGCTGAGACAATGAGTGGGCTGGACATGCCAAGAGATGAGTTTGGATTGGTCTGTCATATAGCACACTGTCTATTGGAGCTGGTCTGTATGTCTAGGTAATCACTGCTTTTTTCAATGTATCGCTTAGTAAAACTGCATAAACCTAATGTCAAGTTAAAGTGTACTGTTAGCTAGGTAATGTTAGCTGGCTGGCTCGCTAGCTAATGTTATGTGTATGCTCTCCACTTTCTGGAGGACCGAGTTTTGAAATGAGTGGAATTTGGGTATGATAGCTAAGGAGATGGTGAAAACACCGTTCTGGATTACATCTGCAAACTAAGGGCAACCATGCATGGCATCAGACAGGAGACGCATCCAACCATGATGTATATATAGTGGGGCAAAAAAGTATTTAGTCAGCCACCAATTGTGCAAGTTCTCCCACTTAAAAGGATGAGAGAGGCCTGTAATTTTCATCATAGGTACACTTCAACTATGACAGACGAAATTAGAATTTTTTTCTCTCCAGAAAATCACATTGTAGGATTTTTCATGAATTTATTTGCAAATTATGGTGGAAAATAAGTATTTGGTCACCTACAAACAAGCAAGATTTCTGGCTCTCACAGACCTGTAAACTTCTTCTTTAAGAGGCTCCTCTGTCCTCCACTCGTTACTTGTATTAATGGCACCTGTCAACAGCCTCAAACAGTCACACTCCAAACGCCACTATGGCCAAGACCAAAGAGCTGTCAAAGGACACCAGAAACAAAATTGTAGACCTGCACCAGACTGGGAAGACTGAATCTGCAATGGGTAAGCAGCTTGGTTTGAAGAAAGCAACTGTGGGAGCAATTATTAGGAAATGGAAGACATACAAGACCACTGATAATCTCCCTCGATCTGGGAGAATGTCATGTGGTCAGATGAAACCAAAATATAACTTTTTGGTAAAAACTCAACTTGTCGTGTTTGGAGGACAAAGAATGCTGAGTTGCATCCAAAGAACACCATACCGACTGTGAAGCATGGGGGTGGAAACATCATGCTTTGGGGCTGTTTTTCTGCAAAGGGACCAGGATGGCTGATGAGTGTAAAGGAAAGAATGAATGGGGCCATGTATCGTGAGATTTTGAGTGAAAACCTGCTTCCATCAGCAAGGGCATTGAAGATGAAACGTGTCTGGGTCTTTCAGCATGACAATGATCCCAAACACACCGTCCAGGCAACGAAGGAGTGGCTTCGTAAGAAGCATTTCAAGGTCCTGGAGTGGCCTAGCCAGTGTCCAGATCTCAACCCCATAGAAAATCTTTAGAGGGAGTTGAAAGTCTGCCCAGCAACAGCCCCAAAACATCACTGCTCTAGAGGAGATCTGCATGGAGGAATGGGCCAAAATACCAGCAACAGTGTGTGAAAACCTTGTGAAGATTTACAGAAAATGTTTGACCTCTGTCATTACCAACAAAGGGTATATAACAAAGTATTGAGATAAACTTTTGTTATTGACCAAATACTTATTTTCCACCATAATTTGCAAATGAATTCATTAAAAATCCTACAATGTGATTTTCTGGATTTGTTTTTCTCATTGTGTCTGTCATAGTTGAAGTGTACCTATGATGAAAATTACAGGCCTCTCTCATATTTTTAAGTGGGAGAACTTGCACAATTGGTGGCTGACTAAATACTTTTTTGCCCCACTGTATATGGGTAAGATAGTCTAGCTAGCTACATTTCTAATTTTGACAGAAAATGGTTTCATTTCAAGTGTACTTTTAGCTAGCTAACATTAGCTAGTTGAGTTGCTAGCTAAAGCTATGTGTGATCTTATTCTTTGAATATCAGACACTTTGCTTGACTACTGTAGTTATAACCATAGACCTGGGTGGTTAGCTACCTGCAGATTCATGCAGGGCAGTAACATCATGAGTTGTTATTACGGTCCATTGTTTAGCTAGCTAGCTAGTTACATGTCTTAACAAAAGACTCCACTATGCAAGTATCCATTTCAATAGAATGTCACTGCAACTGTTAGATGCACTAGCTGGTAAATTCACTCTGGCTATCTATTCTGATTTCAGATAACGGGTAAGATAGTCTAGCTAGCTACATTTTCAGCACTGTTGCAGTCACCATAACAGCCTAACCAGCTCTGCTAGGATGAGTAATGTTCAGTGAGCTGTTCTCTCTCTATTAAATGTCTGGAAGTAGCTGGCAAGTTAGTATAGAACACTTGGATCAACCCTTAAAAAGGTGTGAAGAATTATGAATGGGTGTAGACAAAGAAGGGCTTTCCAATAGTAGTACCAAAACATTGAGACGGTTTTCTCAAAAGTGAGTTTATTAGTTGATCAACTTTCAAAGCAGAATTACTTTACTTTCCCATCTCTGAGGACATAAGAGCACACACACATATACACACCTATGTCATTTTGTTGCTAGTCAAAATAGTTGTTTGTTCCAGTTGGTGTGGTTCTGAACACTAAAAAGCTCCTTCCATTCTACATATTCTTCTAAAATGTATCATGTTTCCATACTGTTCCAATGCATATGCAGCAAACTCCTCTTCCCTTCCCCTCTCTTCTCCTCTCTCTTTCCCCTGGTTTGCTCCACATTCCCTCTACCCATGTTTATCATCTTTCCACAAGAAAAGCACATATTTGGACTCCATTCCTGTGAATACCCTAAACCGTACAGTGTTTTATCACAAGAGCAGAGCACACTGGTCTCGCTGCCACATGGAAACAGTGTATTTATGTGTGTGTGGTTTGGTGGGGGGTGGGGGGGGCGTCCATCTGTGTGTGCATGTGTGTGTCTGTTCATCTGACTGCTAAAGAAACCTACTGTACTCATCAACTATTTGCTAGCTAAACTGTTGACCACACCAGACGATCATTTTTGTCCCTCAGAAACAGAGTTGATTCTTCAAGTGAGAGGCTGATATGTCAAAGACAAAGACTTGAATGGAAACATAGTGTAGCCTACAGTGTTTATGTTGTTTTAAAAGTGGTGTAAATATGTCCTAAAAGTGATTTAATATTATTTATTTAAATAGTGATGTCTTTCTTTAGGTATAGGAACAGTACATTTTGGTTTGTATAAAGCAACCGGGGGTCCACCGCCCCCTAGGAGTCATCGGAGGTACTGCAGAGGGTCTGCAGAAATGTGTATATAAAAAAAAGAAAGTGGAGCATACGTTTGGAGATACATTTGTGCCAACACATGGATAACCTTTATCTAAGTCGGGGGAGGAGGTTTCTTCTGAAGTGTCTGTCCTAAATCTGAGAGATATAAGAAAGATCAGGAATCTATTTGTATATCTATTTAACCCCTTACTTTAGTCACTAATCTATATCCATATACAGTGTACAAAACATAGACTGACCAGGTGAATCCAGGTGAAAGCTATAATCCCTTATTGATGTCACTTGTTAAATCCACTTCAATTAGTGAAAATTGAGACATGGATAATGTATTATGGATTATGTATGTGTGCCATTCAGAGGGTGAATGGGCAAGCCAAAATATTGAAGTGCCTTTGAACGGGGTATGGTAGTAGGTGCCAGGCGCACCAGTTTGTGTCAACAACTGCAGCTCTGCTGGGGTTTCACACTCAACAGTTTCCTGTGTGTATCAAGAATGTTCTACCACCCAAAGGCCATCCAGTCAAATTGACACAAATGTGGGAAGCTTTGGAGTCAACATGAGCCAGCATCCCTGTGGAAGGCTTTAGAGTTGAGTCCATGCCCCAATGCATTTCTGTTTGTATTTATTATGGTTCCCCATTA
Organism: Oncorhynchus kisutch; assembly: GCF_002021735.2. NCBI lineage: Eukaryota > Metazoa > Chordata > Actinopteri > Salmoniformes > Salmonidae > Oncorhynchus > Oncorhynchus kisutch. The sequence goes on along the minus strand of NC_034178.2, from coordinate 24,263,096 downwards.
GCTGTTGCTGTTCTGAGGTCAAAAGGGGGTGCAACTCAATATTAGGAAGATGTTCCTAATGTTTTGTACACTCAGTGTATAATTCCATTTGTTTTATAAGATAGTACCTGGCTACCTTCAGATGAGTCTTGTGAGGCTTGTGGGCATCCTAGAGCAAAACATGTATGTGTTCGTGAGAGTCTCAACGTTCCATAGAGGAGTCATAATAGTTCAGACACTACAGACATTTTTGCGAGAAGACACAGATATCTCTAGCTTAAACTGATGGATATTGATGGGGATTTCTTTTATTATGTTAATTTGATTTCCGCGGGGGGTTTAACCAGCTAAACAGATGCTCTTAGCAAAAATGTGATTGAAGCTACCTTTCTAGCTAATTGGCAATGTTAGAGTTTACACTCATTTTTCAATTATAATGCGGGGAGGTCAAAATAATGAAAAACAACAAGCATTCAACAAAAACATGTATAATTTATTTCAGCTTACTTTAATACATTGTTTAGGATGAGTACAGGTGACTAACGTTTTGACGTCAAGCTGAAGTCTTCTTCCGTGTCGAAACGTCAGTCACCTGTACTCATCCTGAACAATGGATTATCATCCTCCTCTGCCTTTTTTGTTGAGTGCTCAAACTCTTTTCTGCCTTGAATTTTCTTTGCACGTCCTTTTCATGACTTTTGTCATTTTTGTCAAGCACCTTTCCTTTGTTTGCTGAAGTGTGAAGGCCCCACTGAACTCTTATCTACCAAATCTATTCTTTTTAAAATGTTGTCACCTGATAATAAGACAAGACATGAAATTGTTGAAGACCCCTGATATAAAGTATGAAAGTGTAGAATATGTGGAAATGATGCATCAACCTCTAAGATAAAGAACGCCCTTTTCAAGCACAAGTTGGTAGAGGATAGTGGGTACAATTCCATACGTAAAATGCATGCACTCACGACTGCTGAATGGCATATATCACTATTATATTATTATTAAGCACCATCAAGTTATTTTATCCATTGCTTAGTTGGTTTGCACACTGGGTTGATCAACCCCAAGGTTGTGTGTTCATATCCCCTAATATTGGCTATGGGCCGGCATGGGCCGGTTTGCCAAACCACTATTAAGCTTACTCCTGGACTGCAAAGCACTTTCAACATAGTCTCCATCAAGCGTGTTTTTTTGTCCCGGGGGAAGGCTTAAGTCCAATAAATTAGCCCTGTGTGTTGTTGACTGTGTGTGGCTCTGGATAAAAACTTTTGCCAAGTTTCCTTTATTATTCCTTAATTATTCATATTTTTACACACACACACACACACACACACACACACACACACACACACACACACACACACACACACACACACACACACACACACACACACACACACACACACACGCACACACACACACACACACACACACACACACACACACACACACATTAGAGTGTGTGGGTTCCCTTTTGGCAAGTTACCAGTACATTCAAGATATATTTTAGGAACTTGTAGAGTTATGTGAAGAAAAAAAAACCCATCTATACCCAATATGATGTGTTTCCTTTTTTGTGTGTGTTTTGATCCCTCTCTCGTGCAACTGAGCCGCTCTTTGTGGTGAGTTGCGGGTTTGAGTGGTGCTCCAGTGTTATTTTTGGCAGCAGCAGTGGCTCTTGAGGAGAGAGGAGACAGGGTCCAAACCCAAGGCTGTTTAAAGGATTGCTGTCTGAAGGAATTGCTCTGTAATGATCAAGAGTTATTATGGCCAAAGACACACAGGATAAGACTTGCATATGCACGTTTACTTCACCTATAAACTCCATGAATGAACACCCATTTATAGGCTACATTACAGAACGGTAGCCATGGACTCCTTAAGGTAGCCATGGACTCCATGGCTCTCTTAAGATCCCAAGGTGTCAATTGGGGGCTCAGATTTCATTGCTATAGATCCACCTTTACACTTTTCAAGGATGTAGGTGTGTACCTCCACACTTCAACTTTGAAACACACACTTCTTGATCTTGAGGACACGAAAGCATCATGTGTGAGGTATTTTGTGTTTGCTGTAAGGATCTCCACATCTCCAAGCTACGTCAACACTTCCATCCCTCTCCACTGAATGAGTCAGACATATGCAGCGTCAGGCATTTACTCCTCCTACTACACTGATGTTGAAACATTTTGTAAAAAAGAGAGAGATTTTCTCTCTGCTCTTGGTCTTATTTTATTTATATGTGGTGGTGGTGATGTGTGTGTGCGCCTGTGAGTGTGTGTGTGCGCGTGTGTGTGTGTGAGTGTTAAACCACAAAGATCGGGGGGGTGTGGCTGTGGCTCTGGGCGGTGAGGCTGCTCATGGTCAGGGCCCCTGCCGGACACACTGGCGCCTCGCGCTGGAGGACTTCTGAACCACCACACTCTTCCCTCCACCAAACCCCTGCCAACCCCAGCTCCATGCTCCTGTTTCCACGAAAATTACACATTTCTCCTATCTTCCGCTAATCCCCTCTCTCTCCCTCTCTCACTCTCTTCATCCTCTTCTTCATCTTTCTTTTTTTTTGTGACTTTTTTTATAAATTGTAATCCATGTTTTCTTTTCCTCTCTTTGCCTCTGACATCGTGTACTTTTAAAGGCAAAGTTATCTTATTGTGTTCTCTCTCCACCTTTCTTTTTTCAGAGGATTTGCCTACCTTTTCTCTTTTTCACCAATCCCCTCCTCTCTCTCGTAAATTCCTTCCCTAGAAACGTTCCAAGGAAGTATTTGGTGGCTTGTGCTGAAAAAATAAAAAGGTTGGTCTGGACTCAGTAGCTAGGTTTCCATCCAATTTGTGACAGATTTTCATGCGAATATTCTAAAATCTTTATAAAACAATATGCACCGTTTCATGTAAGGGATTACAGAAAAACGGTAACTGTAATCATTTACATTACCAGCTAAAATATTGTAATCAGATTACAGATGTTTTTGAAAAACTAGATGATTACTTAGAGGATTACTTTTAAATTCAGAATGGATGTTTGTGGAAAAAAGTCTTTGCCACTTCTGATTTCTCACTGACATTCAAATCAGCATTGAAAAAAGGTGTAAGTTCAAGTTTGTTCCACCTGAGCGAGTCTGACCACAGACCACTACGATGACACACCAAATGATTGATTGCGGGAAAAGAGCAGGAATAGGCTTTTGTCGGCTACAGTCTCTAAAGATTTGGTACAACGCTGTGTACTACTCCCTTCACAGAACAGCACACACTATGTCTTCCAATGGTGCAACTGCTGTCAGCATCCAAAGATTATCCAACTTGAATAAACACTTGGACTTAAGGATGCCAGCAGGTGTAGTCTAAGGCCATACGGAAATTACTTTTTATTGATATCTACATAGCGCATTGATGTGAATCACACTGCTGCGCTCTCATTTAGCTATATATATATATACACACACTACCATTCAAAAGTTTGGGGTAATTTAGGAATGTCCTTGTTTTTGAAAGAAAAGCACATTTTTTGTCCATTAAAATTAAAATACATTTTTTAAATGAAAATAAAATTAATCAGAAATAGTGAAGAGGCAACTCCGGGATGCTGGTCTTCTAGGCAGAGTTCCTCTGTCCAGTGTCTGTGTTCTTTTGCCATTCTTAATCTTTTCTTTTTATTGGCCAGTCTGAGATATGGCTTTTTCTTTGCAACTCTGCCAAGAAGGACAGCATCCCGGAGTTGCCTCTTCACTGTTGACGTTGAGACTGGTGTTATGCGTGTACTATTTAATGAAACTGCCAGTTGAGGACTTGTGAGGCGTCTGTTTCTCAAACTAGAGACTCGAATGTACTTGTCCTCCTGCTATATTATGCACAGGGGTCTCCCACTTCTCTTTCTATTCTGGTTAAAGCCAGTGTGCGCTGTTCTGAGAAGAGAGTAGTACACAGCGTTGTACCAGATCTTTAGTTTCTTGGCAATTTCTCGCATGGAATAGCCTTCATTTCTCAGAACAAGAATAGACTGACTCGTTCCAGAAGAAAGTTCTTGTTTCTGGGCATTTTGAGCCTGTAATCAAAACCACAAAGGCTGATGCTCCAGATATTCAACTAGTCTAAAGAAGGCCAGTTTTATTGGTTCTTAAATCAGCACAACAGTTTTCAGCTGTGCCAACATAATTGCAAAAGGGTTTTCTAATGATCAATTAGCCTTCTAAAATTATAAACTTGGGTTAGGTAACACAACGTGCCATTGGAACACAGGAGTGATGGTTGCTGTACGCCTCTGTACGCATATGTACAGTTTAAGTCAGAAGTTTACATACACCTTAGCTAAATACATTTAAACTCAGTTTTTCACAATTCCTAACATTTAATCAGAGGAAAAATTCCCTGTCTTAGGTCAGTTAGGATCACTATTTTATTTTAAGAATGTGAAATGTCAGAATAATAGTAGCTTTTATTTCTTTCATCACATTCCCAGTGGGTTAGAACAGACAAGGGTAGGAAACTGGAGATGTGGAGAAAAAGCAGTCCAGTATAATCAGGATTGAATCGCGCTGTGGAGACTGGCAGGAGTTGACCGGGCTAAGCTGATGACCGCTAGCAGTGGCTAACTGATTACAAGCTAGTAGCTAGTTAGCTGACTAGCTTCTGTTGGGTTCCGGTTCTAAAGTATAGAAAATGGCAGATCCATACCACATTGGATGAGGCAGGTTGCAGGAGAGTACATTGAAACTGAGGTTAAAAATAAAATAAATATATACTAAATAAATATGAAGGAAAAAAATATATATACACAGGACACGACAAGACAAAGACAAAGACGTCTGAACTGCTACGGCATCTTGGAATATCTACTATTAAATGTTATGGTTAAACTTGAATATGCTGATTAATAAAAAAACATTCTTTATGTATTTTCTTTTACAAATTGTATTATAATTATTAATGATTTCATGAATACAAATGGAGGAGTAATTCCACATATGCAGTTATCGAAAATATATGGGAATATCTGCCCGATCCAAATTTACAACCAACTGATTAAAGCACTACCTCAAAAATGAGGTGGAAAATGGAGAAGGGAACTTGTTTGCCTACCATATACTGAAAGGAACTGGCATAATATAAAAATAAACCAGTTTAATTTGAGGACAAAAATGTTGACAGCTCCACCATACAGGTTGCAAAATAAATGGGAAGAGATTTTCGATGTACCAATTCCATGGCATATGGTTTATGAACTGGTACAAAAAACTACACTTGATTCAACACTTAGAGTTTTTCAATTTAAATTATTATATACTATTTTTGCCTCCAACAGAATGCTACATATATGGGGCATACAACAATCTAAGCTCTGTAGATTTTGCTGAGAAGAGACCGAATCAACAGATCATTTATTCTATGTAGCTTGTTTCTGGTCACAGGTTCAGGAATGGTTAAAAAATCACAACATGCACTTAAAAGTAACCTTACAAATAGCAATGTTGGGCAATTTGGAAAGCCATAGTCAGTCAATAAATAATATAATAATACTCATAGGAAAGGTTTTTATCTTTAGCTTACAATCTGTGGATATTATATGATTACAAAGATAAAAATAATTGTGTAAAACATCACAGCATAATTGAAAAATATATGGCACATGGAAACCAAATGAGGGTGGTCTGGTGATAGGTGGGATGGGCTGAGAGTGGCTGAGGGTTGGGATTTGAGAGCTTATGTTTGGTAAAGTATTATTGTTATGTGACCGCTTTATATAAAAGTACCATGTATGTCAAATGTATATTTACAATGTATATTGTACTGTATATGTCGGAAAAAAAATGTTAAAAAAAAAAATGTGTTCTCCGAAGAGGAGGGGTTAATAATAAAAAATAAGGTAAAAAAGCTATGATGTTGAAATGCCTATTTACCCTGTTCCATCTCACGCTATCCACTGTCTCATCAGCCCAGCCAGGCAATGTATGAACTTAATCTCCACTATAAAAATAATCTAAACATTATCTACCATTTCCTTTAGACTAGCATTTGATTTTCAATGCCAGGCGAAATCGCACCTCATTAGCTCATTGTTATGGATATATCCAAATAAATCTCACTAGAAAACAGCTTAAACAAACGCAAATGTAGCTACTGTGCTTTTATTCTGGCTGCACTGTTTGACGTCAATGTAAATGATCGACAGTTGGCTTGCTAGCAAGCAAGGGATCAGAACGTTGCCAGCCGGTATGGCAATAGAACATTTAGAACGAACAACTGGGTCGCTGTCCATAGATACAGAACAAAAAGACGACTGTGTGATCTCTGGCAACCAAACCGATAGAACGAATGACCAGCTGGATTGGGAAGCAAACCTAGATTTGTATTTTGGACTGTATCTTGTGGAAGGATGAAATAGTATGAAAATATGCCGATCATTATTTGAATATGTTTGTAACCCGTTGTATAAAAGGGATAATGCCTTTGAAGCCGGTGTTTGGAGGATATATTGGCACAGTTTGTTGGCCCTCGACTTCGTCGTACCAATATATCCTCCAAACACCGGCTTCTCAGGATTATCACTTGATTGGCTGATCCCTCCTGATGACCTGGATGGAATTATGTGATCCTTCCTTAACCCATAGGATGTCCCACCCAGTGGACTTCAAAATGCGAAAGTCCTCAATAGCGCTGCCATGCTAAAACGGCTTTTGGGCCCTGAGTCCTCTATCTAGCTCTGTGGTCTTCAACTACCTAAGGAGATGGTCAGGAAGATCTAGTCCAAATCAGCTCACAATGCATCTTTTGATTGTCTACACCGTTCGACAAATGTGGGCACAATCAGAATGTGGAATAGATCAGGACAACTGACACATGTTGAAACCAGGTATAAACTGAGCTTTTGTAAGGTTATTAGAGCTGTAATGTGCCCTAATTATCTGTGTTTTGTCCAGACACTATTTAATTTGTGTACTGTATATGTATTTACCCTTGTCTATGAACCGTACGTTCCAATGAGATGAATGTGCATGTGCCTTAATATGCCTTTCGAATAAAGATTAAAAAACTAATTGTATCAAACTAAATAAAATATCATCTCATCTACTGGTATACAAAACCAAAAACCACCACACTGTGCATCAGCAGACCTTTAAAAGTGTGGCCGACTGGCCTTTTAAAATGATGACTTAATAAGGAAGTGGATATTCAGAGGTTTTGGCCGTTCTTATATTAGTTCGGTACCTAACTGAATTATGAAAGTAAAATAATTAAGTTGAGGGAGTGTGTCTTTTTAAGTGAACCATAATTTACTTAACTTAGTTTTTCCCCTGGAAGTGTTATGTCATCCAGAGGATATTAAATGGGAAGCATTGTCTTTTTAAAGGGGCACGGTGTCACGCCCTGATCTGTTTCACCTGACTTGTGCTTGTCTCCACCCCCCACCAGGTGTCTCCCATTTGTCCCCATTATCTCCTGTGTATTTTTACTTCCGTTTTCTGTTTGTCTGTTGCCAGTTCGTCTTGTCCCATCAAGTCCTACCAGCGAGTTCCTGTGTTTCCTGTGCTCTAGATTTTGTTTTTCTAGTCTTCCCAGTTTTGAACATTCTGCCTGCCCTAGGCCAGCCTGCCATTCTGTACCTTTCTGACACTGCCCTGGATTACTGACCTCTGCCTGGCCTGACCCTGAGCCTGCCTGCCGTTCTGTACCTTACTGACTTTGCCCTGCATTATTGACCTGTCGTTTGCCTGCCCCCTATTTTGTAATAAACATATGTGATTTGAACTGTCTGCATCTGGGTCTTATCCTGATAGTACAAACTGGCCATGACTGACCCAATAGACTCGGACCAGCTCAGCGACATCATCTCCTCCCACAGAGCCACCATAGGAAGACAAGAGAAGCTACTTCACAACCCTATGGAAGGATTCCAGACCTTGGCAAAACTCAATGACGGTACTTTCCATACATTGCTTGAACAAGTTTGCGGATTGTCTATTAGACAGCTAACCACTACCGTAACCTCCCAGTAGCGTGTGTGTGTCCCAGCCCATCATTGCTTCCCGAGAACCCTGCTTACCTAATCCAGAACGCTTCGTTTGAGATTCAGGGACATGTTGGGCGTTTCTCTCCCAGTGCTCCCTCATCTTTGAGCTAACAGCCCTCTTTTTTTCCCCTTGGACTGTTTGAAGGTAGCATACCTTATAACACTGATGTCCAGGAGGGTTCTCAGCTGGGCTATGGCAGTGTGAGAGCAACAAGTCACTGTGTGTTTCAGTCTAGTGGAGCTCATGGCGGAGGTGAAGAAAGTGTTTCTCTCTCCGAGAGAGAGGCTGCTTGGAAGCTACTCCGGCAACGCCAAGACTCTCGTAGTGTGGCAGACTATGCGGTCGATTTCCGCACATTGTCTGCCGAAAGTGCCTGGAACCCGGTAGCCCTGTTCGTCACATTCCTTCATGGGTTATCGGAGGTGGTGAAAGACGAGCTCGCAGCCCGGGAGCTGCCCATCAATCTCAAATCTCTTATCGCCTTCACCATCTGGATAGATGGGTGACTTCGGGGAACGTAGGAGGGAGAGGAGGTCTGCCGACTCTTCTCCAGAGCTAGACTGTTTCCCGCCAAATGATTACACAGACTGAACACCAAGAGCTATCTGAATTGTGGGACTACAGCTCATTACATTGCTACCTGTCCTGTAAAAAACCTGGCGCATCAGGAGGTATGAGTACACTGGTGGGCATTACGGATAATGTCCAGTCTCCCCTTACTCATACCCCTCTCCATGTCATACTGCTGTGGGTTGACCGGTCCAAATCTCTCAGAGTAATCCTTGACTCTGCGGCTGACAAGAGTTTTACGGACGCTACCCTGGTGTCTGAGGTGGGAATCCCCAGTCAACCCCTCTAAATTCCGCTGGATGGGCGTTTGATTGGCAGTCACCCACAACACGGTTCCTATCAACCTGTGAGTGTCAGGCAATCACAGCGAGTCGATCCAGTTTCTACTCACCAAATCCCCTCAGGTACCCGTTGTGTTGGGGTTTTCATGGCTCCAGAGTTACAATCCCCTTGTTGATTAGACTGTAGGCACAGCCTACCCCGGAACGTCTTCCTGCGGGCTCAGGAAAACCCCCGATCTCGCCATCATCCCGCAGAATACCAGGACCTCCGGGAGGTTTTCAGCAAGGCCCGTGCCACCTTGCTTCCTCCACATCGGCCCTATGACTGCGCCATCGACCTTCTTCCAGGCACTACTTCACCTCAGGGACGGCTTTATTCCCTGTCAGGTCCCTGACAGTTCCTAAAAACAAAATGGGCTCATTTATGGTGCCTTTGGTGAATCTCTTTAGTTCACCCAGTATAACTCAGCCTAAGAACAGAGCTCTCATGACAGTTTTCTATTAATGGTTAGGCTGTGAATGGTTAGGCTAGTAGGTTATGTAGAAAGTATTATTGAGCAACATGGGAGTTTCTATGGGAATAATTGAGTTTGGAGTGTTGGTATGGAATTACTTTAAAGCAGAACAAATGTTTTTTTAAGGTAATAAAACTGAACTGGGTCTATTCCTTCCAAACTAAATGTTTTCTCTGTTTTATTCCCTCTATCTTCCTGACCTCACTGACCGATCAGTCTTGTTGTGGTTTAGAGAGGTCAGTTCCCCCTTTTCCCTGTTCCTCTCTTCCCCCTCTCTCTCAGGTCTTATCTTGTTTTTCACTCTTGCCTGGTTGCCTAGCCTACCGTCAACATTCTCCTCCCTCTCTCCCCCTCCAGCCATCACTCCTCCCTTTCTCCCTCTCTCCCCAGCCTCTAGCCCTGTTGATAGACCCTAGTCACACCTGCAGACACCTGTGCCTTTGTCCTGTGTTTAATAACCCTGGCCCTCTTACACCCAGGGGCTGAGGAGGCTTGGGGAACCTCTGCTCCACAAGTTCCCATCAGCTTTGTCTGTAAACTCCATTGTTTCTGCAGCTATTCAGCCATACTAAGATAAAGGCAGGAAAGACTGTGTCATTAACATATGCTGAGACATTCTAACAATCTATATTTCTTTTTAAAAGGAAAACATTGCCACAGGGACAAATCTGAGTGGTGATGATGGTTCATAAAGCTTGGTGAGGTTATTGAACTGTATCTCAGTCCATGTTATTCTTCCATGTTCTATCTTCTTAACTCCTAAACTAAACATGGTTTGATTGAATGTTTGCAATGAGGCCACGCAATGAGTTGGGTGGGGGAATAGACAGTGTTGATGGTTTTAACAGGTTGGTTAGGCGTCCTTTGGATATTTTGGACACCCTGTATCCTAGTTGAATCAGGAAATAGAGAATCCATGTTACACGGTTGTGAGTCTCGGGTAGGGGGTAGTAGGAGAGAGACATATGGTACAGTTTGACTGTACCATATGTCCGTTTTTTGATTGTCAGTTTTTTTGTCAATTGTCAGTTTTTCACTTGCTGTATATGTATCTTTTTATGACTGAATTTTAAGCTTCCTAAAAATAAAGTTAAGGTTACCAGCTACCACTGTTACCACCACTGCTGCTGTGCTAACCGGCTGGGGTAGCTATATTAAACAGGGAGCAAAATACCAGTTGTACAAGACTACTTAAAAGCCACTGACCCTCCTCTACCCCCTGTCTCCACTCTGCCTTGCCTGACACACCCTACCATCCCTACCCATTCCCCCACTACAAGCCTTTAATATGTTGTGGACTGGACAGCATAGAGCAGTGCGGCAGGAGCAGTGCACCCACTTCAGACCACTATAAACATGTCACTCCTTGATGACAGACTGGGCCTGGGGATGTTTTATAGAAATGGACCTCAACTACAGCTCATTAGAAGAGTTAAATTGGAACCATGAGGCATGGGAAGGGAAGTGTAAATGGAAGAGCAGGACAGGGGAATCTGTATGGGGGTTGGGAGTTGGGGGTGGGGGTTAGGGCAGCTTTGAAGTGCTTGAGGAAAGCTGTCCTTTAATGTGACATGTTCTGAAATGTAATGTTGAAATTGTTTCACTGTATAACACACTGTGCGCAAACATATTTTCTCACTAATAAAATGTGAATTGAGTCTCAAATATATAATTCGAAATGATAAGAAAAATTGTTTGGACTCAAGTAAGCAATTTTTGTAATCCCATAAACTGCATTGTGCTCTTCCATCCACCAACCACATTACTCTTCCTTTCCTTTCAAAAGAAAATGTATTTAGTACCAAGTTATTGACAACACTGATGTCCATGTTCCTCGGTCTTCTCCCTCAACACCTCTCTTGACAATCACTTAATTCTAACTTGACCTCAGTAATCCATACCTTCAGGTAGGTCGTCTCCTATGCAGAAACTATTCCCTCCAGTCCACATCCTCATGTTTTTTGTCCTTTATCTCTCTCTAACTTTAATTTTAGCCTTTTGTTTAGACACCTCCTTCAATAAACCATGCAATTACTTTCCTCCTCCATCTCCCTTCTTCCTCCCATTCCCTCCCTCCTTCCCTCACTTAACTGGACCATTGCTAGGTCTAATTGACTCTGTGAGGCTGAAGAGAGACCTGATTGTCTCCGTGGTAACTATAGTGGTGTAACTACAGTGGCGCTGTCAAAGGGGTTATTGTGTCGACCAGAGTAAATCTCAGTTGACCGCTTTGTTTGTGGCGCCTGCAAGAAGATAATGAAGGTATTTTGGTTAAGAGGTGGAGGCAAGAAGATCAAGGTGGAGGGGAATACATGCAGTAAGATTATGGCAATAGAAAGAGGGATTTAGAGGACAGAGGGATGGAAAGATGAAAGATATCCAGAGTTTATTATCCAAAATATCCATCATGCATTAGTGTGGTAAATGTATGATATGAAAATATACCATCTGATCACTATCTAACTTAAGTGTTTTAATATTGTTGTTGCAAGTGTCATTTTCATTACAGTTAGTTGTAAAGAGGTTAATCAACAAAACAGAGAAGGGCAGAAAAATAACACTGCTCTAGAATCAGCCAAGCCACTAAAGGCTTTCATCAACTATCAACGTGGCAGGTGTGCAGACTTCACAATAGAAAGGTTATGTAGAAATAGTAGTTTTCAGAAACAACTAAGCCTTAAAACACTACAGCACCAACAACAGCATCTTAGTTATAATCAATAAATAAAAGAAACAACAAAAATCTTAATTACTAAATTATCATCAATGGCCAGCTTTAACTTGCCATTTATTAGGCAATAATACGCAGTCTGCACAATGCAAGATCATCTTTAAGTCTTATAATATAAGACATAAATTAGATTATTTGTGTAAATAGAAAATTAAATAATACATCAGAGGAAGCATACATACACACATTTGCAAACCCAAAAACAAAATGTATGCAGTATCAGATTAAACTACTACTTGTCTGTTTCTTACTGAAGTAATAAAGTACAAAATTAAACTTTATGGAGTAAGCAATACCCCATAAACTCCCTCATGCTATCTACACTTATTTTCTTCTTTGGCTTCCTAGTAATTTTACCTCTGCTCTTGCAGAAAATGAAGAAATGTTGTGTGTACATGTGTGTGTGTGGTCCACAGAATGTGTATTTTCAACCTGCCTGTCCGGTTATCTTGATCAATGTCAAATGCATCCTTTGACAAACAATGTCAGAGTGTGGGAAGCATGTTCTAATACAAAAGAATGATGTTTGTTTTTAGCTACATAGTTAACTTTGCAGCACAACAATGGTGCAACAACTAACCCTACAAGACAACATATAGAATGTAGTTAGATCTCCAGCAGTCCACTGCTCATTTCCACCCCATTGCCTGAACCAGTTTTCTCTCCTTTGTTAGTAGGGTCACTAGGGACTCCTCCATTATTCTGCATGGCCGTGTTGGGTTTATTGGGGTCTGCCATCTCCTCATTCCTGGTGTCCTGGGTCTCTCCCTCCCCGTTCTTTCCCTGCTTCAGGGCAGACTCTGCGTGCGTCTTCTGGTGCTTGCTGAGATGGTCACTGCGGGTGAATCTCTTGTTACACAGCAGGCAGGTGAACTTCTTCTCCCGCGTGTGCGTGCGGACATGCCTCTCCAGTTCGTCGGAGCGTGTGAATCGCTTCCCACAGAACAGCCAGTTGCAGACGAAGGGTCTCTCTCCAGTGTGCCAGCGGAGGTGGGCCTTGAGATGCGAGGCCTTCCCATAGACTTTCCCACACCCTGGGATGTGGCAGCTATGGACAGGCTTCTTCCTCAGGGATGCAGCTGAGGCCCCCAGCCGCTCCAACTCCTGGCAGTTGGGACAGTCACAGGTGGACCTGCCAGTGGTGGTTCCTCCATACCCTCGTGATCCAGCTGCAGGCTTCAGGCCCATCTGACTCTCCATCAGCCCCCCGCCGGACACCTGCTTGGGCTTGTACATGTCCTGAGGGAGCATGTGCTGGGAGGACTGGAGGAGGTGTGATGAGGAGCCCAGGCTCACTGAGGGGTACTGAGCTGCGTTGATGGAGGTAAAGTCAGAGGCGTAGCTGGGCAGCTGGGGGCTGAGGGAAGCTTGGGGAGGGATGGGCTGGAGGGAGCCCTGGAGGCTGTCCGTCTGGGGCTGGGCAGCACTTAACCAGTTGGTGTTGGGGTGGACTTCCCACCAGGAGGATGTGGCATTGGAGGGGGCAGCGGTGATGCCGGGGTGGATGCCAGCCTTGTACCAGGAGCCGTAAGGGTGGGTCATGTCCAGGGAGGTGTAGACGCTGGTCAGACAGTCGGCTGTGCCGTGGGCCTTGGACACCAGCAAGGACTGCTCCTGGGACATAGAGGTCTGGAAGGAGTGGGAGAATGGGTTGTACTCAGACGTGTACCCCCCAGAAGACGGTGGTGGACTCTCGGTGGGTGTGAGTAGCCTCCCTCCGGAGCTGAACAATCCAGTATAGGAGTTCTCAATGCTCTCCCCTCCCCTGCCGTTCTTCTGGAGGTCTACGGTCATGCTATACTGCTTCTTGCCTGGAACAGTGCTGCCGGTGCCGGTCTTTCCAGGTGTGGCTGAGTCCCTCACAGGGCTTCCAAACTTGTTGCAGGTGGCGGTTAGCATAGCAAAAGAACTGGAGCCATAACGAGCTTCCTCCTAGAGAGATGAGGAGACAGGAGGGATTAGACACAGGAAATGGCTGCTACTACTATTGCTTCTGTCAGTGTCAACACTAATCAAAACAGTATGGCAGGCTGTTTTTTCTGCTTTCCCCTCTCATTTGTTTTTCAGCTGAATTTAAATGAAATGACTGTCTTGATACAAGGCTGCTTGTTTTGGCAAAGTGACTGAAGAATGAAAGAAAGTGGAAAATAGGAATTAAATGTGATTAGAATGTGAATTTTAAATACGATTTTTTTGATACTTTGCAACAACTTAGCATGCTAGCTAATCCTTCCCCTAACCCTAACCTTAACTCTTAACCCTAACCCAAAACCCAGGGTTTCCCAAACTCGGTCCTCGGAACCCCAAGGGGTGCACGTTTTGGTTTTTGCCCTAGAAAAACACAGCTGATTCAAATAATCAACTAATTTTCAAGCTTTGACATCATCGATTGTGCAACATTTTCCCATCATTCTTTTCAAAAGTCTTCAAGCTCTGTCAAATTGGTTGTTTGTAACTGCTAGACAGCCATTTTCATGTCTTGCATTACATTTTCAATTTGCCAGCAAGCACCCCCACAACATGATACTGCCACCAACGTGCTTCATGGTTGGTATGGTGTTCTTCGGCTTGCAAGCCTCCCCCTTTTTCCTCCAAACATAACGATGGTCATTATAGCCAAACAGTTCTATTTTTGTTTCATCAGACCAGAGGACATTTCTCCAAAAAGTATTATCTTCGTCCCCATGTCCTCTTGCAAACCGTAGTCTGGCATTTTTTATGGTGGTTTTGGAGCAGTGGCTTCTTCCTTGCTGAGTGGCCTTTCAGGTTATGTCGATATAAGACTCGTTTACTGTAGATATAGATACTTTTGTACCTGTTTCCTTCAGCATCTTCACAAGGTCCTTTGCTGTTGTTCTGGGATTGATTTGCACTTTTCGCACCAAAGTATATTCATCTCTACGAGACAGAACGCGTCTGGCTGCGGTCCTATGGTGTTTATACTTGCATACTATTGTTTGTACAGATGAACGTGGTACCTTCAGGCATTTGGAAATTGTTCCCAAGGATGAATCAGACTTGTGGAGGTCAACAATATTTTTTCTAGACAGCCATTTTCATGTCTTGCATTACATTTTCAATTTGCCAGTAGATTGTCAACTTGATTCATGATGATGCTTGCTAGCTAAGATGTTGAAAGTATGATGTTGACATCATCAGTCCAATCAAAGCTACTGTAGATATGATGTGATTTGATATAATTGTATCTGTGGCCAATGACCTTAAACCTTCCTGGATGGGCACTTCTAATGTAACTCTATGGCAGCACCCAAGGGGCTTGAATTTTCGAACTCCACCCTTCAATTTTGCAGTGATGTTGTGTCCCCATGAGTGGCAGAACACTGAGCCAATCACGGCACTAGACTAATGTTCTCTAATAACTAGAGAACGTTACCAACCCCTACACTCTGTATTTTCCCGCTGGCTACCCCACCACAGAAAGCACTGAGCTAGGCTGAAATTTGGAGCTGCCTTACTCAAAAAAGAGACTAAGTTTGTATGAGGCTTTAATAACTCAATGATGATGATTGTATTTACATAGTTTTTTGCAAACTGATATGTGACACGTATTAATGCCCCCAAAAATATTTGGGACCTGTTTTGCATGTTATTTCAGGTCGCACTGTCCACAATACTAACCTAATTTACAGTGAAAAAGAGGGAAGCCTGTACAGAAGAAAAAAAATATTCTAAAATGTTCATCCCGTTTACAACAAAACAGTAAAGTAGTGCTGCAGAACATTTGGTAAAATAATTATCTTTTTGTCCTAAATACACAGTGTTATGTCTAGGGCAAATCCATTACAACCCATTACTGAATACATTCTCCATATTTTCAAGCATAGTGGTGGCTGCATCATGTTATAGGTATGCTTGTAATCGTTTAAGAACATTCAGAGAAATTATAGATAAAAGGTATCGGTGCTCATCGGCCATTGGACATAAATATTGAGATAAACATGAGAGGACTGCCTCTCATCCGCTCGTCATCCCCTTATGCCATAGTTTGTACATCTCAATTGTCAGTAGAAACCACAGCTGTTTAAGCAAATTATATATTTTTTTTAAAGGCAGTAAATGAGGCTGAATGAACTGTTTCGCTGCCAGACAAGACTCCGCTGATAGCCAGGTGTAGCAGTTGTAAGGTATAGTCCCTAACAGTTTGTGGGCACTGTTTGTCACCATTATAGTGCAATTAATACAGTATATTGTTTAGTGTTGTGTTGTGGCTTTGCTGTCATGCATAATTATTATTTTTTGTTTGCCCCACCAAAATATACAGTTGAAGTTTACATACACCTTATTAACCAAATACATTTAACTCAATTTATCACAATTCCTGACATTTAATCCTAGTACAAATGCCCTGTCTAAAGTCAGTTACGATCAAAACTTTATTTTAAGAATGTGAAATGTCAGAATAACAGTAGAGAGACTGATTTATTTCAGCTTTTATTTCTTTCATCACATTCCCAGTGGGTCAGAAGTTTACATACACTCAATTAGTATTTGGTACCGTTGCCCTTAAATTGTTTAACTTGGGTCTAACGTTTCAGGTAGCATTCCACATGCTTCCCACAATAAGTTGGGCGAATTTTGTCCCATTCCTCCTGACAGAGCTGTTGTGACTGAGTCAGGTTTTATAGGCCTCCTTGCTCACACACGCTTTTTCAGTTCTGCCCACAAATTTTATTTAGGAATTAGTTCAGGGCTTTGTGATGGCCTCTCCAATACCTTGACTTTGGTGTCCTTAAGCCATTTTGCCACAACTTTGGAAGTATGCTTGGGGTCTTTGTCCATTTGGAAGACCCATTTGCGACCAAGCTTTAACTTCCTCACTGATGTCTCGAGATGTTGCTTCAATATAACCACGTAATTTTCCTGCCTCATGATGCCATCTATTTTGTGAAGGGCACCAGTTCTTCCTGCAGCAAGCACCCCCACAACATGATACTGCCACCAACGTGCTTCATGGTTGGTATGGTGTTCTTCGGCTTGCAAGCCTCCCCCTTTTTCCTCCAAACATAACGATGGTCATTATAGCCAAACAGTTCTATTTTTGTTTCATCAGACCAGAGGACATTTCTCCAAAAAGTATTATCTTCGTCCCCATGTCCTCTTGCAAACCGTAGTCTGGCATTTTTTATGGTGGTTTTGGAGCAGTGGCTTCTTCCTTGCTGAGCGGCCTTTCAGGTTATGTCGATATAGGACTCGTTTACTGTAGATATATATACTTTTGTACCTGTTTCCTTCAGCATCTTCACAAGGTCCTTTGCTGTTGTTCTGGGATTGATTTGCACTTTTCGCACCAAAGTATATTCATCTCTACGAGACAGAACGCGTCTGGCTGCGGTCCTATGGTGTTTATACTTGCATACTATTGTTTGTACAGATGAACGTGGTACCTTCAGGCATTTGGAAATTGTTCCCAAGGATGAATCAGACTTGTGGAGGTCAACAATATTTTTTCTGAGATCCTGGCTGATGTCTTTTGAATAAAGTGTCATTCATAATTTCACCATGCTCAAAGGGATATTCAATGTCTGCTGTTTTTTTATCCACCTATCAATAGGTGCCCTTTGCGAAACACTGGTCGTTGTGGTTTAATCTGTGTTTGAAATCCACTGTTTGACTGAGGGACCTTACAGATGATTGTATGTGTGGGCTACAGAGATGAGGTAGTCATTCAAAAATCTAATTAATCACTATTATTGCACAGAATCCATGCAACTTTTTATGTGACTTGATAAGCAAATTTTTACTCCTGAATTTATGAAGGATTGGCATAACAAAGGTGCTGAATACTTATTAACTTAAGACATTTCAGCTTTCATGTTTAATTTTTAATTACTTTGACATTATGAGGTACTATGTGTAGGCCAGTGACCAAAAACAACTCAATTGAATCAATTTTAAATTCAGGCTGTAACACAACAAAATGTTGAAAACGTCAAGGGGTGTGAATACTTTAAGCAACCAGTCTTGCGAGGGCCGTAGGCTTAAATAAACATAAGGTTCACCAGTTTTTGATGGCCTACAAGGACGTTTTAAACAGCATCAGGGACGTCAGCAGGCCAACAAATATTTGTAAAAATAGATGAGACTGGAATACAAAATGTCCAGAAACTTTTGCCTGTGGTGGTAACAAGGGAGCAAAATAGGTTACACGGATGACCAGCACAGAGAGGGGCTTCACAGTAATTTGTGCTATCAGTGTAGCGGAGCAGTACGTACCGCCCCTCTTCCACCGGAAGAAGATGAACGAACAGCTGCTGGTTTAGAGCACCTCCAGGGTCCGTGGGAAGGGTAAGTGACTCAGGCTGTGTCGACAGTACCATCTTTGACAACTGGCTCTACCACTTTGCCCACAGTGTTGGTTGCACCCCTGAGGAACCCCACATCCTTATCATCGATGGGCACCACTCCCATAAGACCCTGGAGGCTTTCTTGCCAGCAAGAGGCCAGGGAGTTATTCTGCCACCCCACTGCATCACTCTGCCACCCCCCTGCCATCACTCTGCCACCCCACTGCAGCCAGAAGATGCAGCCGTTAGACTGTACCTTCTTCAAGGGTCTGAAGGCCTTTTACACCAGGGCAGGAGATCAGTGGATGACGACGCTTCCTGGGAAAAAGATAGGTATATACCAAATGGCTGGCCTCTTCGCAAAGGCCTATAACAAGGTGGCCAGTGTGGAGAGAGGAGTAGACGCTTCCGGGCCAGTGGGCTGTGACCTTTGAAAAGGACATCTTTACAGAGGCAGACTTCTTGGCCACGTAGGTTATAGAGCAGCCTCAGCCCATTGCCAGTAAGAAAAAGTAATCTAAATGAATTAAAAATAGCAGAAGCAGCATGGACGTGGTATAAAGTGTTTATTGTACTGACACCGATGTATTGTTTTTGTTGTTTATTTTGAATGCATAGTCTCCATTCAACCACAGTGCTCTACCGCCACCCCTGCCACCTCTACTGCTGCCATCACTAGCTCTACAGTACCTCCACCAGCTCTAACACCAAAATCTCTACCTCCACCACATCTACCTCTGGCACAACCTCCACCCTGCAGCCTACACTTGTTCCAAATGTTGTTTACAAAAAATAAAGTCAGCACTCATTTTAGGGAATATACATATTTCTATATAGTGATTAGAAGTGTTTATTGTACCAATCCTCATGTGTTCTTGTTTGTTTGTTTTTGGTTAAACCAACAGCCAACAGCTGCAGCAGTTCTATTGGAGTTGTCCCTGAGGCCAAAGCTCCAGGAGGAGAGGCCGAAGAAGAGGAAGGCAGAGGCTGTGCTGACAGCTTCGCCTTACAAAAGGTTGATGGAGGAAAATGCTCGACAGAAACATTCAACAAGAAGAAAAGAGAGAGAGTAAGAAAACGGATCAGGTTCTTTAAAAAAGGGTTGTCTCAAAGAAGGTTGTTGCAACACAATAAGCTACCATAGAAGGGGATGCAGAGTGTATTTTCTGTAAGGAGCTGTTTTCATTCACAGGTCGGGACTGGATTAGGTGTGAGCAGTACAGGAGCTGGTTTCATGAGTAGTGCTCCAATTTCTCTGTGCATAGCTTAATTTGTGACCTATGTACAAATTAGCATTGTGTAATCGCAGAGCATGAGAGATGCGACATCACTCAACTGAATTAGTTGAGTTATGATGTATTGTTATTGAATGTTATATTCCAATGTTATTAATTATATTCCATTCTAATATTATATTCCAATTATTTTTTATTTTTGGGGGAATTCAAAACAAGTATAGAAAACCTTTTGCTCCTGAATGTCATTTTAAAGACTACTGGGATTTAAAATCTTGCATTATTTCAATAATATTTAGTGCTATTGTACATACTGGATTACATGGAAAAAGAACAAAGAAAATGAATGTGCAGGTGAGTTAAAACCTCTTAAGGATCTACCACTTTTTTCAATTTTCGCCTAAAATGACATACCCAAATTGAACCGCCTGTAGCTCAGGCATTGAAGCAAGGATATGCATATTCTTGATACCATTTTAAAGGGAACACTTTGAATTTTGTGGACAATTTGAATGTAGGAGAATATAACACAATAGATCTGGTGAAAAGAAAATACAAAGAAAAAACAACTGGTTTTTGTATTTTTTTGTACCATCATCTTTGAAATGCAAGAGAAAGGCCATAATATATTATATCAGCCCTGGCACCATTTTGATTTTGGCCACTAGATGTCAGCAGTGTATGTGCAATGTTTTAGACTGATCCATGAACCGTTGCATTTCTGTTCAACATTTTGTATCAAGACTGCCAAAATGTGCCTAATTGGTTTATTAATAACTTTTCAAGTTTATAACTGTGCACTCTCCTCAAACAATACTATGGTATTATTTCACTGTAATAACTACTGTAAATTGTACAGTGCAGTTAGATTAACAAGAATGTATTATTTCTGCCAATATCAGATATGTCTATGTCCTGGGAAATGTTCTTGTTACTTACAACCTCATGCTAATTGCATTAGCCTACGTTAGCTCAACCGTCCCGTGGGGGACCCACTGATCCTGAAAAATAATTTCTAAATAAAATGGATACATTTTCTGCAATAACCACCATACTTTAAAAACACCCCTTTTCTAAAAACAACAATTAATGACATTCTTCTTAGTGGAGGCTAGTTACCCCCTAGTACCCTATAGCCTACTCGATTATTGGGCAGATTCAAGTTATTAAACTTAAGACCATTTAGGTCTCTAGTCTCCTCAGAGAAGCAACAAAGTCCCCAGGGGGGCCGCATGGCTGTTGAGGGTGGATTTACCCGTCTCCCTAATAAGCGCCTGCTGTCGATTTGGCGTATCCTGTTGCTTTAGCTCCCGTTTCCAGGTTAATTGCTGTCAATCAATTTTCAATCCCCTCCCCGTTGAGTCTTAGCTTGTATGTCCCCTGCTTTAGTTTTAATGACAGGCAGAGGTGTAGGCTAATACTTTAATTGCAGTGGAATCTTTTGGGAAGGGTTGGAGAGAGATTACGTAGCGTGTAACATAATGTAGCGTTTCTTGTTGATTTTGTTGTTGACTGATTTGCCAAACATGTGGGCTCCAAGCTGTCGTCTAAGCAGTAGGCCTAACCAAACTAAACTTTTCAGCAAGAATCTTCGGTCATATAAGAGCTTCATGTTGGCCGTGTTTTCCTAGGTCTGCTATATCATCCAACTTGCCTACACCATTTTCAGTTTGGATAGGCTAAGCCTAAATATTACAGCATTGGCCTATGACTGACATTTATAAGCATTCCAAATGGTAATTATATTACCTACACTTTAATGCTGTTGATGACCTTCAAAATAAAGTCCCTGCTTTTGACAGAATTTTTGTCAGAGAATGCAGTTACGCACACCAATTCTGACAGATGGAGAGCCAACCGTTACATTTAGGCCATAGCCTATAGGTTTTCACAATCTAATATTGTCTTATGCCTATTTGTCGAATGTCAACAGTGCAACGTTCTTTCTCGTTTTCTCCATTACCTCAAGAACATACCCTAACGACATGACTGATCGTTCAAGGAGCGCACTGAACAGACCGATATAGTAGCCTACCAGTGCGCATTAAGTTGACCACGACACTCAGGTCGTGAAAAATACAGCAGCAATTGGCGCCCTAACTGTAAAACAACTTAAAAGTTCATTCAAAAACACATACAAGTGTATTCCATACCTCCAGGATAGATGCAGCCATCCCTGAGAAACAAAGTCCAAAGAGTCGAGAGGGAAGTTGGATAGACTGTTCTCTTCTCTGCTCGTGGTCCCAGGACAGTTTGGGAGAACTCCGGCACGAGCGCACAATCCTCTTTGGAAAGAGAGAGCCCGCCCCTTAATTATAGGGTCCGCGATCTTTGAAGATTCGCTGAGAGGCAATAAAGGAGAGAGGGAAGGGAAAAGGAGGGCATTGGAGGAGAACAGAAGACATCCCACCTCCCAAAATTCAGATTGACATATCCAGATGAATCTTGGGGAAATAAATGGGTGGTTGGCTATTACGGGGGCTATTATGAAAGAATAGATAAAGACTTCAATTGTCAGGTAATTTACTCCCTGCTTGCATCAAAAGCCCCCACCATGCTCATTCAGGATCACAATATAGTAACGCATGCATTCTGTCAGCGTCGACATTATATAGGTAGCCTATTTATAGACTACCTGCTAATATTAAGTCAAATAATGCTGAACATCTTTGGCGCTAATGATGCATTGATAGAACATATATTTACTGGCAAAAGCATGCGTTATGGTCTCCAAATAGGCCGAATCTTCAAATATAGCAAAATAATACCATAATAGTAAAACGCCTACTACTTCAACTGCCCCTACTTCAACTACCCCTTACAGTTATTAATACCATTGGGTCTAGGCTACTATGGTCAATAATAATGTTATTAGTAGCAGTAAAGTTGCTTGCTTTCGGTATTGTTGTGAATTAAGCCGGTCGGGTATGCGGTTTGCTTCACAGGTTTTATTGTTGAGTTTTTAACGCGCTTTCTAAATACTTTTAAAATACTTTTGTAGGTATAATCTCTAATGATTGAAAGGATTCAACTGCTCGAAATTACAACAACAACAAAAAATACTGCCATCAAATAAAATACTTCCGAACACGGCTTTTAAGCTAATGGTTGGAGTAAGAACAAGAGTTTGTTTCCTCGTTTAGGCCTAAATCTCCAGAAAGAAAATCTCTTGACGATTTTAATAGATAGTCCTACATGTGTAAATATTTACTATACTCAGCTGTAGGCCTACTTAAATCCATCTTCAGATCTGTTACAACATTATTTCTCCATGATTTTATTTTGCAAATAGCTGTGATTAGCAGACTACCTCATACAAACCCTGTGTCTTTCTTGAAACGTATATTTTATAGAGCATAATTTCCACCACCTGTCTTCCTTTATTAGTGGCTCTATTAAATCACATCCGCTTTAGCCGACATCTGCATAGTGGTTGGGTGTCGGAAGTGGAACTGCGTTATAGCTAGCTGTCAAATCCACAAGCCGCTCCATGCCATTAAAGAGGACATTGTTGGCTGCACTGCGTTGCATTAATTAAGAGAAATCCCATGCAGCCTTGTTCACAAGTTCTGCACCTCGATTAGGATGGGATAAAAAAATCCTCATTTTTTCAAATTGAGCATAAATATTTCTATATAGCGTACATTTTATCGTTCTGAACTTCTAACAGGAGTGGGGCGGGTGTGTCTTCATGACTATGATCGCAAGAGCAGCTGCTCACCGATTTGAAGGCTCCAATGCCGTTCCACATCCAACACCACCCAGACATCCTCTGTGTGGTTGTCTGCTATCGCCGGTTAACGCTTAATCTGAGGTCTAACTTCGATTTCTATTCATACTTGAATGTCAAATAATGATAGCGACAGAATTATGTAGGCTATAGAAGAATGAGAATATGTTTTCAGATTATCACATTTGCATTTGAAATGTAGGCCAATCACCAAGAGTGCATAAAGCTGAGGAAAGTAATTTAAATTGTTTCTAGCAAGCGAGAAATTGTGTAGTTATTGGGTGGATGAACAGGAGACAGTGTGTCCAGGGTCCTCACCTGATATAAATAGTTTGACTACTTATTATGCCTCTCTTGAGGGGTATTTGAGTCGTATTTTGAAAACACAGTATAAGTGGGAGGATAGGTGGAAGAATAAGTCATCACCATCATTAATTAAAGTATTTAAAGGCAAATATTAAGAAGACAAAAATATGAAGACTGATTTGTATTATAGTTGGAGTTTGCCTACCTTATGGCCAGTCCACTTTTTTTTAAATATAGTAATTGAGTGTAAACATACCATGGACAAGAAGTGACAGAAGTATAGACGACGTGGTACGTGGTACTGTTTTGGTTCCTTCGTTTTAGCCTGCCAGGGGTGCCGGGTCAGTGCCAGTGGTGTATTCATCTGGCTAACCGCCTCTCTCCATATACAGAACGTCAGAGTGGAGGAACAGAGCCGGACTATCGTCCCCCAAACCCACCAACATTTTTTTTTTACAATATTTTGTAGGAAAACTGCTAACTTTCTGCATTTCACATTTTTTTTGCAATAGGCATAGAGAAAAATGTGCTGTTTTATAATGCTATTCTACAAATTGTGTCATTGAGTATTGTTTTTGCAGTTTTTAAGCAAATTTCCTGCAAATCTACAGGTTTTGCCATTGATTATGAAGTGTCCATATGCTATCCGGGGGCCCCCGACCTCCAGGGGACCCCAAACCCACAAATATATACAATAAGATTGTATATATTTTTGCCTATGGTTAATAGTATTTTATACCCATCAGAAAAGTGTTTTAACTCAACCCCCTTGTGCTCCCTCCATTCCTCAGTGCACGTGCTGTGTTGCTGCAGGTTGAAATTCTACACTAGATATTTAATCCAACATGTCTTTATCAATCTCTGACCAGTGTAGTTGGTAAAATGCAATGTCATTGTTTCATTCGAGATGACCACTTTGTCAACATAAGCATTATTTTTTTCAAAATGAATTAATATGAATATGAGAAAAAACATGCATCACTTAAATCAGAAAGAAGTGCAATGCGGACACCATATAAAAGTGCCTTCAGAAAGAATTCATACCAGAGCAAGTGAGCAGAGTTCAGCGGTTGCAAAGCCTGCTCATCGCTGATGGAGCAATCGTTGCACACCGCTCCAGCGCTCCATCTACTGCATTCCTACAATCCGCTCTGCGCTCACAAGAATAAAAACCTTTCGCTCCAATTTCGCTCTATACTAAAATCACACTTTAACCAACACACATTTATATTTGTGACTACCTGGACATAACAATTGTTTTTTAAGAATTGAAACCAAACCATATGGATTTGAATGAAAAGTATTTTAACAAACATGAAAAGGTGACTGTAAGAAGCGAACATGTGTTTAACTAAATATGTCATACTAAAAAGCATATACGCACTAAATATGTCAGGAGCCAGACAGGGAGCCTAACAATGAACGGAAATTAATTATTTGGGCTATATTATTTCAATGATTTCAAGGTCTAAAATAAATACATTGTGAAGCATTTGCTAGTGCGACACAATAGCTGGTAGGGACATAAAGCGCTCAGCATTTGAACACCATTTTGTTGTATTACATCATTATAGTAATTATAATAAATTGCGCATATAGGCTATGACTTACTTAGACTTAAATACAAATTAAACGAAAAATGACTTACAAGTGCCTTTGATAAATTTTTAGAAACAATGAGTTTGGCCAGTCTGTGGCTTCAGGCTCTTGCAATGGTGCCTAGAGAGCCGGCCAGCAGCGGAGAACATGCCTCAGAGTTTTTACAATAAAATTTTTATAGGTAGGCCAATAGGTTTTTAGGGAAAATATCCCAATCAAAAACGGAAAGTGGGAATATGCCAAGCCTATTCGGCCAAGCCGATTATGGCCTATTATATAGATATAACTATAAATAAACGAAACATTTAAGAGATCTGATTTTTAGTTTATAAATACATTGCTACAATGACACTCGTAATTTTCTACCCATCTCCTTCCTTTATTTTAGCATGTGCACATAGTAAGTAAACCATCATGCTTTTGGGATATGTATTTTTTCTGATTCCACAATGATTATTTAGTTGTGGACACTAGATTACTGTACTCCCTCTCTTGCTCTTGGTCTACATCTTTGTAAGTCACCTTGATTTAGCAACTGTGTTTTATCCGTTTTTTTTATGAAAATATTTTGCGAACTTCACGACAGTAGCTAAAGTAAAGGGCTATAGCAGCACAAGTAGACAACAAATGCATGCTGTGGCGGGCATGCCCTGAGCTCGTGAAGTGAGTGCCACTGGAGCGAAAATAGAGCGGACGAGAAGGCCGACGCTCCAGCCTTTGGGAATCTCGCTCCACTCTCCAGTAAAAATGGGCAAGCTCCGCTCCAGCACATACTCTGATTCATATACCTTGTGTCACGATCGTTATAAGGAGAGGACCAATATCCAGCGTGGTATGTTTCCATCCTTTTATTTGGAAGAGAAACTTAAAGAACAAAAACAATAAAGCGAACAAACAAAACGTGAAGCTCAGAGTAGTGCTTGCAGGCAACTATACCTAGACAAGATCCCACAAAGCACAATGGGGAAATGGATACCTAAATCTGATCCCCAATCAGAGACAACGATAAACAGCTGCCTCTGATTGGGAACCATACCAGGCCAACATAAATACATAATTCACCTAGATAAACCACCCTAGTCACTGTCACGCCCCAACCAACATAGAGAATAAACAGCTCTCTATGGTCAGGGCGTGACACCTTGGCTTATTCCACATTGTGTTGTGTTACAGCCTGGACTCAAAATGGATTGAATATATTTGTCTCTCATCCGTCTACACACACACAATACACTATAATGACAAAGGGAAAATATGTTTTTAGAAAGTTTAGCAAATATATTGAACAGGAATTACAGAAATATATCATTTCTATAAGTTTTCACAACCCTGAGTCAATAAATGTTAGAATGACCTTTGACAGCGATTACAGCTTTGAGTTTCTAAGAGCTTTCCACATCTCAATTGTGTAACATTTGCCCATTATTCTTTTCAAAAGTCTTCAAGCTCTGTCAAATTGGTTGTTGATCATTGCTAGACAACCATTTTCAGGTCTTGCCATACATTTTCAAGCCGATTTAATTCAAAACTATCTCGGCCACTCAGAAACATTCACTGTCTTCTTGATTAGCAACTGTGTTTTAGGTTATTGTCCTGCTGAAAGGTGAATTCATCTCCCAGTGCCTGGTGCAAAGCAGACTGAACCATGTTATCCTATAGGATTTTGCCTGTGCTCAGCTCCAATCCATAAATTTATCCTGAAAAACTCACCAGTCCTTAACAATTACAAGCATGTCCATAACATGATGCAACCACCACTATGCTTGAAAATATGGAGAGTGGTACTCAGTGATGGGTTGTATTGGATTTGTGCCTTGTGGCATACAAGCATGTTGGGAATATTTGTATTATGTACAGGCATCTTTCTTTTCACTCTGTCAATTAGGTTAGTAATTGTGCAGTAACTACAATGTTGTTTATCCATCCTCAGTTTTCTCCTATCACAGTCACCATTGGCCTCATTGTGAAATCCCTGACCGTTTTCCTTCCTCCCCTGCAACTGACTTAGGAAGGACGCCTGTATCTTTGTAGTGACTGGCTGTATTGATACACCATCCAAAGTGTAATTAATAACTCCATGCTTAAAAGGATAATCAATGTCTGTTTGTTTTTTTACCAATCTAACAATCTTTGTGTGAGGCAGTGGAAAACCTCCCTGGTCTTTTTGGTTGAATCGGTTTGAAATTCACTGCTCGACAGTGAGGGAAAAAAGTATTTGATCCCCTGCTGATTTTGTACGTTTGTCCACTGACAAAGAAATGATCAGTCTATAATTTTAATGGTAGGTTTATTTGAATAGTGAGAGACAGAATAACAACAAAAAAATCCAGAAAAACGCATGTCAAAAATGTTATAAATTGATTTGCATTTTAATGAGGGAAATAAGTATTTGACCCCCTCTCAATCAAAAAGATTTCTGGCTCAGGTGTCTTTTATACAGGTAACGAGCTGAGATTAGAAACACACTCTTAAAGGGAGTGCTCCTAATCTCAGTTTGTTGCCTGTATAAAAGACACCTGTCCACAGAAGCAATCAATCAATCAGATTCCAAACTCTCCACCATGTCCAAGACCAAAGAGCTTTCCAAGGATGTCAGGGACAAGATTGTAGACCTACACACGGCTGGAATGGGCTACAAGACCATCACCAAGCAGCTTGGTGAGAAGGTGACAACAGTTGGTGCGATTTTTCGCAAATGGAAGAAACACAAAAGAACTGTCAATCTCCCTCGGCCTGGGGCTCCATGCAAGGGGCGGCAGGGAAGCCTAGTGGTTAGAGCGTTGGACTAGTAACCGGAAGGTTTCAAGTTCAACCCCCCGAGCTGACAAGGTACAAATCAGTCGTTCTGCCCCTGAACAGGCAGTTAACCCACTGTTCCTAGGCCATCATTGAAAATAAGAATTTGTTCTTAACTGACTTGCCTAGTTAAATGAAGGTCAAATTTAAAAAAAAAAAAAAGGAAAAAAAAAGATCTCACCTCGTGGAGTTGCAATGATCATGAGAATGGTGAGGAATCAGCCCAGAACTACATGGGAGGATCTTCTCAATGATCTCAAGGCAGCTGGGACCATAGTCACCAAGAAAACAATTGGTAACACACTACGCCGTGAAGGACTGAAATCCTGCAGCGCCCGCAAGGTCCCCCTGCTCAAGAAAGCACATATACAGTGGGGCAAAAAAGTATTTAGTCAGCCACCAATTGTGCAAGTTCTCCCACATAAAAAGATGAGAGAGGCCTGTAATTTTCATCATAGGTACACTATGACAGACAAAATGAGAAAAAAATTCAAGAAAATCACATTTTAGGATTTTTAATTAATTAATTTGCAAATGATGGTGGAAAATAAACTTTTGTTATTGACCAAATACTTATCTCAATACTTTGTCATTGCCAACAAAGGGTATATAACAGAGGTCAAATGTTTTCTGTAAGTCTTCACAAGATTTTCACACACTGTTGCTGGTATTTTGGCCCATTCCTCCATGCAGATCTCCTCTAGAGCAGTGATGTTTTGGGGCTGTTGCTGGGCAACACGGACTTTCAACTCCCTCCAAAGATTTTCTATGGGGTTGAGATCTGGAGACTGGCTAGGCCACTCCAGGACCATGAAATGCTTCTTACGAAGCCACTCCTTCGTTGCCCGGGCGGTGTGTTTGGGATCATTGTCATGCTGAAAGACCCAGCCACGTTTCATCCTAAATGCCCTTGCTGTTGGAAGGAGGTTTTCGCTCAAAATCGCACGATGCATGGCCCCATTCATTCTTTCCTTTACACGGATCAGTCATCCTGGTCCCTTTGCAGAAAAACAGCCCCAAAGCATGATGTTTCCACCCCCATGCTTCACAGTAGGTACGGTGTTCTTTGGATGCAACTCAGCATTCTTTGTCCTCCAAACACGACAAATTGAGTTTTTACCAAAAAGTTCTATTTTGGTTTCATCTGACCATATGACATTCTCCCAATCCTCTTCTGGATCATCCAAATGCTCTCTAGCAAACTTCAGACGGGCCTGGACATGTACTGGCTTAAGCAGGGGGACTGGTACTGCAGGATTTGAGTCCCAGGCGGCGTAGTGTGTTACTGATGGTAGGCTTTGTTACTTTGGTCCCAGCTCTCTGCAGGGATGTGTGGTTCTGGGATTTTTGCTCACCGTTCTTGTGTTCATTTTGACCCCACGGGGTGAGATCTTACGTGGAGCCCCAGACCGAGGGAGATTATCAGTGGTCTTGTATGTCTTCCATTTCCTAATAATTGCTCCCACAGTTGATTTCTTCAAACCAAGCTGCTTACCTATTGCAGATTCAGTCTTCACAGCCTGGTGCAGGTCTACAATTTTGTTTCTGGTGTCCTTTGACAGCTCTTTGGTCTTGTCCATAGTGGAGTTTGGAGTTGACTGTTTGAGGTTGTGGACAGGTGTCTTTTATACTGATAACAAGTTCAAACAGGCACCATTAATACAGGTAACGAGTGGAGGACAGAGGAGCCTCTTAAAGAAGAAGTTACAGGTCTGTGAGAGACAGAAATGTTGCTTGTTTGTAGGTTACCAAATACTTATTTGCCACCATAATTTGCAAAGAAATTCATAAAAAATCCTACAATGTGATTTTGGGGATTTTTTTTCTCATTTTGTCTGTCATAGTTGAAGTGTACCTATGATGAAAATTACAGGTCTCTCTCATCTTTCTAAGTGGGAGAACTTGCACAATTGGTGGCTGACTAAAGTTTGCCGATGAACATCTGAATGATTCAGAGGACAACTGGGTGAAAGTGTTGTGGTCAGATGAGACCAAAATGGAGCTCTTTGGCATTAACTCAACTCGCCGTGTTTGGAGGAGGAGGAATGCTGCCTATGACCCCAAGAACACCATCCCCACCGTCAATCATGGAGGTGGAAACATTATGCTTTGGGGGTGTTTTCCTGCTAAGGGGACAGGACAACTTCACCGCATCAAAGGGACGATGGACGGCGCCATGTACTGTCAAATCTTGGGTGAGAACCTCCTTCCCTCAGCCATGGCATTGAAAATGGGTCATGGATGGGTATTCCATCATGACAATGACCCAAAACACACGGCCAAGGCAACAAAGGAGTGGCTCAAGAAGAAGCACATTAAGGTCCTGGAGTGGCCTAGCCAGACTCCAGACCTTAATCCCATAGAAAATCTGTGGAGGGAGCTGAAGGTTCGAGTTGCCAAACATCAGCCTTGAAACCTTAATGACTTTGAGAAGATCTGCAAAGAGGAGTGGGACAAAATCCCTCCTGAGATGTGTGCAAACCTGGTGGCCAACTACAAGAAACATCTGACCTCTGTGATTGCCAAGTACTATGTCATGTTTTGCAGAGGGGTCAAATACTTATTTCCCTCATTAAAATTCAAATCAATTTATTTTTTACATGCATTTTTCTGGATTTTTTGTTTGTTATTCTGTCTCTCACTGTTAAAATAAACCTACCATTAAAATTATAGACTGATCATTTTTGTCAGTGGACAAATGTACAAAATCAGCAGGGGATCAAATACTTTTTTCCCTCTGTATGTGTGCGGTACAGCGATGCGGTAGTCATTCAAAAATCATGTTCATGCAACTTATGTGACTTGTTAATCCATTTGTTAATAAAAATTTTTACTCCTGAATTTATTTAGGTTTGCAAAAGGGTTGAATACTTAGACTCAATACATTTCAGCTTTTCATTTTTAATTCATAATTCCACTTTGAAATTATGGGGAATTATACGTAGGCCAGTAACAAAAAAAGGTGATTTAATCCATTTTCAATTCAGGCTGTAACACAACAAAATGTGGAAAAAGTCAAGTGGTGTGAGTACTTTCTGAAGGCACAATAACAATTCTCAATTCACCTGTGCAAGGAATAGCTGTAGGCTAATTATATTAGCCTAGAGTATTATGCTCAAGAGCAAAGACCGAGGTTAAAAAACTGAATGAGCTAAGCCACAACACAGGCCAGGGGCAAAACACCATGTTACAAAAGTATAATTGGTATTCAACATAATAGGAAATAATAAAGGACTTGTCAGTGAAAACATAATACACTCCTGTCACCCATTCCAAAAATCTGTACTGCTTGTGAACTGCTGAACATTGGAAATCTCCCAATTCATTAGGTTTCATTAGGTTTCATATCATCATCACAGTTGATACCGGGATACCGGGATTCATCCGTGAAGAGCACACTTCTCCAGTGTGCCTATCAAGGCACAAGGCGAGACCCAAATGCAGACACAGGAGGCAGATGGATGGTTTATTAATCCAAGGGGATAGGCAAGAGAATAGTCGTGGACAGGCAAAAAGGTCCAAACCAGATCAGAGTCCAGGAGGTACAGAGTGGCAGACAGGCTCGAGGTCAAGGCAGGCAGAATGGTCAGGCAGGCGGGTAAAAAGTCCAGAAATAGGCAAGGGTCAAAACCAGGAGGACTAGAAAAAGGAGAATACAAGAAGCAGGAGACCGGGGAAACCGCTGGTTGACTTGGAAACATACAAGACTAACTGGCACAGAGAGACAGGAAACAGGGATAAATACACTGGAGAAAACAAGCGACACCTGGAGGGGATGGAGACAATAATGAGGACAGGTGAAACTGATCAGGGTGTGACAGTGCCAGTGGCCATCGGAGGTGAGCATTTGCCCAATAAAGTCAGTTACGATGCTGAACTGCAGTCAAGACCCTGGTGAGGATGAAATCACTGTCAGTGATTTATTTAGAATTCAAGGCACACTTACTTAACCAGCATGGCTACCACAGCATTTTGCAGTGATACGCCATCCCATCTGGTTTGCGCTTAGTGGGACTGTCATTTATTTTTCAACAGAGCAATGACCCACAACATGCCTCCAAGCTGTGTAAGGGCTATTTGACCAAGAAGGAGAGTGATTGCCTGGCCTCCACAATCATCCAACCTCAACCCAATTGAGATTTTTTGGGGATTAATTGGACTGCAGAGTGAAGGAAAAGCAGCCAACAAGTGCTCAGCATATGTGGGAACTCCTTCAAGACTGTTGGAAATGCATTCCTCATGAAGCTGGTTGAGAGAATGCCAAGAGTGTGCAAAGCTGCCATCAAGGCAAAGGGTGGCTACTTTGAAGAGTCTATATAATTTAATTTGTTTACCACTTTTTGTTTCTACATGATTCCATTTGTGTTTTTTCATAGTTTTGATGTCTTCACTAATAGTCTACAATGTAGAATAAAGGTCAAATAAAGCAAAAATATATACTATATATTTTTTTATGTAGAAAATGGTCAAAATAAAGAAAAACGCTCAAATTAGTAGGTGTGTCCAAAATTTTGACGGTTACAGTGTATCAAATTCGACAACATCCGGTGAAATCGGAGCGCGCCAAATTCAAAATACAAAATCGTAATATTAAGCATTCATGGAAATACAAGTGTCATACATGACTCTTTAGCTTAGAATCTTGGTAATCGAACCGCGTTGTCCGATTTATAATAGGCTTTACTGGCGAAAGCATAGCATTCGATTATCTGAGGACAGCGCCCCACATCAACATATGTTTTCAAACCAGCACAGGCATCACAAAATCCTAATTAGCGATAAAATAAATCACTTACCTTTGAAGATCTTCCTCTGTTTGCAATCCGAAGGGTCCTAGCTAGACAATGAATGGTGGTTTTGTTCGATAAAGTCCTTCTTTATATCCCAAAAAGTCTGTTCAGTAGGCGTCATTATGTTCAGAAATCCACCCGTTCAACATGCAGACAAAGAAGTCCCAAAAGTTACCGGTAAAGTTCATCCAAACAAGTCAAATGACATTTCTAATTAATCCTCCGGTAGTTTGATATCTAAATAAATTATAATATTTAATACGGAGACTAGTATGTTCAATAGGAAAGGAAAATAACGAAGAGCACGCCCTCGTGCACGCGCGCAAAGAGACTACTTTTGCATTAGTGCTCCCCTTGGATAAACTACTAGTCCTTGTTGTTTATTCAAAAAACAAGCCTGAAACCATGTATAAAGACTGTTGACATCTAGTGGAAGCCATAGGAACTGCAATCTGGGAGGCGGAAGACTTAGTTTTCAATAGCTTCACATTTGAAGTGGCTGGGAGCTGAAAAAACAAAATTCTGGATGCATTTTCCTTGGGTTTTTGCCTGCCATATCAGTTCTGTTATACTCACAGACATTACTTTAACAGTTTTAGAAACGACAGCATGTTTTCTATCCAATTCTACAAATTATTTGCATATCCTAGCTTCTGGGCCTGAGTAACATGCAGTTTACTTTGGGTACGTCAGACAGGCGGAAATTCAGGAAACTAGACCATGCGCTAAAAAGTTAATTCACTTGTTATACCTGGCATGATTTAAGTGGAAAGAACACATGTGCAGTATACATTTTGTATTTAAAACATATAACCCTGTGTTTATACTGAAGGCTACAATAGCTGAATTGATTAGTCTATACGTGTAAATGTGTAAATAAGTCTTATTTTCAGTATAGTTTTCTACAGGCTAGTCATGTTTCCACCGACAATGTGGCCGTCTCATTTCTCAAAAAAGGACAGAATATTTAAATTGTTGTAAAAAATAAACATAGAATTTGAGTCCTTATTTTCAATTACAAGGCATGGTCTGAAGAGTCTTGCCCTCACATGAACACACCACTATGTTTAGCAGCCTGTTCTCCAACTGACCTTCACTCTTTATTTTCTTCTTCAATCAGAAGCAGTGCATAGAAAGACTGGGATGTATATGAACACACACACACACCCCAAAAGCATACACACAGTTACCTATGATTTGCTTGAAATACTTGCTATGTGTCATAACATTAGTCACAGTTTGACACATAGTAGTGCACAAATAATTTGAAGAACCTCGTAAATAACATTATAATGCCACACAAAGAGAACAAGCTGGAGTCTAACTAAAGGCTTGAGAAAAAGTGAGGGGAATTTGCATGCATATATTTCACTCATATGTGCTCTACAAACAAACAGTATATCCATCATACGTGGCAAACAAACTCCTGACACTGAGGGATTCTCCTCTTAGCGGTGTTTCTCATAACTTAGTTTTCCTTTTCCTTTCTGTGTCCATTAAAGTGAAATGATAGGGTTAGGTACAGCCTCTATACCTGAGGAAATGTTGCTAAGTTGACCCAATGGTCTGCTTTCTGCACATTTATACAAGTTCTTAGTCATCTTAAATCTCTGACGTGTTCTCAGTCAGTCACAGCTACAGTGCCTTGCGAAAGTATTCGGCCCCC
Source organism: Oncorhynchus kisutch (assembly GCF_002021735.2). Taxonomy (NCBI): domain Eukaryota; kingdom Metazoa; phylum Chordata; class Actinopteri; order Salmoniformes; family Salmonidae; genus Oncorhynchus; species Oncorhynchus kisutch. Next base: position 24,228,582 of record NC_034178.2, on the reverse strand, counting down.
TTGAACTTTGGGACCTTTTGCCACATTTCAGGCTTCAAACATAAAGATATAAAACTGTATTTTTTTGTGAAGAATCAACAACAAGTGGGACACAATCATGAAGTGGAACGACATTTATTGGATATTTCAAACTTTTTTAACAAATCAAAAACAGAAAAATTGCGTGTGCAAAATTATTCAGCCCCTTTACTTGAAAAAGAAAAGTTTGAAATATCCAATAAATGTCGTTCCACTTCATGATTGTGTCCCACTTGTTGTTGATTCTTCACAAAAAAATACAGTTTTATATCTTTATGTTTGAAGCCTGAAATGTGGCAAAAGGTCGCAAAGTTCAAGGGGGCCGAATACTTTCGCAAGGCACTGTATAATTAGACACTGTGTTAAATACTTAACAGCTCTCCAGAAAGCTGTTTCAGTTTCATATTCAACTTTTGTTTTGAGGTTTGGCTTTTAGGGGTAGGGTAGGTAGGCAATGGGGACTGGGGAGGGGTCGGGACACATCATTAGAGAGTTGGATTTCTATTGAAAATATCTGTTTGATGTGAACAGTTATTGGTAATCATTTAAACCATAAAATGAGAAAATGTCAAGTTCCACTCTTCTTATTGCTTTTTGGAAAGTTGGCAGTGGACGTTAGATCTAGTCTTTATCATATGCTTGAAGCCCCATATATGTATGCAATGCAGGAGAATCAAGGGTAGATTACGAAGGGTAGATTATGGATTTTTCAATATGCCACTCATGTGATCTATCCTGACTCCCAAACTAAGTAAAAAGTGATGCCAGTCTGTCTGTCTGTATGCTTGGCCTTGCTTCTGCACCTTCCATGCTGCATGCACCAAATGGCTTTAACTCTCTTTTGAATTGGCTCCCCGATGTAATTATGACATTAGGAAAAGCAGTTGGAACGTCATTGAAGGTCGATGAAGACGGCTGCACAGTACTGTCTTTTATCAATGGCAGTTATGATATCATTTAGTGGCTGAGGTGCACCCGTGACCGGCTCGGAAACCAGATTGCACAGCGGAGAAGGTACGGTGGGATTCGAGATTGTCAGTGACCTGTTTGTTGACTTGGCTTTCGAAGACCTTAGATAGGCAGGGCAGGATGGATATAGGTTTGTAACAGTTTGGGTCCAGGGTGTCTCCCCCTTTGAAGAGGGGGATGACTGTGGCAGCTTTCCAATCAGACGATATGAAAGAGAGGTTGAACAGGCTGGTAATAGGGGTTGCGACAATGGTGGTGGATAGTTTCAGAAATAGAGGGTCCAGATTGTCAAGCCCAGCTGATTTGTACAGGCCCAGGTTTTGCAGCTCTTTCAGAACATCTGCTATCTGGATTTGGGTAAAGGAGAACCTGGAGAGGCTTGGGCGAGTAGCTGCGGGGGGGGGGGGGAGCTGTTGGCTGAGGTTGGAGTAGCCAGGAGGAAGGCATGGCCAGCCGTTGAGAAATGCTTGTTGAAGTTTTCGATAATCATGGATTTATCGGTGGTGACCGTGTTACCTAGCCTCAGTGCAGTGGGCAAATGGGAGGAGGTGCTCTTGTTCTCCATGGACTTTACAGTGTCCCAGAGGTTTTTGGAGTTAGAGCTACAGGATGCACATTTCTGCCTGAAGAAGCTGACTGCTTGTATTGGTTCCTGACTTCCCTGAACAGTTGCATATCGCGGGGACTATTCGATGCTATTGCAGTCCGCCACAGGATGTTTTTGTGCTGGTCGAGTCAGGTCTGGAGTGAACCAAGGGCTATATCTGTTCTTAGTTCTGCATTTTTTGAACGGAGCATGCTTATCTAAAATGGTGGGGAAGTAACTTTTAAAGAATGACCAGGCATTCTCAACTGACGGGATGAGGTCAATATCCTTCCAGGATTCCCGGGCCAGGTTGATTAGAAAGGCCTGCTCACAGAAGTGTTTTAGGGAGCGTTTGACAGTGATGAGGGGTGGTCATTAGACTGCGGATCCGTAGTGGATACAGGCAATGAGGCAGTGATCACTGAGATCCTGGTTGAAGACAGCGGAGGTGTATTTGGAGGGCCAGTTGGTCAGGATGACGTCTATGAGGGTGCCCTTGTTTACAGAGTTAGGGTTGTACCTGGTGGGTTCCTTGATGATTTGTGTGAGATTGAGGGCATCTAGCTTAGATTGTAGGACTGCCGGGGTGTTAAGCATATCCCAGTTTAGGTCACCTAACAGAATAAACTCTGAAGCTAGATGGGGGGCGATCAATTCACAGATGGTGTCCAGGGCACAGCTGGGAGCTGAGGGGGGTCGGTAGCAGGCGGCAACAGTGAGAGACTTATTTCTGGAGAGAGTACATTTTAAAATTAGTAGTTCAAACTGTTTGGGTATGGACCTGGAAAGTAATGACATTACTTTGCAGGCTATCTCTGCAGTAGACTGCAACTCCTCCCCCTTTGGCAGTTCTATCTTGAAGAAAATGTTATAGTTGGGTATGGAAATCTCAGAATTTCTGGTGGCCTTCCTGAGCCAGGATTCAGACACGGCAAGGACATCAGGGTTAGCAGAGTGTGCTAAAGCAGTGAGTAAAACAAACTTATGGAGGAAGCTTCTGATGTTGACATGCATGAAACCAAGGCTTTTTCGATCACAGAAGTCAACAAATGAGGGTGCCTGGGGACATGCAGGGCCTGGGTTTACCTCCACATCACCCGCGGAACAGAGGAGGAGTAGTATGAGGTTGCGGTTAAAGGCTATCAAAACTGGTCGCCTAGAGCGTTGGGGACAAAGAATAAAAGGAGCAGATTTCTGGGCATGGTAGAATATATTCAGGGCATGATGCGCAGACAGGGGTAAGGTGGGGTGTGGGTAAGGTGGGGCCCAGGCACTGGGTGATGATAAGAGAGGTTGGTTGTAATGTGTGAGGTCACCGCATGTGTGGGAGGTGGGACAAAGGAGGTATCAGGGGTATGAAGAGTGGAACTAGGGGCTCCATTGTAAACTAAAACAATGATAACTAACCTGAACAACAGTATACAAGGCATATTGACATTTGAGAGAGACATACAGCGAGGCAGACAGTAATCGCAGGTGTTGATTGGGAGAGCTAGCTAAAACAGTAGGTGAGACAACAACAGCTAATCAGCTAGCACAACAACAGCAGGTAAAATGGCGTTGACTAGGCAGAGAGGGTCGGATTAACTACACACAGAGCCTGAGTGAGGCTGGGGCCGACAGATAAAAACATAAACAAACAGAATGGAGTACCGTGATTAATGGACAGTCCAGCAGGCATCAGCTATGTAGCCAAGTGATCACAGTGTCCAGCAGGCATCAGCTATGTAGCCAAGTGATCACAGTGTCCAGGGGGCAGCGGTAGATGGGACAGGGAAGCTAGACCGGCGAGTATTATCCAGGCTAAAAAAAAAACTGGCTGACTGTGCAGAAGGTAAAAGCCGCTAGCAGTGGCTAACAATGACTAAATAGCTTGTAGCTAGTTAGCTGGTTAGCTTCTGGAGGTTCTTGAATGTGCTTGCAACAATTTTTAGGGTTCCAAGCCCGTTTCGCCCTTTCTGTCCATATTATAGGAATTATTATTGCATTTTTTTTGCATCGTTGGAGAGCTATAGCTCAGAAAAGGCAAGACTGACAGAGACTAGAGGATATGAGCCAAGTGGAGCTGGAGTGAAGCAGTAGCGGAGCATGCTTAATTTGTCCGGCTCTGGTGCTTCTCAGACATGACCTCTGGCGGTGCTTTTCCTAGCATTTTTTAATTCCTTCATCACTGTTATTTTAATTAGATATATTCTGTTGTATTTATTTAGCCTACCCAACCTCAAATGTGCAGAGATGTTGATATGAGTCAACCAATAAATAGGTCACACAGCCTGTGTAATTGATAGAAAGACAAAGAATGAGCCCACGCATCAGCACCGGAGATGTTTAGATTTTTATATAGGCTATTGTTAAAAAAAGAGGAGTGCAAGGAGTGTAACACTGCTAAAGTTGTCTATTAACTGTCAAATGTGAGCGCAACAGAGCAACAGTTACAACCGAAGTATCTGATCATCAATAGATTAGAGAAAAAGCTAGTTGTTTTTTAACACAGCGGCTGTATATCACCAGATATGTCCTTCTTTACCATGTTGAAATGTTGAAGCTTCTTACGATAGCCTACTTCAATATCAACTGTTACATGGGGTGGTGAGTGATTTTTTTTGCTTGATGAGTGGGATTTCCAACCGCTCAACTCCGCTGACATACTCTGACAGAGACCAAACTTGATGGTATGGTTAAGTTGATGGGCAATTATATCTGATTACACGTGGTGCAACTCGGCCAAATGGGGGCGCTTTAAACTACCTTTAACTTCATAAAGTCAGCCCCGCCTTCTCGCTTGACCTAGAGTCTCGAATTTGGGTACATAGGTTCCTTTCATCTCATGGAACAAATTTGCCTCTAGGGCCATTGATGCACGATGATGGTAAGTTGCTTTGGATAAAACTCACAAGCACACCTGGATTTTACAATATTTTAAAATTATTCAAGCTCTGTCAAGTCGGTTGTTGGTCATATCTTGCTATATATTTTCAAGACGATTTAAGTCAAAACTGTAATTTAAGTCAAAACTGTAAAACTGTAAGACCACTCAAGGACATTCAATGTCATCTTGGTAAGCAACTTCAGTGTATATTTGTCCTTGTATTTTAGGTTAATGTCCTGCTGAAAGGTGAATTTGTCTCCCAGTGTCTATTGGAAAGCAGACTGAACAAAATTTTCCTCTAGGATTTTGCCTGTGCTATTACATTTATTTCTAACTTTAAAAACTCCCTAGTCCTTGCCGATGACAAGCATACCCATAACATGATGCAGCCACCACCATGCTTGAAAATATAAAGAGTGGTACTGTGTTGTGTTGGATTAGCGCAAAACATAACGTTTTAAATTCAGGACATAAAGTTAATTTCTTTGCGGTTTCCTTCTTCTCCAACAACTTAGTTAGGAAAGACACCTGTATCTTTGTAGTGACTGGGTGTATTGATACACCATCCAAAGTGTAATTAGTAACTTCAAAATGCACAAAGGGATATTCAACGTCTGCTTTTTTGTTATTGTCATCTATCAATAGGTGCCCTTCTTTGCAAGGCATTGGAAAACTTCCCTGATCTTTGTAGTTTAATCTGTGCATGAAATTCACTGCTCGACTGAGGGACCTTACAGATAATTGTATGTGTGTGGTACAGAGATGAGGTAGTCATTCAAAAATTATGTTTGTGTAATTTACTATTTAAATGGTCAAGCAAATTTTTATTCCTGAACTTATTTAAGCTTGCCATAGCAAAGGGGTTAAAATCTTACTAACTTACATTTCAGCTTTTCATTTTTTATTAATTTGTAAAAACGTAATTCTACTTTGATGTCATGGGATATTGTGTGTAGCCATTGAAAAAAAATGTATAATAAAAAAAAATCTTAATTTTAAATTCAGGCTGTAACACAACAAAGTGTGAAAAAAGTCAAGGGATGTGAATACTACCTGAAGGCACTGTATTCCTCGTGTTACCCTTCAATAATTTGTATATTTCTATTTCTGCATTGATGGGAAGGGCCCGTAAGTAAGCATTTCACTGTAAGTGAAAGTGTACAGCTGTTGTTTAGGAAGCATGTGACAATTTTATTTTATTTTGATTCATTGTTTGGTACTAACATTGGAAATAACGTCCTGTGTTTGTGTGTGTGTGTGTGTGTGTGTGTGTGTTTGGTTTCACCAGCCAAAAGACCTCCAAAAGACCTCACAAAGATAGTAAAACAAGGACAATTTGGACAAGTGGGGACATTTTTCTTGTACACACAAGGGAAAAGACTATTTTAGGCTGAGGGGTTAGGTTTACGGTTAGGGTTCCAATTAGGGTTAGGGGTTAGGTTTAGTAGTTAGAGTTAGAGCGAGTAAAAAGTTGAACAAAACTTGAAATGACTCACTCACAAAAATAAAAACATTGGAATGGTATCATATCTTGGGTTCTTAGTTTTTCATTTTCATTTAATCTCTGGCAGTTTAATTACTGCATTTTACAACAAACCACACCACTTAAAATAGACAAACTTCAATAACGTGGATGTGTGGGGTACTTTTGAACAGCTTATAAACAACACATACAAAATGATATGGAGAAATTACTTGTTTCCCTCTAATCCATCCACACACATGAACCCATAATGACAAGCGAAAACATGTTTTTCTAAATGTTTATTAATTGACGGGGAAAAAAACTAACTTATTTACATAAGTATTCAGACTGTTTGTTATGAGACTCGAAATTGAGCTCAAGTGCATCCTGTTTCCATTGATCATCCTTGAGATGTTTCTACAACTTGATTGGTGTCCACCTATGGTAAATTGATTGGACATGATTTGGAATGGCACACACCTGTATATAGAGACAGATTATTTCACTTATAATTCACTGTATCACAATTCCAGTGGGTCAGAAGTTTACGTACCCAAAGTTGACTGTGCCTTTAAACAGCTTGGAAAATTCCAGAAAATTATGTAATGGCTTTAGAAGCTTCTGACAGGCTAATTGACATAATTTGAGTCAATTGGAGGTGTACCTGTGGATGTATTTCAAGGCCTACTTTCAAACTCAGTGCCTCTTTGCTTGACATCATGGGAAAATCAAAGAAATCAGCCAAGCCATCTTTGGGAGCAATTTCCAAACGCCTGAAGGTACCACGTTCATCTATACAAACAATAGTACGCAAATATAAACACCATGGGACCACGCATACAGTCATACCGCTCAGGAAGGAGACGTGTTCTGTCTCCTAGAGATGAACGTGTTTTGGTGCGAAAAGTGCAAATCAATCCCAGAACAACAGCAAACGATCTTGACAAGATGCTCGAGGAAACAGGTACAAAAGTATCTATATCAACAGTAAAACAAGTCCTATATCGACATAACCTGAAAGGCCACTCAGTAAGGAAGCACCATAAAAAAATCCAGACTATGGTTTGCAACTGCACATAGGGACAAAGATCGTACTTTTTGGAGAAATGTCCTCTGGTCTGATAAAACAAAAAAAGAACTGTTTGACCATAATGACCATCGTTATGTTTGGAGGAAAAGGGGGGAGGCTTGCAAGCAGAAGAACACCATCCCAACCGTGAAGCACAGGAGTGGCAGCATCATGTTGTGGGGCTGCTTCGCTGCAGGAGGGACAGAATAGATGGCATCTTGAGGATGGAAAATTATGTGGATATATCGAAGCAACATCTCAAGACATCAGTTAAAGCTTGGTCGCATATGGGTCTTCCAAACGGACATTGACCCCAAGCATAGTTCCAAAGTTGTGGCAAAATGGTCTAAGGACAACAAAGTCAAGGTATTGGAGTGGCCATCACAAAGCCCTGACCTAAATCCCATCGAAAATGTGTAGGCAGAACTGAAAAAGTGTGTGCGAGCAAGGAGACCTACAAACCTGATTCAGTTACACCAGCTCTGCCAGGGGGAATGGGCCAAAATTCACACAACTTATTGTGGGAAGCTTGTGGAAGGCTACCCGAAACATTTCACCCAAGTTAAACAATTTAAAGGCAATGCTACCATATACTTATTGAGTGTATGTAAACGTCTGACTCACTGGGAATGTGATAAAAGAAATAAAAGCTGAAATAAATCATTCTCTCTACTATTATTCTGACATTTCACATTCTTAAAATAAAGTGGTGATCCTAACTGACCTAAGACAGGGAATTTGTACTAGGATCAAATGGTAGGAATTCTGTTTTTATTTGGCGAAGGTGTGTATAAACTTCCGACTTCAACTGTAAATGTGATAAATATTCAACAATTTCTAAGAATCTGTTTTTGCCTTGTCATTATGGGGTTTTGTGTAGATTGATGAGGGGGGAAAACAATTTAATACATTTTACAATAAGGCTGTAATGTAACAAAATGTGGAGCATTTTTCAAATGCACTGTAAATAGAGAAATTCTCCCTAGGCCATGCTGTGCTATGCAGCTAATTCGCCAGTGTTAAATCAACACTGATGGTGTTATATTGAAAACTGGGACAGTTTCTATACGTGTCCACACTTTTCAGTGTTAAATGAACACTGTGCTTAGTTATGCAATAACATCTCATAGTATTTTTAACACTAGAAAGTGTATATACACCGAGTTTATTTTTCACCACTGAGTGTTAATTGAATTCCTGAATCAACACAAAAAATGAAAAATCAACCCTAGGTTGCACTGGCCAATTTCCTTTGTAGGACTAGGCCTACTACTCGTCTGAAAATAAAGAAGAAAAACCTTCCTTCCCCCATTTCCCTAAACCTAAAGCCACAGCATGTGGTCTCCCTAAAAATGTCTGTCGACGGTTGTTCTCGGGAAGGAGAGCCCAGAACAACCCTCCACCATAATGGGCCTGTGGGTGTGGCCCCTCGTAGATGGCTTTTGACGGGGCCCCTCACGGCTGGCCACACCCTTTGCCAGCTCCCAAGGGCTCCAGGCTGCCTGACCAGAGACACCACGAGACGAGACGATGCGCCCACGCTAAACCAACGCGGTCCTGACCTGGAGGAGCTGGTGCTACTGCCTGTTGTTGGAGCTATGGGATATCTCTTGCTCGCTGGTGATAATGATACAGCTACTAACAACATAAACCCTGAAACTCTAACTATGACTGAGCTCACTATACAACATGTTTGAGGCAAACAGTTGGAACATTACAGGCAAGGCGTAGAATCACTAATCTTGATCACATAATGAGTAGTTATTTGGTATGCAAGATGATTTGTTGATCACTGATTCTGTAAAGTCAAACTGCAACATAGCCGATCATAAGCTGATCTTACACATGCTCCCTCACTTAATTCTACCGACAAAGCAAACACATCACCTTCTTTTTTTCACCCTTATTGTTTCTGCACTTTTGTAAGTTTTTGACTTACTCTTTTGTAGCATTTTCAAAACTTTACTGTACAGTTGAAGTCGGAAGTTTACATGCACTTAGTTGAAGACATTAAAACTCATTTTTCAACCACTCCACAAATTTCTTGTTAACAAACTATAGTTTTGGCAAGTCGGTTAGGACATCTACTTTATGCAAAATACAACACGTTTTTCCAAAAATTGTTTACAGACAGGTCATTTCACTTATAATTCACTGCATCACAATTCCAGTGGGTCAGAAGTTTACATACACTAAGTTGACTGTGCATTTAAACAGCTTGGAAAATTCCATAATATTATGTCATGGCTTTAGAAGTCTCTGATAAGCTAATTGACATCATTTGAGTCAATTGGAGGTGTACCTGTGGATGTATTTCAAGGCCTACCTTCCAACTCAGTTCCTCTTTGCTTGACATCATGGGAAAATCAAAAGACATCAGCACTCAGAAAAAACATTGTAGACCTCCACAAGTCTGGTTCATCCTTGGGAGCAATTTCCAAACGCCTGATGGTACCACGTTCATCTGCACAAACAATAGTACGCAAACACCATGGTACCACGCAGCCGTCATACCGCTCAGGAAGGTGACGCGTTTTGTCTCATAGAGATGAGCGTAATTTGGTGCGAGAAGTGCAAATCAATCCCAGAACAACAGCAAAGGACCTTGTAAAGATGCTGGAGGAAACAGGTACAGAAGTATCTATATCCACAGTAAAACGAGTCCTATATCGACATAACCTGAAAGGCCACTCAGCAAGGAAGAAGCCACTGCTCCAAATCTGCCATAAAAAAAGCCAGCCTATGGTTTGCAACTGCACATCGGGAAAAAGCTTGTACTTTGTGGAGAAATATTCTCTGGTCTGATTAAACAAAAATAGAACAGTTTGGCCATAATGACCATCGTTATGATTGGAGGAAAAAGGGGAGGCTTGCAAGCCGAAGAACACCATCCCAACCGTGAAGCACGGGAGTGGCAGCATCATGTTGTGGGGCTGCTTTGCTGCAAGAGTGGTGCACTTCACAAAATAGATGGCATCATGAGGCAGGAAGATTTTATGGATATATGGAAGCAACATCTCAAGACATCAGTTAAAGCTTGGTCGCAAATGGGTCTTTCAAATGGACAACGACCCCAAGCATGCTTCCAAAGTTGTGGCAAAATGGCTTAAGGACAACAAATTCAAGATATTAGAGTGGCCATCACAAAGCCCTGACCTCAATCCCATCAAACATTTGTGAGCAGAACTGAAAAAAGCATGTGCGAGCAAGAAGGCCTACAAACCTGACTCAGTTACACCAGCTCTGTCAGGGGGAATGGGCCAAAATTCACCCAACTTATTGTGGGAAGTTTGTGGAAGGCTACCCGAAACGTTTCACCCAAGTTAAACAATTCAAAGGCAATGCTACCATATACTTATTGAGTGTACGTAAACTTGTGACCCACTGGAAATGTGATGGAGAAAATAAAAGCTGAAATAAATAATTCTCTCTTCTATTATTCTGACATTTCACATTCTTAAAATAAAGTGTTGATCCTAACTGACCTAAGACAGGGAATTTGTACTAGGATTAAATGTCAGGAAATGTGAAAAACTGAGTTTAAAGGTATTTGGCTAAGGCGTATGTAAACTTCCGACTTCAACTGTGATCTGAATGAAAATGGAGAGTTAAGCTGACAACACCTCTTTGACTGATCTGTAGTTTGACCATGTTATTTCCAGTACTAAGATAATTCATAATACATATTGTAGCTACATGCCCTTCACTCATTTAATAATTACTGCCTTATGAGTGCCTATAATTTGTGTTGGGTGCTCAGACCACGGGAGTGACTGAGTGAGTGGTTGTTGGGTTAAACTGGTGAAAACCTGGTTTGAATCAGTGGAGGGGGACCTCATCTCTCCTCCACTCCTCTCTCTCTCCTCTTCTCCCCATCCCATTCTCTCCTCTCAGTATAGGTTTGTTTTATTGCCTCTCTCCTTTGCTTTTTAACAGATCTGCCTGTTTCTGGAAGTGTGGCTGGCGGTTGGCTCCTCAGCGAGAAAGGCAGCGGCTCTTAATTGCTTTTTGTTGTGGTGGTTTGGGGGGGAAGTAGGGCCTGTGGTTCAGCTGCTGCACAATGATGCTCTGGATTTCCAGCACACAAATACACATGGAAGAACGCACAGGCACGCGCTAGGTCTGAGACAGTCATGAAATTTTGTCAGACGGTTATTGTCATGCAAAAGACTGCCGGTCTCACTGTAATTTATCATTAATTAGCAGAAACACATGCAACATCTCCAGACCTCCACGCATACAAGAGCAGTCAAGCCTCTGATGCGGCCTTTGGAGCATCTACATTAAAAAAAGTATAATAAATCTATTTAATATACACCATCACAATACATCCATTATTTATTTTAGGCAGGTCTAAAGAATATGATATGAAGAAAATGTATTTCAGAAGAACAATATATGAGTTGGCTTACTGTATGTCGTCTGGCTATGCACCACGCCATAGGCGTTGGCTTGTTTAAGAGACAACATATGCTTATAAATCCCATGGCATTATTTTATATTACATGATTTTATAGTAAGAAGAATATAATTGAACTTAGCTGAAATAAAATATGAATGATATTTTTTGCCTTCTGGCGCAAGTGCTGTTGGTCTAAATCTAGCGTATAAGACCTGTTTCAATTTTTTTAAAGTGATAATTTGAAACAGGTCCTATAAGCTAAATTTAGAGTTACACTACATGGTCAACAGCATGTTGCTACAAAGGTGGAAGCATTAAATTGTCTTGAATGTCATTGTATGCTGTAACATTAAGATTTCCCTTCACTGGAGGTAAGGGGCCCAGCCTGAACCAAGGAAAACAGCCCCAGACGATTATTATACCTCCTCCACCAAAATTTACAGTTGGCAATATGCATTCGTGTAGGTAGTGTTCTTCTGGCATCTGCTAAACCCAGATTCGTCTGTCAAACTGCCAGATGGTGAAGCGTAATTCATCACTCCAGACAATGCATTTCTACTGCTCCATAGCCCAATGGCTGTGAGCTTTACACCACTCCAGCCAACGCTTGGCATTGCACATGGTTTGTATGCGGCTGCTCGGCCATGTAAACCCATTTCAGGAAGCTCCCGATTAGCAGTTATTGTGCTAATGTTGCTTCCAGAAGCAGTTTGGAACTCAGTAATGAGTGTTACAACTGAGGACAGACGATTTTTATACGCTATGTGCTTCAGCACTCGGGGGTCCAGTTCTGTGAGCTTGTGTGGCCTGCCACTTCGCGGCTGAGCTGTTGTTGCTCCTAGACATTTACACTTCACAATAACAGCACTTACAGTTGACCGGGGCAGCTCTAGCAGGGCAGAAATATTACACACTGACTTGTTGGAAAGGTGGCATCCTATGACGTTGATTGTAACTGAGCTCTTCTGTATGGGCCATTCTACTGCCAATGTTTTACTATGGAGATTGCATGGCTGTGCAAATGTCAGGTCTGCTGAGTGCACACTTGAACATTGTAAAAAAATAAAACACTTCCGGTGCGTGTTCACTGTGAACACTGAGGCTGTTACCCTGCTGTAAGTTAGTTTTAACAGTGGTCAAGTAGGTTACTGTTGCTATTTGATCACAATGTAGACCTACCAGAGTGGCCTACCATCAAAAACAATGGAGAAAAATGAAACGCATCTACTCACGACAGCTCATACTGTAAAAACAGTCCAGTTCAAAGTGAATGGCACAGATCCATATATGGCAATGGTCTATTTGCATTTAGGCCTACTGCATCTCTGATTGGTTATGGCCCACTGGTCTGTGTAGATTAAAGGCCTGAGTGGTGCCTATAAATGCAATAGAATCCTACTCATTCTGCCTACAACAACACCTCTTGCATAGTTAGTTTTGTTTCGGTATGTTGCATTGATAGGGGCTAATATTGCAATTCGATTCCCACAGTAAAGGGAAATGTTGATGGTGTTAACTATTGGGGAAAACTCTAGAAAGTTGAGGTTAAATCTCATGCTTCTCTGCACTGGCATCCAGGGTTGGGTAGGTTACTTTCTAAATGTAATCCGTTACAGTTACTAGTTACCTGTCCAAAATTGTCATCAGTAACGCAACTTTTTGGATTACCCAAACTCAGCAACGTAATCTGATTACGTTCCGTTACTTTCCCTTTAAGAGGCATTAGAAGAAGACAAACATGTATGTTACGTGTTGGTTATGTAGGCTTCTTCTAACCCATTGCTTTCTATTACATATAATAGTATGATTAAATTATATTGTTACATTAAAAACCAAAGTCTAGCAGAATTCCAGTCATTCCAATAAATGTTATACCCCTTAACCTTCAAGAATAGGACTTGTAAATATGTTATAGATTAGCCAATTTGTTTTACTTTGAGCATGACCCCAAAACTAAGGACTTATTAGGCAGCCCTACTCTGTTGTTTATGATTTGTTGTCATGGAATACTGATTGGGCTCATTGATTTGAGTTGAAAAAGAAATGCTGCACTCATGGAATGACAGGCAGGAATGACACACACAATCATTGTCTCAAGGCTTAAAAATCCTTCTTTAACTTTTTTTTTTTTTGAGCACTACTGAAAAGTAGTGAAAAATGAATGCCATATACTGCATTTGCTATAGGTCTATTGTTTACCTTTTTGTTGGTGACACTTTGATTTCTTGATACTATGCAGCAGTTTAAAGGGCGCCGTTTTGGTAAAAAGATGAGGGATGGGCCTAGAGAAATGTAACCACTCTCAGATTAATAGACAAAGCTATGGATGCAAGGACTGACCATCCATGATACAAAAAGTATTGTTTAAACCATGTTGTGAGGCTATTCAGTGTTTGTTTACAAACATTGGAGTAAAACAAGCTTATATTTTGGGTTCTCATGGAGTGTGACAGTTGAACTAAGCTCATGAGGCATTTATAAATTATAGTCCAAAAATGAATGTAGCAACTACATTCCATAGGCTTGGATCTGGACTTTTGCAAGATGTCACATGTGCTCCCTCCCCGACCTCTAGCTCACATGGCTGCTCATTATGGCGCACACCTGTCACCATCGTTATGCGCACCTGTACGTCATCAGACTCACCTGGACTCCATCACTTCCCTGATTACCTTCCCTATATATGTCACTCCCTTTGGTTCCTTCCCCAGGAATCGTTGTTTCTGTTCCAGTGTCATGCCTGTGTGTTTTTTGTGGTTCTTGCTTTGTATTTAGTTGTGTTTATTTGTTAAAACACTCACTCACTGAACTTGCTTCCTGACTCTCAGCGCAGACATTACACAAGAGCACATTTTTCACTGGCTGGCCACTGGTTTCAAAAACAATGATTGATAGGCAGCTTAAACTTCATGAATTCAACCATTATTGGGTTCAAATACACATTTAGATTTGTGAACAGCCATCCACAACAACCACAATCCATGAGGTGCAAATAGCTGAATGAGAGAGCAGCAGTGTGATTCACATCAATGATCTATGTAGATATCAATAATAAGTGATATCCGTATTATCGTAGACTACACTACTGCTGTCATCCTTACCTGTTTATTCAAGTTGGATCATATTTTTTTATGCTGACAGCAATCTCACCATTGCAAGACATAGCTTGGACTGTAGCCTAAAGAATCCTACTCCAGCAAACACATTTTTATTTAACTAGGCAAGTCAGTTAAGAACAAATTCTTATTTACAATGACAGCCTAGGAACAGTGGGTTAAACTTCCTTGTTCAGAACAAGAGATTTTTACCTTGTCAGCTCAGGGATTTTGAATTAGTAACCTTTTGGTTACTGGCCCAACGCTGTAACCACTAGGTTACCTGCCGACACACGTTTGGTGTGTCTTCATAGTGGTCTCTGACTTGTGGTCAGACTCGCTCAGGTGGAACAAACTTAATAAACTTGCCCCTTTTGTCAATGCTGTTGAGAAATGTAATTAAGAAAACAGGGAAGTGTCAAATATTGTTTTTCTCGCAAACATCCTTTCTGATTTTAAAAGTAATCCTCTAGTTTTTAAAAAGTATCTAATCTGATTACAATATTTTTGCTGGTGATGTAACAGATTACAGTTAACGTTTTTGTAGGGAGGTCAAATGCTCGCTGGCTTCCCTTTTGCATTCAATTCTACGCACAGTAACCAGTCCACCAGTATGCATAATAACACAGTCCACACTCAAATGTGATTATTAGAATTTGTCTTCATTTTGGAGTATAGGCTAGATGTAATGGCTTTCTTCTGTGGACGAAGGAGAGGACAAAAGCGCAGCGTGGTTAGTGTTCATCATGTTTAATAAAGACGGTAAACACTACAAAATACAAAACAACAAATGTGAAAAAAACTAAACAGTTCTGTCTGGTGCAGACACACGAAGACAACCACCCACAAAAACCCAACACAAAACAGGCTACCTAAAAATGGTTTCCAATCAGAGACTATGACTAACAACGGCCTCTGATTGAGAACCATATTAGGCCAAACATAGAAACGGG
Organism: Oncorhynchus kisutch; assembly: GCF_002021735.2. Taxonomy (NCBI): domain Eukaryota; kingdom Metazoa; phylum Chordata; class Actinopteri; order Salmoniformes; family Salmonidae; genus Oncorhynchus; species Oncorhynchus kisutch. The sequence continues at coordinate 24,213,156 of NC_034178.2, read as the reverse complement.
AAAACTAGACACACAACATAGAATGCCCACTCAGCTCACGTCCTGACCAACACTAAAACAAAGAAAACACAAAATAACTATGGTCAGAATGTGACAGTACCCCCCCCCCCCCCCCCCCTCCCCCAAGGTGCGGACTCCGGCCGCAAAAACTGAACCTATAGGGGAGGGTCTGGGTGGGCATCTGTCCGCGGTGGCGGCTCTGGCGCAGGACGTTGACCCCACTCCACCATAGTCTTTGTCTGCTTTTAGTGTCCTCCTAGGAACGGCGACCCCTGCCGCCGACCCTGACATGGGAACCCTAATAAATAGGCCCACAGGACTGAGGGACACCTCTGGACTTAACAAATTCCTCCAGACTGAGGGGCAGCTCCGGACTGAGGGGTAGCTCAGGACTGATGGGTAGCTCAGGCTGGTTGACGGATCTGGCGGCTCCTGGCTGGTTGACGGCTCTGGCGGCTCCTGGCTGGTTGACGGCTCTGGCGGCTCCTGGCTGGTTGACGGCTCTGGCGGCTCCTGGCTGGTTGACGGCTCTGGCGGCTCCTGGCTGGCTGACTGCTCTTGCGGCTCCATGCTGACTGGCGGCTCTGGCGGCTCCATGCTGACTGGCGGCTCTGGCGGCTCCATGCTGACTGGTGGCTCAAGACAGACTGACTCTAGCAGCTCTGGACAGGCGGGAGACTCTAGCAGCTCTGGACAGGCGAGAGACTCTAGCAGCTCTGGACAGACGGGAGACTCTAGCAGCTCTGGACAGACGGGAGACTCTAGCAGCTCTGGACAGACGGGAGACTCTAGCAGCTCTGGACAGACGGGAGACTCTAGCAGCTCTGGACAGACGGGAGACTCTAGCAGCTCTGGACAGACGGGAGACTCTAGCAGCTCTGGACAGACGGGAGACTCTAGCAGCTCTGGACAGACGGGAGACTCTAGCAGCTCTGGACAGACGGGAGACTCTAGCAGCTCTGGACAGACGGGAGACTCTAGCAGCTCTGGACAGACGGGAGACTCTAGCAGCTCTGGACAGACGGGAGACTCTAGCAGCTCTGGACAGACGGAAGGCGCTAGCAGCGCTGGACAGGCGGGAGCACCTGTAGCCAAAGGACTGAGAGACAGCTGGCTCAGGTCTGACTCCTGACTCTGCCACACTCTCCCTGTGCCTCCCCCCACTAAATTTTTGGGGCTGCCTCTCGGGCTTCCAGCCGCGCTGCCGCGCCAGCTCCTCGTAATGCCGCCTCTCTGCTTTCGCTGCCTCCAGCTCTGCTTTCCAGCTCGCCGCCCCGGCGATATTCCCCTGGCTCTGCCCAGGGTCCTTTTCCGTCCAACTCGTCCTCCCATGTCCATTCCTCCTTCTTGCGCTGCTCCTGCTGCCGCTGCCTGTTACCACGCCGCTTGGTCCTTGGTTGGTGGGTTGTTCTGTAACGGCTTTCTTCTGTGGACGAAGGAGAGGCCCAAAGCGCAGCGTGGTTAGTGTTCATCATGTTTAATAAAGACAGTAAAGGTGAACACTACAAAATACAAAACAACAAATGTGAAAAAAACTAAACAGTTCTGTCTGGTGCAGACACACGAAGACAGAAGACAACCACCCACAAAAACCCAACACAAAACAGGCTACCTAAATATGGTTCCCAATCAGAGACAATGACTAACACCTGCCTCTGATTGAGAACCATATCAGGCCAAACATAGAAACCGGAAAACTAGACACACAACATAGAATGCCCACTCAGCTCACGTCCTGACCAACACTAAAACAAAGAAAACACATAAGAACTATGGTCAGAACGTGACACTAGACCAACAATGTACTAAAGACATTTTAAATCAGTTTTTTCAAATGTTTTTCTGTGGTGAGTAATATGCAGTAGGCTACGTATTGTATAATGTCACAATCATTATTTGAATTCAGGTTGTTTTTTTCGGGCTTGGGCTCATATATCAGCCTATGCATATGCTATAATATGCCTATGGGGGTTTTGAATTAATCATCACCTTAGAAAGCTTTGTCCATTTCGAGATGTTAGGCTTTGAAACAACATCCATAATGACCATGTTCGAAAGATACTACAGTGTGTAGCATAGTATTCTACAGTATACTGTAGTTATTTATACAATTATATAGTAAGTACTGTAGTATTCTATAGTAAACCATTTTTTTCTTCATGTGGATGAACACACAACACACACAGAGGCATACACCGAAGCATGCATACATACAAAAACAAGCAGGCACGGAGACACACGCACAATCACACCTATATGTGCTATTTGACAATCCTCTGTAATGTCACGCTATGCTAAACAGCCGAATGGTGTTTGGGAATTCCTATGGGGTTTGTGTTTTCCAGCTGAATGGGTTTGTGTATTCCTACTGTTCTGTGATGCTGGAAGTGTATAATTATCACATTTACAAGGAAGAACGGCCAAATGATAGTTTTGAAGCCTGATAAGGCATAGTGCTGTGTGTGTGTGTGTGTGTGTGTGTGTGTGTGTGTGTGTGTGTGTGTGTGTGTGTGTGTGTGTGTGTGTGTGTGTGTGTGTGTGTGTGTGTGTGTGTGTGTGTGTGTGTGTGTGTGTAAGAGAGAGAAGGGAGGGAGGGAGATTGATATAGTGATGTGGTGTGCATGTTCTTCTCATTCCGTTACCTCAAATAAACTGTGTGTGTTTTGTTCAGCCCCTCTAAGTTGTTTCTTCTTGACTCATGAACATTGTTGATCTTTGGAAGAAACATCCCAGTCAGATTTTCACAGATATTTGTATAAGAAAATGCACTGCGATATAAAAAGTATAATTGACCCCCCCCAAACTTATTGCATATTACACAGTCCCTGAACATTGCGCACTCTGTTATTGCTCAACCCTGTATATCCATGATGAACGTTGTGCGTCCCTTTCAAATTGCACTGTTAGTTACATTTCACATTTTCATTATTGCACGTTCCCATATGAGTGAGTCCATCCCCATACCCCTAATTGTCCTCCTTATTTGTTCATATGGCAACAATTTGTTTTTGTACCTGACCAGTTTGCCCTGGGGGAGTCTGTAGTGCTTCCTGGATGGCAGGAGTACACACTTTGAGTACATGATTTGAAAATGCATGGCCAATTGTATTAGAATAACTTTTCACAGTAAGTTCAAATATGGCTAACAAATATTAGATAAAAGTATCCTCTCCTTTCTTTTTGTCTCCTCCCATCGCCTCTCCTCTTCTCCTCTTCTCCTCTCCTCCATTCTCCTCTCCACTCTTCCCCTCTCCTCTCCCTCCTGAAGTATCCCTCTGCAGATCATTTATTTGTTTTGTTTATTTTCTCAGCAGCCATGCACATGTGTTTATGCAAAAGTATTATTTTTCTACTCCTCCATAATAGTGGCTTTGTGCTCTCTGTGGTCAGTTGGTGTATTTTTGTGCAATTTACTCCTACATGTGGAGACTGAAGTTCCCTTCAGCCCCCCCCCCCCCTGTTCTTCAGGGGTTGGAACCAAAATTATTTTACAATCGTTTCAGAACAATTTGTTTTTTTAGATCAGTTCCACTGTCCACTCCGACCAGCAAAATAAAGTTCTGAACTGGTTCAAACCCCCAAAATGTAACAGTTTATTTAGTTTGTTCCTGTCTGTTCTTTTTTAAACCTCTGAAATCAATATTTTGTTTACATTTAACTCAACATTAAATGACTTCACCAATCAGTTCGTTCCTGTCTGTTCTTTTTTAAACCTCTGAAATCAATATTTTGTTTACATTTAACTCAACATTAAATGACTTCACCAATCAGTGCAGATAGAACAGCTTGCAATGGATCGGATAAGTGATTTAATCTGTACAGGAAAGTTGTTAAGAGAAATTGTATTTTGCCATAACATCATTGTGTTAATCATAAATGAAAGACAAACACACACTGTGCTGCTAGTCACAGTGTAGGGAGCAAAATGTAACAGAAATGTTGCAGGTGAGCGAGAGAGGATGGAGGAAGCATTTTGTTATGAAATGCATTATCTGAATTAGGCCCACAAAATTACATCTACGGAGGAGAGGCTTCTATGGAGGAACTTTGAATGTCTTTGAACTTCCGAGTTGGTTTAGCTAACTAGCTAACAAGCTTTGTGTGCAGAGCAGCATTAGAATTAAAAACATGTCTTACCTTTTTGTAGTTAATAAATCCAATGTGAAACGTGGTAACTATAGTATCCTTAACTAGGATTGAAAAAGTGAATCCATTCTTTTAAATCTCTCCCTAATTTCTGAATAACGCTTGCAATATCATCAGTAGGCTACAGTAGCCTATGCTTCAGAGGGGAGGGGCAGGCAGCTTACACACACATGCACACCCATTGACAAAGATTTCCAGCTGGCAGGCAAACGCTGCAATAAGTTTCTGAGTGACAGCGAGTGAGGGCTTTGCATATGGCCTTTGTTACGATTTTTGTAGACTGAAAAAATATGAACCGGTGTCACGCCCTGGTCTAAGTATTTTGTGTTTTTCTTCATGTATTGGGTCAGGCCAGGGTGTGGCATGGAGTTTTTGTATTGTGGTGTGTTTTGTCTTGGGGTTTTGGTGTGTATGTTTTTGGGATTGTAGCTAGTGGGGTTATCTAGCAAGGTCTATGGCTGTCTGGAGTGGTTCTCAATTAGAGGCAGGTGCTTATCGTTGTCTCTGATTGGGAACCAGATTTAGGCAGCCATATTCTTTGAGTTTGTCGTGGGTGATTGTCCTATCTGTCCTATGTGTACTCTCTGTTAGTTTGCACAAGTATAGGCTGTTTTCGGTTTTCGTTTATTGTTTTGTAGTGTTCGTGTTTAGTCGTGTTTACGTTTGTTTAAATAAACATGGATCGCAATCGACACGCTGCAGTTTGGTCTGACTCTCCTTCATCACAACTAGAAAGCCGTAACAGAATCACCCACCACCAACGGACCAAGCGGCGTGTCAACAGGCAGGAGCAGCCAAAAGAGGAGAGTCAACAAAGGCAGCAACAGCGGTGTTATGAGGAGGTTATGGACAGCAGAAGCATGGAGTATACGACGTGGGATGAAATAGACAGGTGGGCGGCCGACCCAGAGAGAGTGCCTGAGCCCGCCTGGGATTCGCTAGAGCAGTGCGAAGAGGGCTATAGGCGAATGGAGTTGGAGAAACAGACACGGCGGCGCAGAGCGAAACCCGAAAGTCACCCCAAGAAATGTATTGGGGGGGGGGGGGGGCTCAGAGGGAGAGTGGCTGAGTCAGGAGATAGACCTGAGCCAACTCTCCCTATTTATCGTGAGGAGCCTAGGAGGAGACCAGAACCAGAGCCGGTGTTGGAGGTGAGCGAAACAGAGACTGTGAAGGAGTTAATGGGGAAATTGGAGGAGAGAGAAATGAGGGAGTTGCTGTGTTGGTGCTTTTTGCATGGAATTCGCCCGACGGAATGTGTCGGGGATTTGATGGCACCTGGGTTAGCGCTCCATACTCGTCCTGAGGTGCGTGTTAGTCGGCTGGTGAAGTTGGTGCCAGCCTCACGCACCAGGCCTCCTGTGCACATCCCTAGCCTTGCATGTCCTGTGCCAACACTGCTCTCAAGATCTCCAGTACGCCTTCACGGTCTAGCCCATCCTGTGCCACCTCCACACTCCAGTCCTCCGGTAGCAGCTCCCCACACCAGGCTTCCTGTGCGCGTCCTCGATCCAGTACCACCAGTTCCAGCACTACGCACCAGGCCTTCAGTGTGCCTCGCCTGTTCAGCGCAGCCAGCGCTTTTCTCCTCTCCTGCGCTGCTGGAGTCTCCCGCCTGTTTAGCGCAGCCAGCACTTTTCTCCTCTCCTGCGCTGCTGGAGTCTCCCGCCTGTTCAGCGCTGCCAGAGCCTCTCTCCTCTACAGCGCTGCTGGAGTCTCCCGCCTGTTCAGCGCAGCCAGAGCCTCTCTCCTCTCCTGCGCTGCCGGAGTCTCCCGCCTGTTCAGCACAGACAGAGCTGCCAGCCTGCATGGAGCAGCCAGAGCTGTCAGTCTGCATGAAGCAGCCAGAGCTGTCTGTCTGCAAGGAGCTGCCAGTCTGCATGGAGCAGCCAGAGATGTCAGTCTGCATGGAGCAGCCAGAGCTGTCAGTCTGCATGGAGCAGCCAGAGCTGTCAGTCTGCATGGAGCAGCCAGAGCTGTCAGTCTGCATGGAGCAGCCAGAGCTGTCAGTCTGCATGGAGCAGCCAGAGCTGTCAGTCTACATGAAGCAGCCCGAGCTGCCAGTCTACATGAAGCAGCCCGAGCTGCCAGTCTGCATGAAGCAGCCAGTCTACATGGAGCAGCCAGAGCTGTCAGTCTGCATGAAGCAGCCAGAGCTGTCAGTCTGCATAGAGCAGCCAGAGCTGCCAGTCTGCAAGGAGCGGTCAGTCTGCAAGGAGCCGCCAGTCTGCCCAGCGCCGCCAGTCTGCCCAGCGTCGCCAGTCTGCCCAGCGTCGCCAATCTGCCCAGCGTCGCCAGTCTGCCCAGCGCCGCCAGTCTGCCCAGCGTCACCAGTCTGCCCAGCGTCACCAGTCTGTCAGGATCAGTTAGATCCACCAGTCAGCCAGGATCCACCAGTCAGCCAGACTCTTCCAGATCTGCCAGTCAACCAGACTCTTCCAGATCTGCCAGTCAACCAGACTCTTCCAGATCTGCCAGTCAGCCAGACTCTTCCAGATCTGCCAGTCAACCAGACTCTTCCAGATCTGCCAGTCAACCAGACTCTTCCAGATCTGCCAGTCAACCAGACTCTTCCAGATCTGCCAGTCAACCAGACTCTTCCAGATCTGCCAGTCAGCCAGACTCTTCCAGATCTGCCAGTCAGCCAGACTCTTCCAGATCTGCCAGTCAGCCAGACTCTTCCAGATCTGCCAGTCAGCCAGACTCTTCCAGATCTGCCAGTCAACCAGGATCTTCCAGATCTGCCAGTCAGCCTGGATCTGCCAGTCAGCCTGGATCTGCCAGTCAGCCAGGATCTGCTGAAACCACCAACCAGCCAGTAGATCTATCTACCTGCCTGAGCTTTTTCTCACTCCTGAGCTTTTTCTCACTCCTGAGCTTTTTCTCACTCCTGAGCTTTCTCTCACTCCTGAGCTTTCTCTCACTCCTGAGCTTTCTCTCACTCCCGAGCTTTCTCTCACTCCCGAGCTGTCCTTCAGTCCCGATCTGCTCCTCAGTCCAGTGGGGTTCTGGGTGAGGACTACTAGGCCATGGTCGGCGGCGAGGGTGGTCTATCCAGGGACGCGAGGAGAGGGGACTAAGACATTAACTGAGTGGGTTCCACGTCCCGCGCCGGAGCCGCCCACCCGGACCCTCCCTATTGTTTTGAGGTGCGTTCGGGAGTCCGCACCTTAGGGGGGGGGGGGTTCTGTCACGCCCTGGTCTAAGTATTTTGTGTTTTTCTTCATGTATTGGGTCAGGCCAGGGTGTGGCATGGAGTTTTTGTATTGTGGTGTGTTTTGTCTTGGGGTTTTGGTGTGTATGTTTTTGGGATTGTAGCTAGTGGGGTTATCTAGCAAGGTCTATGGCTGTCTGGAGTGGTTCTCAATTAGAGGCAGGTGCTTATCGTTGTCTCTGATTGGGAACCAGATTTAGGCAGCCATATTCTTTGAGTTTGTCGTGGGTGATTGTCCTATGTGTACTCTCTGTTAGTTTGCACAAGTATAGGCTGTTTTCGGTTTTCGTTTATTGTTTTGTAGTGTTCGTGTTTAGTCGTGTTTACGTTTGTTTAAATAAACATGGATCGCAATCGACACGCTGCAGTTTGGTCCGACTCTCCTTCATCACAACTAGAAAGCCGTAACAACCGGTTCCCATGCTTTTAAAATAACGTTTATTTTCCGGAACAGTATAGATCACTTTCGTTTCAAGTTTGGGTTCTGTTCCTCAAATAATCTCGGTATTTTGAACCTGTTCCAACGCTTGCCTGTCCTGTCTATAAAAAAACTCTGCGTTTCTCCATTGACAGACAGACTGACAGTAAAGACCACAGCTTCAGCTATGACGGGTGACTTATCATACACATGTCACTCATGCACACATAATAAATACAGTGCATGCACACACACACACACACACACAAAAGTAACATCCACGGACACAAAAGTAAATGCACTGTAACTATTTTTGGAAATAAAAATGGAAAGTGACACCAAATAAGGAAACCAATAAAGAAACCTCAACACATCAACCTCTTTAAAGAAGCACAAGGGATTCAATTGAGAGTATAAGTCAGAAAACATCCAGGCTGCAGGTTGCCATCCAGATAAGATAATCAGTTTATATAGTACTTTAAAACATGTATCTGAACTTGTAAACAGTTTTCCAGTTTTTGTACATTACAACAATGCCTGTTTTATGCCCTCGACATGCAGGAAAAACATTTAGATTGTTAATTAATTTGGGATCAATATTGTAATTAGATTCAAGTTTAAAATATGAAAATATATCTGATTGTCTTTATGTGCTGATGTTTTTGACGTTCTGTTTGGAGAATATACTGTGGAATGTTTAATTGTTGTTGCTCACTGATCACAAAAACACACCTTAACATATCAATTCAACTAATTTGAAAACACATAACCATCCATATAACTTTTATTGAAATTAAGTCAGGAATAACAGCCTGTTCAGAAATAGGCTATAGGCTTATATGAGATGGAGAGCAGACCCTACAGTTGAGTGCAAGGGTGGACTGGTAAATGCCAGATGGGCTAGTCCATTTTTAGCCCAGTGGGCCTGTGTGTTAGAAATGCCTGGGATGATTTCTGGGAGAGCAGGGAGATGTTTAGGTTTAGTTAAATGCATACTAATTATGCACTTAACGAGAGAAGCAATTCATTACTTCCTGCAGAATGGCAACTTTAAATAATGAAGGGAAGAGGGAAAAGGAAGAGGGTGGTGACTCATGAGACTCCTGCTGCTCAGTACTGTAATGGGGTAATGATATTGAGCTGCTGTCGACTTTCTAGGGCGTGTGTGTGTGTGAACATTTTAGAAGAATCACTAATGGGTGCCGCATTCACCCAGCACAATGATGCCATGCCACATGCCTGTCAAACGATCACACACACACACACACACACACACAATGAAGTTACTGTATATGTAAGCAAACATATGCATAGTCACACACTCGCACCTAGTCAAACATCCTGTCAAATATCTATAATTATGTACATCGTTTTGGACAGTACTGTATTGAGAGGTTAAGTGACATTCTGGGTTCTGTTTTGACACTTTTCTTCCTTTGGACAACAGCAAAAGGAGGACTGAGCACGCCCCCATTCTCATCGAAGGTAGTGCGTACGGCCAAGTACATCACTGGGGCCAAGCTTCCTGCCATCCAGGACCTCTATACCAGGCGGTGTTAGAGGAAGGCCCTAACCATTGTCAAAGACTCCCGCCACCCTAGTCATAGACTGTTCTCTCTGCAAGCGGTACCGGAGCACCAAGTCTAGGTCCAAGAGGCTTCAAAACAGCTTCTACCCCCCAAGTCATAAGACTCCTGAACATATCATCTAATGGCTACCCAGACTATTTGCATTGTCCCCCCCCCCTCTACGCTGCTGATACCCTCTATTATTATATATGCATAGTCACTTTCATAACTCTACCTACATGTACATATTACCTCGACTAACCGGTGCCCCCGTACATTGACTCTGTACCGGTACCCCCTGTATATAGCCTCACTATTGTTATTTTACTGCTGCTCTTTATTTAGTTGTTCCTTTTATTTATTTTCTTTTTTTAGGTCGTTTTCTTAACTGAATTGTTGGTTAAGGACTTGCAAGTAAGCATTTCACTGTAAGGTTGTATTCGGCGAATGTGACAAATAAAATTTGATTCCTGTAAACCCTCTCTCTCTCTCTCTCTCTCTCTCTCTCTCATGTGGGACTGGTTGAACTTGAGGATTCAGCCCTCATCAAAGGCAGTATGTGGTTGAATGCGAGCCACTGGGACTCCAATCTCACCCTAGTTAATGAGCCACCCCCCCAAACCCACCACCCCGGCATCACTCTGGCACTTTTAAACATAACACAGCTAGCCCTGTTCCCCTCTTTCCCCCTCCCCTCCCCTCCACCCAGCCACACTCCATTGGCCACAGTCCCTCCACAGGATCTGTTCCAAACCCAGCCTGGCGTCTGTCTCTCAATGTCGGACCCCCTCCTTCCGATGACCACCATCACCACACTGATCATACATACTCCTTCACTTTGCAAACACACTCTCACACATGCACACCGGCACGCATGCACACATACATACAAAATGCATTTACACATACATCTTATGCAAGCAGAATTATACACACACTCCAGACACATAAGCACAAACATATTCACAGTCCATTCCTTCCCAAAAAATTGCTTTAATATGAAACTTTGAAAAGGTCTTTCTTGTCACGTATGTTTGTTTTTTTTGCAATAGTGATGTGGCGAGTATTTTGATGTTATCCTTGGAGTAGTTCTGGGTAGTGTTGGGTTTTGGTAGGCGTGCTGTCCCTTAATAAGATATTCCTAGAGTTTTCTCCATCTGGGTCATTAGAGAATAAAACAACAATGTAGAGCCAGGGGAGATCTTAGTTAAAGGAGCAGTTCCGGCTCCAGTTCCGGTGAAATGTGTTGAAATGCTTAGCTTTCTTGTGGCTTTCTTTTGCAAGAACGGGCTGGCTCCAGGCATAAATTAGATAAGTTAGAATAGTAGAATACACAAGGTCCAAGTGCAAAATTTGGTTGTGCATAAGCAGTTTTTCTCTTGTTATGTCAGTCACTGACAGTCATGTCAGCAAAATATTAACGCTATCCACGCCCGACCACGCAGCCTAGCCTATGGCTGTGATGCTGCCCTGAGCATGAGACAATGAGGACATCCCATTCAATTGGGTGAAAAGAAAACGATTATTATTAATGCTGAATTTACAAAACCCGAAACAGTACCGTGTGGCCCAAACACTCACACGGAAACAAACACCCACAAACCAAAAGTGAAACCCAGGCTACCGAAGTATGATTCTCTATCAGAGACAACTAAGGACACCTGCCTCTGATTGAGAACCATACTAGGCCGAACACGAAAACCAACATAGAAAAACAAACAGACTGCCCACCCCAACTCACGCCCTGACCATACTAAAGCAATGAATAAAATAACAGAACTATGGTCAGAATGTGACAGTGTCAAGGGAAGCCAGTTTTGATTTTGGCTTCACACCAATCACATCGCATTAAATGCCAAATACCATTGTGCCTTTCCTAAATTAGCCACGGATGGAGATTGTGGTTTTACTTAATTCTCCGTACTGTCCAATGATTATAACTGCGATTCTGATCTAATCATTAATTCATACATTGTGCCTAGGTCTGTAGTGGTCATGACATTTTGTCAGCAGGTGATTGTCAAGCAAATAACTGACGGTCTCACAGTAATTGACCGTTAATTAACATAAACACATTTTGCATCTCCTGTCTCCCACACAGCCTACAAGCCACTGACCTTTAGAACATCTACATTTGAAAGTCTAATAAATCCATTTAATATAGCCTACACAGTCACAATAAATCCATTAATTATTTTTATTTATTTTATTTTAAACATCATATGAAGAAAATGTTGTCTATTTCAGAAGAACAGAAAAGCATACTCTGCATTGTCCTTTTGTTAGGCCCTGATCTGGCTATGCCATATGGCTGTGGGCTACACTAGTTAATTTAACAGACAAGATTTGCCTAGAATTCCATGGCATTATTTTATAGTAAAAATAATACAATTGAACATAGCTGAATAAAATAGGAAGGATATTTTCTCCAAACAATTTGAGGGAGTGTGCACATGCAGCGTTGTGTGTTGAGCGGTTAACAAAGAAACAGGTACTCCTATATGCTTAATTTAGAGTTATTTATGAAACTTTAGTTATGATACAAATGTTGGGCTATATGTTTTGATTTTCAATACATTCTAAGGCTCCATGATGCATGAGCTCTGCTTTGTTTTTTTCACAGACTGTACACAGTTCATCAGTCTCTCATTCCCAATTTGATAAGCACTTGATAATGCCTGGATTTTCCCGGCTACATCCTCTTTGTGCAGCCAGTCGCCATTATGCCTTTGGGCTGAATATAATAATTATAATTCCCTTCTCCTGCTGCGTGCCGAAGTACCTCTCACTCACATGGCGCTCAGTCACGTGATCAGGTCTTTCTCACAGGCTACAAGTGAATACAGACACATCGGGGATGCAAACTGGGTGTGTCCTTATCCAATTCTGAGGTGAATATTGAAGATATTGGAAGAACTGTCCACATTTACTTTTCGTCAGCCTAACGAACAGCAAAAGCACTAGGCTATGTCATATGTCAATCTACTGCCCCCCATAGTACAAAAGTTTACCTATTTTATTCTGTGTGAGAAATAAATATTCCAAACGTAGTCTGACACAATTGTGAGATGCTATAGATCCCAAATGAAAACAACAATGAGTATCGAAAAAAAACAGTTTTAAGCAATGCAACAGATGAGAACGTTGAATGTTGATAATGTTAATGCTGATAAACTATTACTTCACATTATAAGCGCAACAATGCGCACACGGCAGTAGGCCATAAGCACGAATGTTCCATTAGCAGGAAAACACCATTCTCAAAAGTGACCCAAAATAAGATCATGCATGTAATGCTTTTATTATAAAGGTGTGTTTTTATGGTGAAAATGATCTTCCCCAAACTTGAAACTCTCACGCTGCATATGTATGTCAGTTAGGATCTACACCCGTTGTAAAGTGGATTAATGTTCTTAATTTTACGAAGTTATTTGGGCACTTTAGTTGTGATACAAACCTTATTCAGACATACAGGCCTATGGGCTACGCTATGTGAGGTGAGCGACAAAGAAAGCATGCTCTGTTTGCGTTAAGATGGATATAACTATCTAGAATAACTATCTCTGGCAACCCATCACACTATTCTTTATTTAATCTTGTCTTTACATATTCAATAAATAATATGTGTGTGAAATTTGTTTTGATTTAGAATGGATCATTATCATGCACCTGTCTTGAAAAACAGGCATAAAAAATCAAAATATATAATCGATCCACTTAAATAGCAAATGGAGATACAGGGCCCCATTCAATCTTTCCTTTACACGTATCAGTCGTCCTGGTCCCTTTGCAGAAAAACAGCCCCAAAGCATGATGTTTCCACCCCCATGCTTCACAGTAGGTATGGTGATCTTTGGATGCAACTCATCATTCTTTGTCCTCCAAACACGACGAGTTGAGTTTTTACCAAAAAGTTCTATTTTGGTTTAAACTGACCATATGACATTCTCCCAATCTTCTTCTGGATCATCCAAATGCTCTCTAGCAAACTTCAGATGGGCTTGGACATGTACTGGCTTAAGCAGGGGGACATGTCTGGCACTGCAGGATTTGAGTCCCTGGCAGTGTAGTGTGTTACTGATGGTAGGCTTTGTTACTTTGGTCCCAGCTCTCTGCAGGTCATTCACTAGGTCCCCCCGTGTGGTTCTGGGATTTTTGCTCACCGTTCTTGTGATCATTTTGACCCCACGGGGTGAGATCTTGCGTGGAGCCCCAGATTGAGGGAGATTATCAGTGGTCTTGTATGTCTTCCATTTCCTAATAATTGCTCCCACAGTTGATTTCTTCAAGCCAAGCTGCTTACCTATTGTAGATTCAGTCTTCCCAGCCTGGTGCAGGTCTACAATTTTGTTTCTGGTGTCCTTTGACAGCTCTTTGGTCTTGGCCATAGTGGAGTTTGGAGTATGACTGTTTAAGGTTGTGGACAGGTGTCTTTTATACTGATAACAAATTCAAACAGGTGCCATTAATACAAGTAACGAGTGGAGGACAGAGGAGCCTCTTAAAGAAGAAGTTACAGGTCTGTGAGAGCCAGAAATCTTGCTTGTTTGTAGGTGACCAAATACTTATTTTCCACCATAATTTGCAAATAAATTCATAAAAAATCCTACAATGTGATTTTCTGGATTTCTTTTCTAATTTTGTCTGTCATAGTTGAAGTGTACCTATGATGAAAATTACAGGCCTCTCTCTTCTTTTTAAGTGGGAGAACTTGCACAATTGGTGGCTGACTAAATACTTTTTTGCCCCACTGTATAATAACAATAATAATGGCCTAATGATAAGATTACATTTACAACAGTCTGATGGGTGACAATATTATCAGTCAAATAGAGAATGAAGAGACTGATGACCAGCATTGACAGTGTGCATTGACAAAGAAGCTAGAAGGAGCTTACCAAATAGCACTTCTTCCATATCATCCTACAGAGGTTCATGCAGGCCAGACATTTTGATTGCTATACACTATCAGAAGAAGCAGATTCTAAGGTATCTAATTAATCATTTTTTTCCATGCACCTCTACAAGTTGCATGGATGGCCTCTGTTTCAAAGTATAACTTTTCCCTAGAATAACTATGGCTCCGTGCAATCCTCATGTGAGCAGGCTACTGGAGACAATCAGCAATAGCCATTTGTGAAAAATAATTTTTTTATTGTTATATTCCATTAAATTCTTACTGTAAAATATATGTACAGTATGTTGACTGTGGTAGGGCAGGGCCTGTGATGTCTACTAAATTAACAAGTTGATTTCATTGGCATGGCGCCGCCATAGCCTTGGCTACTACGCACATATGACAACAGATTAAATAAAATAAATGAAGCATAGTATGATGGGGGATGGGTGAGTTGACGAGTGAGGGAAGCGAACATTGATAATAAGTATGTAATCACCCATAGTGAATGAATAACAGGGCGGGAATAGATTATTAATATATTCTAATTATAATCTCAAAATGGTATGTTCCCTATATCAGTCCACCAAATCCAAGCAGTTTTAGTAGTCTACTCCAAGCCTAAACAGTGACAGGGTGCATCATTTACATTGGCAAGACCAAGACGAATGGATGCACATGCTGTGTTAGCTTTACTACAAGATCTAAATGAAAACGACTCAGATGGCAGGGAGGATATGGATGATGAAATCTCTGATGATTATTATTCTGATTCATGCTGAATAGCTTTCCATATCTGGAGGATCCATATCAGGCAGCAGATGACCAAGTGTCAGATAATGTTTCAGGATCAGATGGCACAGCTGTACTAGGTGAAAGGAGGAACTCACTGCTGGCCTGTTGCTGTATTCTACAACATGCTTGACTTGGCTTCTATCAACGCACGTGTTCTTCAAGCAGTGCATCAAGCAGTGCATGAACAACACCATGAGCAGAGAGACTTTATCATGAGTCTGGCACATGGGCTAGGTGAAAGACTTATGAGGGCCAAGGTAGCAGCAGCAAAGATTCCATGCCAGCCATTGAGTGAGCCAAATTGCACATAGCTCCTGGGGAGGAGAAAGTGCAAGGTGGGCAGATACACTCGGAACAGAACCCAGAACACCTGTTTCAGCTGCAAGCGACTTGTTTGTGGGAAGTGTTGCAATCAAGTGAAAGTGACTAAGATTTGTTGAGACCTTTAGGACAAGGGATAGCAGCTAAATGAGATCCAACTTGTTCCTGTTTGGGTATTTTTATGAAAAGAAAACTTTACTATGTTACAACTTGGTTATGGTTTCATAGTTGTAACAAAAGGAACTCCACAAATAAAATGTATTTTACACAATTCTGTGTTTTTAGTAATTTTTCGTTTTTACATATAGCCTACAGTGACATAAACTAATTAAAATGTTATGTTCTGTGAAATATTTACATTCCTATTCTAATGTTACCTAAGAACTTCATAAACACAAACAAATGGCATTGGCTCGAAGGGGGTCCAACGAGGCTGAACAAAAATATCAACGCAACACGCAACAATTTAAAAGATTTTACTGAGTTACTGTGTTCTGCCTTTCACCCAGGACAACGGAATGGATCCCAGCCGGCGACCCAAAAAAACGACTTCGTAAAAGAGGGAAACGTAGCGGTCTTCTGGTCAGACTCCGGAGACGGGCACATCGTGCACCACTCCCCAGTATACTTCTCGCCAATGTCCAGTCTCTTGACAACAAGGTTGATGAAATCCGAGCAAGGGTAGCATTCCAGAGGGACATCAGAGACTGTAACGTTCTTTGCTTCACGGAAACATGGCTCACTGGAGAGACGCTATCGGAGTCGGTGCAGCCAGCTGGTTTCTCCACGCATCGCGCCGACAGAAACAAACATCTTTCTGGTAAGAAGAGGGGCGGGGGCGTATGCCTTATGGCTAACGAGATGTGGTGTGGTCACAAAAGCATACAGGAACTCAAGTCCTTCTGTTCACCTGATTTTGAATTCCTCACAATCAAATGTCGACCGCATTATCTACCAAGGGAATTCTCTTCGATTATAATCACAGCTGAATATATTCCCCCCCCCAAGCAGACACATCGATGGCTCTGAACAAACTTTATTTGACTCTTTGCAAACTGGAATCCATACATCCTGAGGCTGCATTCATTGTAGCTGGGGATTTTAACAAGGCTAATCTGAAAACAAGACTCCCTAAATTGTATCAGCATATCGATTGCGCAACCAGGGCTGGCAAAACCTTGGATCACTGCTATTCTAACTTCCGCGACGCATATAAGGCCCTGCCCGCCCTCCTTTCGGAAAAGCTGACCACGACTCCATTTTGTTGTAGCTATTCCCTCCGCAAGGCAATCAAACAAGCTAAGCGTCAGTATAGAGACAAAGTAGAATCTCAATTCAACGGCTCAGACACAAGAGGTATGTGGCAGGGTCTACAGTCAATCACGGATTACAAAAAGAAAACCAGCCCCGTCACGGACCAGGATGTCTTGCTCCCAGGCAGACTAAATAACTTTTTTGCCCGCTTTGAGGACAATACAGTGCCACTGACACGGCCTGCAACCAAAACATGCGGCCTCTCCTTCACTGCAGCCGAGGTGAGTAAAACATTTAAACGTGTTAACCCTCGCAAGGCTGCAGGCCCAGACGGCATCCCCAGCCGCGCCCTCAGAGCATGCGCAGACCAGCTGGCTGGTGTGTTTACGGACATATTCAATCAATCTCTATCCCAGTCTGCTGTTCCCACATGCTTCAAGAGGGCCACCATTGTTCCTGTTCCCAAGAAAGCTACGGTAACTGAGCTAAACGACTACCGCCCCGTAGCACTCACTTCCGTCATCATGAAGTGCTTTGAGAGACTAGTCAAGGACCATATCACCTCCACCCTACCTGACACCCTAGACCCACTCCAATTTGCTTACCGCCCAAATAGGTCCACAGACGATGCAATCTCAACCACACTGCACACTGCCCTAACCCATCTGGACAAGAGGAATACCTATGTGAGAATGCTATTCATCGACTACAGCTCGGCATTTAACACCATAGTACCCTCCAAGCTCCAACCCTGGGTCTCGACCCGCCCTGTGCAACTGGGTACTGGACTTCCTGACGGGCCGCCCCCAGGTGGTGAGGGTAGGCAACAACATCCCCACCCCGCTGATCCTCAACACTGGGGCCCCACAAGGGTGCGTTCTGAGCCCTCTCCTGTACTCCCTGTTCACCCACGACTGCGTGGCCACGCACGACTCCAACTCAATCATCAAGATTGCGGACGACACAACAGTGGTAGGCTTGATTACCAACAACGACGAGACAGCCTACAGGGAGGAGGTGAGGGCCTCGGGGGGGTGGTGTCAGGAAAATAACCTCACACTCAATGTCAACAAAACTAAGGAGATGATTGTGGACGTCAGGACACAGCAGAGGGAACACCCCCCTATCCACATCGATGGAACAGTACTGGAGAGGGTAGCAAGTTTTAAGTTCCTCGGCATACACATCACAGACAAACTGAATTGGTCCACCCACACAGACAGCATCGTGAAGAAGGCGCAGCAGCGCCTCTTCAACCTCAGGAGGCTGAAGAAATTTGGCTTGTCACCAAAAGCACTCACAAACTTCTACAGATGCACAATCGAGAGCATCCTGGCGGGCTGTATCACTGCCTGGTACGGCAACTGCTCCGCCCACAACCGTAAGGCTCTCCAGAGGGTAGTGAGGTCTGCACAACACATCACTGGGGGCAAACTACCTGCCCTCCAGGACACCTACACCACCCGATGTTACAGGAAGGCCATAAAGATCATCAAGGACAACAACCACCTGAGCCACTGCCTGTTCACCCCGCTATCATCCAGAAGGCGAGGTCAGTACAGGTGCATCAAAGCTGGGACCGAGAGACTGAAAAACAGCTTCTATCTCAAGGCCATCAGACTGTTAAACAGCCACCACTAACATTGAGTGGCTGCTGCAAACACACTGACTCAACTCCAGCCACTTTAATAATGGGAATTGATGGGAATTGATGTAAAATATATCACTAGCCACTTTAAACAATGCTACCTAATATAATGTTTACATACCCTACATTATTCATCTCATATGTATACGTATATACTGAACTCTATCATCTACTGCATCTTTATGTAATACATGTATCACTAGCCACTTTAACTATGCCACTTTGTTTACATACTCATCTCATATGTATATACTGTACTCGATACCATCTACTGTATCTTGCCTATGCCGCTCTGTACCATCACTCATTCATATATCTTTATGTACATATTCTTTATCCCCTTACACTTGTGTGTATAAGACAGTAGTTTTGGAATTGTTAGTTAGATTACTTGTTGGTTATTAATGCATTGTCGGAACTAGAAGCACAAGCATTTCGCTACACTCGCATTAACATTTGCATGTGACAAATAAAATTTGATTTAATTCGATTTGATTTTAGATTAGGCCCTAATCTATAGATTTCACAAGACTGGGCAGGGGCACAGCCATTGGTGGACCTGGGAGGGCATAGGCTCACCCACTGGGAAGCCAGGCCCAGCAAATCAGAATACATTTTTCCCCAAAAAAGGGATTTATTACAGACAGAAATAATCCTCACCATTCCCTCACAAAATGTTTATTGTTCCCGAGCGAAATGTAGCACGTTCCCTCGCAAAAAGTTTTGTGTTCCATCACCCAAAAAATTTTTTTTAAGAACTTCCGGCAAAGCCTGAGTGAATCCTGCTACCTATACAGTCGACCTGATTCAGGTAAGTAAGAACCTTGTGTAAAGTTGATTTGAATGCTATCAAACAAAATTTTATTAGTCACATGCGCCAAATACAACAGGTACACCTTACAGTTAAATGCTTCCTTACGAGCCCCTAATCAACAGTGCAGTTTCAAAACATATACTGATAAGAATAAGAGATAAAAGTAACAAGTAATTAAAGAGCAGCAGTAAAAAATAACAATATATATACAGAGGGTGCCAGTAGAGTCAACGTGCGGGAGCACCGATTAGTTGAGGTAGTATATACATGTAGGTAGAGTTAATTAAAGTGACTATGCATAGATGACAACAGAGAGTGTCAGTGGTGTGGAGAGGGGGGGGCAATGCAAATAGTCTGGGTAGCCATTTGACTAGATGTTCAGGGGTCTTATGGCTTGGGGGAAGAGGCTGTTTAGAAGTCTCTTGGACCAAGACTTGGCGCTCCGGTACCTCTTGCCGTGTGGTAGCAGAGAGAACAGTCTATGACTAGGGTGGTTGGAGTCTTTGACAAGTTTTAGGGCTTTCCTCTGACACCGCCAGGTATAGAGGTCCTGGATGGCAGGAAGCTTGGCCGCAGTGATGTAATGGGCCATTCGCACTACCCTCTGCAGTGCCTTGTGGTCGGAGGCCGAGCAGTTGCCATTCCAGGCAGTGATGCAACCAGTCATCAGGATGCTCTCGATGGTGCAGCTGTAGAACCTTTTGAGGTTCTGAAGACCCATGCCAAATCTTTTCAGTCTCCTGAGGGGGAATAGGTTTTGTTCGTGCCCACTTCACGACTGTCTTTGTGTGCTTGGACCATGTTAGTTTGTTGGTGATGTGGACACCAAGGAACTTGAAGCTCTCAACCTGCTCCACTGCAGCCCCGTCAATGAGAATGTAGTCCACAATCATCTCCTTTGTCTTGATCACGTTGAAGGAGATGTTGTTGTCCTGGCACCACACGGCCAGGTCTCTGACCTCCTCCCTATAGGCTGTCTCGTCATTGACGGTGATCAGGCCTACAAATGTCATATTATCGGCAAATTTAATGATGGTGTTGGAGTCGTGCCTGGACGTGCAGTCATGAGTGAACAGGGGTTACAGGAGGGGGCTGAGCACGCACCCCTGAGGGGCCCCTGTGTGTAGGATCCTGATGGCAGATGTGTTTTTACTTTCCCTTACCACCTGGGGGTGGCCCATCAGGAAGTCCAGGATCCAGTTGCAGAGGGAAGTGTTTAATCCCAGGGTCCTTTGAGGGCACTATGGTGTTGAACGCTGAGCTGGTGTCAATGAATAGCATTCTCACATAGGTGTTCCTTTTGTCCAGGTGGGGAAGGGCAGTGTGGAGTGCAATAGAGACTGCATCATCTGTGGATCTGTTGGGGCGGTATGCAAATTGGAGTGGGTCTAGGGTTTCTGGGATAATGGTGTTGATATGAGCCATGACCAGCCTTTCAAAAAAGTTAATGGCTACAGAAGTGAGTGCCAAGGGTCGGTAGTAATTTAGGCAGGTTACCATAGTGCTCTTGGGCACAGGCACTATGGTGGAGCTTCTTAGGGCTAGGCCCCTTTTTTCTCAATTTCCGCCTGAGGGACGTGCCCAAAGTAAACTGCCTGTTGTTCAGGCCCTGAAGCCAGATTATGCATATAATTGGTACCATT
Organism: Oncorhynchus kisutch; assembly: GCF_002021735.2. Classification (NCBI taxonomy): domain Eukaryota; kingdom Metazoa; phylum Chordata; class Actinopteri; order Salmoniformes; family Salmonidae; genus Oncorhynchus; species Oncorhynchus kisutch. The sequence goes on along the minus strand of NC_034178.2, from coordinate 24,192,438 downwards.
GGAAAGAAAACACTTTGAAGTTTGTAGAAATGTTTAAATAATGTAGGAGAATATAACACAATAGATTTCGTAGGAGAAAATCCAAAGAAAAACCAATCCTCTTACAATGGCAAGTATAAGTATATCATACTTAAAATTAGCTCCATGGATGCAATTCCTATGGCTTCCACAGTGTGTCAGCAGTCTATGTTCAAGGTTTCAGGCTTGTAACTTCAGAAACGAAAACAAAAATCCAGTGTTAGTACAGGGACACAGTCTTGGAAATGTGCGTTTGCGCTCCATGAAGACACGTGCTAAAATTGGTATTTGTGAATTATGAAACCTGTGCCGGTGGAAAAATATTTTGATGTGTGGCGCCGTCCTCAAACAATCGCATGGCATGTTTTTGCTGTAAATAGCTATTGTAAATCGGACAGTGCAGTTAGATTAACAAGATTTTAAGCTTTCAACCGAGATAAGACACTTATATGTACATACATTTTTAATATCCATAATTTTTATGATTATTTATTTGAATTGCACGCCCTCCAGTTTCAACAGAAGTTGTCCCGCTAATTGAAACATGTTGGTATCCCTTATCCCTAATGAAAACATTTTGGTATCACAGACTCACACAGGGAGAGGTTGAAAATGTCAGTGATGACACTTGCTAGTTGGTCAGCGCAAGCTTGCAGTACACGTCCTGGTAATTCGTCTGGCCCTGCGGCCTTGTGAATGTTGACCTGTCTAAAAGTCTTACTCACATCAGCTACGGAGAGCGTGATAACACAGTCCTCGAGTACAGCTGATGCTCTCATGCATGTTTCAGTGTTATTTGCCTCGAAGCGAGCATAGAAGTAGGTTAGCTCATCCGGTAGGCTCGTGTCATTGGGCAGCTCTCGGCTGTGTTTCCCTTTGTAGTCAGTAAGGGTTTGCAAGCCCTGCCACATCCGACGAGCATCAGAGCCGGTGTAGTATGACTCGATCTTAGTCCTGTATTGATGCTTTTTGCATGTTTGATGGAACATCGGATGGCATAGCAGGATTTCTTATAATCTTCCGGGTTAGAGTCACACTCCTTGAAAGCAGCAGCTCTAGCCTTTAGCTCAGTGTGGATGCTGCCTGTAATCCATAGCTTCTGGTTGTGGTATGTATGTATGGTCACTGTGGGGATGACGACATCGATGCACTTATTGATGAAGCCAATGACAGGTCATATTCCAGTCTGCGCTAGCAAAATAGTCCTGTAGCTTAGCATCTGTTTCATCTGACCACTTTTCTGTTGAACTAGTCACTGGTGCTTCCTGCTTTCATTTTTGCTTGTAAGCAGGAATCAGGAGGATGGAATTATGGTCAGATTTTCCAAATGGAGGGTGAGGAAGAGCTTTGTATGCATCTCTGTGTGTGGAGTATAGGTGGTCCAGAGTTATTTTCCCTCTGGTTGCAAATATAACATGCTGATAGAAATTTGGTAAGTTACCCTGCATTAAAGTCCCCAGCTACTATTTTTATTTTATTTAACCAGGCAAGTCAGTTAAGAACAAATTCTTATTTTCTATGGCGGCCTAGGAACAGTGGGTTAACTGCCTGTTCAGGGGCAGAACGACAGATTTGTACCTTGTCAGCTCTGGGGTTTGAACTTGCAACCTTCCGGTTACTAGTCCAACGCTCTAACCACTAGGCTACGCTGCCGCCCCATGAACGGCACCTCTGGGTGAGTGTTTTCTTGTTTGCTTGTGGCGGAATACAGCTCATTCAATGCTACAAAGAATATAGATGAAAACTCTCTCGGTATGTAGTGTGGTCTGCAGCTTATCATAAGAAACTCTACCTAAGGCGAGCAATAGCTCGAGACTTCCTTAGATATCGTGCACCAGCTGTTGTTTACAAAAATACATTTTTGACCGAATTTATTTTCGGTCATAAGAGACGGTAACGGCAACATTTATGTACAAAAAGAGTAAAAAAATATGTTACAAACAACACAGATAAACTATCAAAAAAACACAATCGGTTGGGGGCACGTAAATAGTCTGTCTTCTGGTCCGGCGACATTACATTAGCAAATGCTAAGCTAGCGTTAGCAATAGCACAGTTACTGGGTGTCACAGAGTTATTTACCTATATACTTAGTTGGCAAGCTAATGATTTTGATATAAGTCATGGTAGTTGAAAAGGGTTTATTTCCAGTGATTCGATTGATTTGTTTCTGTTCTTGTTAGCTACAGGTGGCTATTATTTGGAAACAGTACATTGATTATGTTTTGTCCAATGGTTGAGTAATGCAGAACAGCTCCAGGCGTTCCGTGCTTTTCTTAACTCTTGTTCTGAGCACATGAAATTCTCTATACAATCTAACAAGTCAAATCAGTTTCCTTGATCTTTTGACTATTTGTGATGATAATGTTCTATGCACAGCTCTTTACAAGAACCCTACAGACCCTAACAGTGTGTTGAGGGCTGATAGCTTTCAACCGATTCCCTTGAAAAACATCTGGATTTGTCTCCCGCTTCAATCTTGGGGGTGACTGAAGCCTGCTTGATTGAAGCAAGGTACAAGAGTCCCCCTTCACTCCCACTCCCCTCCTCCGCAATCTCTGTAGTTGGTTGCATTTCCTAAAGCCTAAGTCATTTACTTTTACGTGATATGACATCACATTTTGTTACTTTGTATAGTCTTTTTTTCAAGCATTCGGACGGTAGATGAGTATTTCAAATTGTAAGAATCAATGAGGTCCTGCAAACTGTGCCTTCACTAGGCTTATGGCTCTGATTATTATCTAATTATGTCAAATAATGTCTCATTTCTCATGAGTGTTCATGTTGACCATTATTTTGGCTATGCTAGCCTATTGTAAATGATCAAATAAATGTCTGATCAATACATACAATTCTGAACGTATTGTAATTTATAATTGTTGAAGGAATTTTATTCCTCTGTTTTAATTCCCAATCCAAATTAAACACTCTGTCAATGCATAAGGGTTTGTAAGACCCTTATTTTATAAGAATGGACAGAGCCCCGGTCTTAAAAGTCAAGTAACAGCCTTTATCAAGAGAGTACTGAGTTCATACACATTTTACCACAGGTTATAAACTGAAAATGACGTCAGCGTTTTCTAAATGTTCCGTCTCTTCTTGACACTGGTAGAAAGACTATATAGATCTCAAGCCTTCCCTCCTCGCCTAGAGCCAAGGTCAGTCAGTCTAGATAAGCATTCTAGACAGTCTGGAGATAGTCCGTCCCTGCCATCTAGAGATAGTTCATTCATTTGTACCAAGGAACAGACCGTCATTGTTCTAAACTCTTGACTACATTATATTCAATACTGGGAGCAAGAGAGAAAATTCATACATGTACAGTAACATAATAGTATTCGGATTAGTCAGTCCTGATTGAAATGTATACATAATTAGTCATCATTGATAAAAATTCCCCTAACAATAATGCTAATGCAGATGCACCAATAAATTCAGCAGTCCAGTATTCTTGCTGTATCTGTTTTCATGAACATTCCCTTGTGTCTAAGCTTCTAAGGTGACTCAAGCTTAACTAATTCTTGAGAAGTGTATCAGTCAACTGTATTCTATTGGTTACAAAACAATATAAACGGAATTGTGTATTGTCGCCGTTTGTCTGCTATCCAACAGTCCATGATCAGATCTGTTGACCATGAGATCATTTTGCAGGGAAGATAGGTTGAATCAAACTATTTTAGGCTTGGAATGACATGTGACAAGTAGAAATATTGACAAGTAGAAATAATGACAAGTAGAAATATTGTCTAAACTGTTTTCTGTGTTCGTAGGATGAGTTGGGTGTTTGGGATTTACACATCATCTGGGCCCGGATTTTCAAAAGTTACCTATCCGGATTTCAGCTATCGAATAGGACTCAATACATAGAAATGCAATGAATAGAATGGAAGTCCCCATTCAAGTCAATGATTTGTCCGTTCTATTCATTATCTTTCTAATAATTTAATCCTGTCCAATAGGCAAAATCCAGATAACTTCAGAAAAACTGGGCTCAGGCCATCAAAGAATGTCGACAAGCCCAGCGGTCGGCCCAATGTAATGTCTGGGTTTACATAACTTTACACAACCACAGATTTCCTTTCCCAAGTTGAAAATGAAGATCTTCAGATGTGCAGGACAGAATGTACTTTTCGCCAAACAGTGCCATGTGACCCATATGAACTATGCAATATTATCATCTGTAACGGTTTTCTTCCTGGGAAGGAGAGGAGGACCAAAATGCAGCGTGTTTATTTATAAACATCTTTAATGAAAGATGAAAACGTGAACACTATACTAAATACGAAAACGTGGCGAAACCGAAACAGTCCTAACTGGTGCAAAACACAGAGACAGGAACAATCACCCACAAAATACCTAAAGAATATGGCTGCCTAAATATGGTTCCCAATCGGAGACAACGATAAACACCTGCCTCTGATTGAGAACCACTCCAGGCAACCATAGACTTACCTAGAACACTCAACTGAACACAACCCCATAGACTACAAAACCCCTAGACAAAACAAGACACATAAATCACCCATGTCACACCCTGGCCTAACCAACATAATAAAGAAAACACAGAATACTAAGGCAGGGCGTGACATCATGGCTTAATCTTCCAAGAGACCCATACCAAGCTGTTGATTTATACATTTACAAAATGCTATCAATGCATCTCTGTAATCTGCTCTATGGTTGTCATAAATTGCACCAGCAGAGATGATGACTGTATATATAAGATTAGTATAGTGGGCCTGATGAAACTGGGCCTGATGTGGGCCTTGGTACCTAAGCTCTTGATCTGAATCTGAAACTCAAAGTCCTGGGCCTGTATCTGAATTGTTTTCACTCATGAATGATGATATTAACTTCATTAAATAAAATGGAATAATATTGAGGACGTGTGGACTAGCTTACTTCATTTATACCATTTTCCTGTATATTAATTGTCAAGGTGGTGCCTTCAGAAAATATTCATACCCTTTGACTTATTCCACATTTTGTGTTACAGCCTGAATTCAAAATGGATAGAATCTAAGGCATCTACACATAATACCTCATAATGACAAAGTGAAAACATGTTCTTAGAATTTTTTTGCAAATGCATTGAAAATGAAATATATAAATATCTCATTTACATAATTATTCACACCTCTGAGTCAATACTTTGTAGAAGCACCTTTGGCAGTGATTACAGTTGTGGGTCTTTCTGGGTAAGTTTCTAAGATCTTTCTTCACCTGGATTGTGCAACATTTGCCGATTATCCTTTTCAACATTTTTCGTTCTCTTTCAAATTGGTTGTTGATCAGTTTTGGTTTTGCCATAGATTATTAAGTACTTTTAAGTCAAAACTGTTACGTGGCCACTCAGGAACATTCACTGTCTTTCTAAGCAACTTCAGTGAAGATTTGGCCTTTCAGGATATTAACCTGCTGAAAGCTGAATTAATCTCCCAGCTGACTGAACCAGGCTCTGCGATTTTGCCTCTCTTTAATATTTTAAATTCAGGCTGTAACACAAGAAAATGTGGGAAAAGTCAAGGTGTGTGAATAATTTCTGAAGGTACTGTATCTGACTAGAAGCTGCCCTCTTTCATCGCATTATATGACTAGAACCTTGTTAACCTACTATGGGTTTCACCCAGACAGTTACAAAAATCAACTTCTCATTTTGAAAATGGCTTGTGTGGTATCGATATGAGTGGGAAACATTTATTCTAGTGACTACAAAGTGTAAATAGGATAATTTCAGTCTCATCCAAAACTGAGATTTGCGAGATAGGAACAACTCGTACATCATGGGGAATAAAGGGTATCATAACAGTTTTCCGTGGGTTGGGTTTATTTAAATCATTTATTTAAATTATTAAATTATTATTTATTATTTAAATTATTTAAATTATTTATTTAAATCATCAACAGCATTTAAGCATTTAAGCACAATGGTGGCCAAACTGGCTAAAGTTTTCTAGCTTGCTACCTACTTCCAGACACAAATGAGAGAACACCTCACTCTGACCATTTTACTCGCCCTAGCAATGTAATGGCTCTTATAGCTCACCCCCCCCCCCACCACCACCACTAGCGTCCTCTGCATCTGAACTATTTTTTTCACTATTGTCCCCCACTAGATCTTACTACAAAGACAATTGAAAATGTGAACTCTCATCAATAGATATGGGCCTTTATTGATACCAGATAATGTTATTTGTGCCACTATCCCTTGCCTCTTCATTTGTCTTGGTTAAATTACCGTATCAAGCCTTGTTGATTTGACTCATTGAGTTGTTTGAATTTCTTCCCTATTTTCCTATTATCATTTATTTTTTCTTTAATATTATTATACTCCTTTGCTTAGTTCTATAGCGGTTTATCGTGATTTTGTTTACTCCTTTTGGAGAGATATTGTGGAGGGTTATTGTACTTGGCCCTTGGTGCCTCAGCACAACAGCGCCATCTGCTGACATAATCTGTCTTTCGCTCAGTAAAACAGGACTGGGAACACCGGATTGGAGCCCTCAGAGTGTGCCTGCCGTGGGGGGACCACCTGTCACGTTTACTCCCGCTCCAACGCTCAACAGTCACCGATTTACTAACCACCGGTCCTGGAAGCCCTTCATTAGGCACACCTGGACTTCATCACTACACTGATTACTCCCCCTTTATCTAAATCAAATAAAATTTTATTGGTCACATACACATGGTTAGCAGATGTTATTGCGAGTGTAGCAAAATGCTTGTGCTACTAGATCCGACAGTGCAGCAGTATCTAACAAGTAATATCTAATAATTCCACAACAAAACCTAATACACACAATCTAGTAAAGGAATGGGATAAGAATATATAAGTATAAAATATATGGATGAGCAGTGACAGAGCGGCTAAGATGCAATAGATAGTAAAGAATATATAGTGAAGGATACAGTATACATTATATACATATGAGATGAGTAATACGAGATATGTAAACATTCTTAAAGTGGCATTATTAAAGTGACAAGTGTTTCATTTATTAAAGTGGCCAATGATATCAAGTCTGTAGGTGTGCAGCCTACTCTCTGCGCTAGTGGTGGCTGTTTAAACAATCTGATGGTCTTGAGATAGAAGCTGTTCAATTTCTATGTCCCAGCTTTGATGCACCTGTACTGACCTCGCCTTCTGGATGGAAGCGGGGTGAACAGGCTCGGGTGGTTGTTGTCCTTGATTATCTTTTTTTGCCTTCCTGTGACATCGGGTGTTGTAGGTGTCCTGGAGGGCAGGTAGTTTTCCCCCGGTGATGCGTTCTGCAGACCGCACCACCCTCTGGAGAGCCTTGCAGTTGTGGGCAGTGCAGTTGCCGTACCAGGCGGGGATACAGGATGCTCTCAATTGTGCACATGTAAAAGTTAGTGAGGGTTTTTCGGTGACAAGACACATTTTTTCAGCCTCCTGAGGTTGAAGAGGCGCTGTTGCACCTTCTTCACCACTGTCTGTGTGCATGGACCATTTCAGTTTGTCGGTGATATGAACACAGAGGAACTTAAAACTTTCCAACTTCTCCACTGCTGTCCCGTTGATGTGGATAGGGGGGTGCTCCCTTTGCTGTTTCCTGAAGTCCACAATCCTCTCTTTTGTTATGCTGACATTGAGTGAGAGGTTATTTTCCTAACACCACACTCCGAGGGCCATCACCTCCTCCCTGTAGACTGTCTCGTCATTGTTGGTGATCAAGCCTACCACTGTTGTGTCGTCTGCAAACTTGATGATTGAGTTGGAGGCGTGCATGGCCACGCAGTCATGGGTGAACAAGGAGTACAGTAGGGGGCTGAGCATGCACCCTTGTGGGGCCCCAGTGTTGAGGATCAGCAAAGTGGAGATGTTGTTTCCTACCTTCACCATCTGGGGCCAGCCCGTCAGGAAATCCGGGACCCAATTGCACGGGGGGAGGTTGAGACCCTGGGACTCTAGCTTAATAATGAGCTTGGAGGGTACTGGTACTATGGTGTTGAATGCTGAGCTGTAGTTAATGAAAATCATTCTTACATAGGTATTCCTCTTGTCCAGATGGGATAGGGCAGTGTGCAGTGTGATGGCAATTGCATCGTCTGTAGACCTATTAGGGTGGTAAGCAAATTGAAGTGGGCCTAGGGTGGCAGAAAGGGTGGAGGTGATTTGATCCTTGACTAGTCTCAATAAGAACTTCATGTTGACAGAAGTGAGTGCTACAGGGCGATAGTAATTTAATTCAGTTACCTTAGCTTTCTTGGGAACAAGAACAATGGTGGCCATCTTGAAGCATGTGGGGACATCAGACTGGGATAGGGATTGATAAGCATAGCAGATGTGTTGTTACCTACCCCTACCACTTGGGGGCAGCCTGCCGGGAAGTCCAGGACCAAGTTGCAGAGGGAGTTGTTTAGTCCCAGGGTCCTTAGCTTATTGATGAGCTTTGAGGGCACCATGGTGTTGAACCCTGAGCTGTAGTCAATGAATAGCATTCTCACATAGTTGTTCCTTTTGTACAGTTGGGAAAGGGCAGTGTGGAGTGCAATAGAGATTGCATCATCTATGCAAATTGTAGTGGGTCTAGGGTTTCTGTGTTGTGTTAATGTGAGCCATGATCAGCCTTTCAAAGCACTTCATGGCTACAAACGTGACAGACTCAGACAGGGAGAGGATAAAAAGGTCTGTGAAGACACTTGCCAGTTGGTCAGCGCATGCTCGTGGTCATATTTCTGTGCATAGGGTGTGTTTACAGGGTATGTTTGTAAATTAGCTCCAGGTTGTCACAGTGTGATCAGAGTGCGCTCGGGCGTTTGTAAATTCAGAGTGTTGTCAGATTGTCCATTCGAAAATTCAGAGCGTTTTGCTCTCGGAGGGTTCAGAGTGCACACCGGCATTTAAGCACCCAAGCTAACTGGCTAAAGTTTTCTAGCTTGCTAGCTACTTCCAGACACAAATGAGAGAACACCTCACTCTGACCATTTTACTCACCCTAGCAGAGCTGGTTAGGCTGTTTTCATGTTATCTAGAGCGTTGGTGACTAACTGTGCTGCAGTTTTTTTTGCCAACGTTTACTGAAACATCCTCCGTGTTAGGCTCTCACACTTTCCCTTTTCTGGATGAAAAAAAATAAAGAGTGGATCAGAAATATTGAAGGTGAGAGATTCAACATCTCCCATACCAGGGTCTGCAGCCGCCATCCCCAAAGTGATGACATGATGGAGCCTTCAACTCCACCTGGACGTCGGCTAATCAAGAAGGGAGCTTCCCCCACCTTGTTCCAGTGGAATGACTGCTCAGTCATAGAACCACCCTTAGAACCACCCTTGCCGTTTTGAAACGGCAGTAAAAGTGCAGTAACTGCTGTCGACTTTGGTTTTTGGATGCAGTAATGACAGAATAACTGCAGTGTACTGCAGTTGAACTGCAGTTATATTGCACTCTAACTGCAGTTACACTATAAAATTACTCCAGTAAAAAAACAGTGTTATTTTGGACGCAGTATTTGCAGCATACTGCAGTTGTAAACTCAGCAAAAAAGAAACATCCCTTTTTCAGGACCCTGTCTTTCCAAGATAATTTGTAAAAATCCAAATAACTTCACAGATCTTCATTGTAAGGGGTTTAAACACTGTTCCCCATGCTTATTCAATGAACCATGAACAATTAATGAACATGCACCTGTTGAACCGTCGTTAAGACACTAACAGCTTACAGACAGTAAGGCATTTAAGGTCACAGTTATGAAAATTAGGACACTAAAGACGCCTTTCTACTGACTCTGAAAAACACCAAAAGAAAGATGCCCAGGGTCCCTGCTCATCTGCGTGAAAATGCCTTAGGCACATGAGGACAGCAGATGTGGCCAGGGCAATAATTGCAATGTCTGTACTGTGAGACGCCTAAGACAGCGCTACAGGGAGACAGGACAGACAGGACAGGACAGGACAGACAGCTGATCACGTGGCAGACCACGTGTAACAACACCTGCACAGGGTTGGTACATCCGAGCATCACACCTGTGGGACAGGTACAGGATGGCAACAACAACTGCCCGATTTACACCAGGAATGCACAATCCCTCCATCCGTGCTCAGACTGTCCGCAATAGGCTGAGAGAAGCTGGACTGAGGGCTTGTAGGCCTGTCGTAAGGCAGGTCCTCACCAGACATTACCGCCAATAGCGTTGCCTATGGGCACAAACCCACCGTCGCTGGACCAGACAGGACTGGCAAAAAGTGCTCTTCGCTGACGAGCCGCGGTTTTGTCTCACCAGGGGTGATGGTTGGATTCACGTTTATTGTTAAAAGAACGAATGTTACACCGAGGCCTGTACTCTGGAGTGGGATCAATTTGGAGGTGGAGGGTCTGTCATGGTCTTGGGGGTGTGTCACAGCATCATCGGACTGAGCTTGTTGTCATTGTAGGCAATCTCAACGCAATGTGTTACAGGGAAGACATCCTCCTCCCTCATGTGATACTCTTCCTGCAGGCTCATCCTGACTTGACCCTCCAGCATTTCAATGCCACCAGCCATGCTGCTCGTTCTGCGTGTGATTTCCTTCAAGACAGGAATGTCAGTGTTCTACCATGGTCATTCCCACCAGAAATGTCTGGAAACTTGCAGGTGCCTTGGTGGAAGAGTGGGGTAACATCTCACAGCAAGAACTGGCAACTCTGGTACAGTCCATGAGGAGGAGATGCACTGCAGTACTTAATGCAGCTGGTGGCCACACCAGATACTGACTGTTACTTTTGATTTAGACCCCCCCCTTTGTTCAGGGACAAATTATTCAATTTCTGTTAGTCACATGTCTGTGGAACTTGTTCAGTTTATGTCTCAGTTGTTGAATCTTGTTATGTTCATACAAATATTTACACGTTAAGTTTGCTGAAAATGAACGCAGTTGACAGTGAAAGGACGTTTATTTGCACTCTATTTATTTGCACTCTGACTGCAATCTTTTTTCGTAAGGAGGTAGAGACAGGTGGAGGAAACGTCTGTACATCACCAATTCACGACATACGGTTGGATCTACACAAGGTAGGTCATAATAACGGTAATAATAATATAGAGAAGAGAGGATAAAGAGTGCTGCTTTACTTCAATAAAAATAACAATATATGGTATCAAAAGGATGCGCATTGAAAATAAGGTCTAAATCGACTGAGAGCAAAACTATGTTGTGGCTTGAGTAGAAACGTTTTGTAACATTAAGCATGCAACAAAGTAAGTAAAAATCAACCTAAATAAAGGCTTTTTATTTTTTTTGCACAAAAGGAGTGCCTTGATCTTTATTGCAGGCTTAGAAGTTACACGTTCTTTCTAGAGCTTTGCTCTCAGGTAATAAAAATATTTTATTTTCTCATCATGCCTAATTGTACATGCTTGTACATCTTGTCTTCTATACTGGAGGCAGTGAATGGTACCTAGGATTGCTATAAAGACATCTTCTCTCATCATTCATCATAACATTTCTAATTTCTGACATAAGCTTGCCACATATGCCCACCTAATGGCCTTCTGGAAGCTCATCGAACCGGCATCCCACAACATGGTACGTGTGACCAGAGCAAGGGCAGCTGCAAAGAGGAATGAGGAGGTCACACTACCAGGAATTACAACAGTAAATTAAAGTAATGTTAATTATCAAAGTATCTGAATGTCCAAGGAAACAGTTAAGCACTCACTTGCCAGAGGAATTCAAGGAATACCCAGACACACAAGTGATGATAGACTGCACAGAGTTGCGCTGTCCCACTGCACCTTCGAATTGATGATTGGCATGGCACCACATGATGCAATCACCTTTGTTTCAGCCCTTTATGCTGCTGCCGTATTAAGGAGATCCTGAAGCCGTCCGGCATCGTGTCTCCGCTGAATCCAGGGATAACCATTATGGTGGACAAAGGTTTCCTTGTGGACGACTGTGTGCCCTGCAAGGTATACAGACCGACTTTTCTCTTAAAGAGATCACAGATGCCAGCAGCAGAAGTCAGGGAGATGCAATCCACCACTCGGCTGAGGGTCCATGTGGAGCGGCTGATTAGCAGAACGAAAGATCATAAGCTGTTTGACACTCATACCTCTCTCCTTCACTGGGATCAAACAGCTCTACACCGTTGCCTGCCTCCTCATCAACTACCAGAATGGGCTGCTGGTCAAAGCTTGGGCAAAGGACTAGTGATGATGTCAATTTCAATACGATTAGACTGGTAACTGGATTGGCCTGTTTTTTTCTCTGCTTCTGCTTATGTTCAGTGTTGCAGGTCTACAGGCCGGGACTCTACTATTTTGTCCAGTGTTTTCACTAACAAACCCAAAACATTTGACATCAATATAATACATTTGTTGGATTCGGGGGGATAAAACAGTTAGCACAAAAAAGTGGTTATCTTTCATAATATAATGCCTTATACCTCATAACATTAGGAAATAATATATGCTAGAAATAATCACAGATAAAGGGAAGATGTACAAAAGTTTAAAAATATATATTTTAAAATTAATATTCATCAGAATGAAAAAACAAGACTATGGTTATTTATAATTGATATTTCAACAAGTCATCTCTGGAAAAAAGTGTACATTTTACATTTGGATACATTTGACCAAGGAGAGTAATAAAAAAAATGGCCAGCTTTCTCTCTGATTGCTTCCCAAACTTGGCAGTCTGTGGATGTGCTGTATCAGCATGTCCTCCTGGGCATATACCACAAAGTCACACCACTCCAACCCTGAGATCAGCATCTGACCTTGTAGCTGCTAGTAGTATGCATGCTGGTGTTTCAGTGCTGTTGCACCATTCTGGGTCTTTAGGTAAGGGCAGTCCACGTAGCTCTTGACATTTGGGCACTTTATCTCCAGAAGGCCAAATGATGGACTCTCTGTGGGGTCCATCAGGAAACACCCAAAGCCAAGGGGCATCTGGGTAGATAAGAAATGCACAGCGGTAACTGTTGACATTCTGGAGAACACAGTATTCCTCCACAACAGCAAACACCATCTACAGACCTCTCTTCATCTCTGCAGACTGACGAGTTCCCCTGAGGACTCTGTCAGCCAGGTGTTCTGCAGAACTCTGCCCCCTCACATGGCAGACCTCTTTGAAGCCGGAGGAGGTTATACGTGGCTTGTGAAGGTGATGCCCCTCCAGCGATAAGCTATGCACTCTCATAGCACTGTCGACCTTGTGGGCCGTTTCCAATGTAATTGCCAGTGAGCTCATGTGTAGGAGTTCATGCTCACTATGGACAAATGTGCACACAGATGGGCCAAGACTGTAACCATCAAGTGGCAGAGATGGAGGGGGGGCATCTTCACGCGAAGTGATGTTGCGAGTTGTTGTAGCAGGCTGCTGGTGTGCCAGGATGCTCCCTGCCTGGACTTCACCAATGCCAGAATCCACTAATGGGACCTCAGTGGGCATGTCCATTGTAGTGACCAAAGGGGCTGTAGCATTGGCAAAGTTCCTGTACACCTCTGCCACTTAGAGGACAGGCAGAACCCCTGGTGACACCTCTATAGAAAGTACTCCTGTGATAAAGACAAAAAATGTATTTCAGTCATAGGCCATATCAGGAAACCGCTAGTTCCTACTGCCTGGACACTTGTGTCGATTCAGAAGGATTGGCTATAGGTGTAAGCAAGATGGTAATAACTGCACCTTGCCCATTGATTGGCTGGGTGGAATTGTTGCCATCTTGCTTTTACCTACCCCCTTTCGATCTACACAAGTGTCTGGAGTTCAGGGACCACTGGGGAGTGTTTCTTGATTGGCATGTAGTTTGGCATGTAATTAAGGCATAGTGGCTACACAATCAAATGCATTTATTTTTAAAGCAGTTGTCAAAGATTAACTCAGATTATGAGAAATTATCCACATTTTACCTCACTCCCTCAACCAGTCTCTTCTCTTTGGGTCTTGCTGACAGGAACACCCTCCTGTTAGGAGGGCCTGGCTTCAACCCCTAGGAATAACAACGGGCACTTATTAGATCATCGCATCACTCATATACACTACCGTTCAAAAGTTTGGGGTCACTTAGAAATGTCCTTGTTTTTGGAGGAAATTTTTAAAGAAAAGCAAATTGTCCATTTTTGTTCAATAAAATAACATCAAATTGATCAGAAATACAGTGTAGACATTGTTAATGTTGTAAATTACTATTGGAGCTGGAAAGGGCTGTTTTTTAATGGAATATCTATATAGGCGTACAGCAACCATCACTCCTGTGTTCCAATGGCACGTTATGTTAGCTAATCCAAGTTCATCATTTTAAAAGGCTAATTGATCATTAGAAAACCCTTTTGCAATTATGTTGGCACAGCTGAAAACTGTTGTACTGATTAAAGAAGCAATAAAACTGGCCTTCTTTAGACTAGTTGAGTATCTGGAGCATCAGCATTTGTGGGTTTGATGACAGGCTCAAAATGCTCAACGCTGTGTACACTCCCTTCACAGAACAGCACAAACTGCCCCTAACCAGAATAGAAAGAGGAGTGGGAGGCCCCGGTGCACAACTGAGCAAGAGGACAAGTACATTAGAGTGTCTAGTCTGAGAAACAGACGCCTCACAAGTCCTCAACTGGCAGCTTCATTAAATAGTACCCGCAAAACACCAGTCTCAACGTCATTAGTGAAGAGGCACCTCCGGGATGCTGGCCTACTAGGCAGAGTTCCTCTGTCCAGTGTCTGTGTCCTTTTGCCCATCTTAATCTTTTATTTTTATTGGTCAGTCTGAGGTATGGATTTTTCTTTGAAACTCTGCCTAGATATTCCATAACAAATCATCCGTTTTAATGGGCAAAAAATGTGCTTTTCTTTCAAACTTTTGAACGGTAGTGTATATCATTCATATTAGCCTTCAATAACCATTCATACTTCCTTACCATTGTTCTTGGCATGTGCCACCTCTGCTCACTCTCAATAGGTGTGCAACTATAGATGGGGAAACTGCACCAATCCCAAATTGAGAGTCGTTTGCTGTCTGGTTGAGCAGTGCAACTGTGTGGTTGCACAAAGTACTCCCATTAACACAGGAGCAGCGGCAGTGGGCCAGGATTACAGGGAGTGACTCCTTTAACACAACAGTGCTGTTCAAATGTAGGTAAGTAAACAAACCAAGAACAATAGAAACAGACTGACAGCTCAAAGAAAGAAATCCTCAAACTAGTTTCTGGGGAGCCTATTCTAAATTCACACTTTAAGTGAATTGTTTATAACGTGACACTTAAACTGTGCTATGTTGACTACACGATCTAGTTAATCAATTTCCAAGTAGCCTCACTGTGCTGCCATCCTGTTAGAAGGTAACAGATCATTTTATTACCATGGTTAATATGGATTTTCTTTGTGTTCCATGGCGTTTATCGCCCCCCCTAGTGGAGCTTTCTGGTACTTAGAAAGACTGTAAGGAAACAGGAAAAGACAAGCAAAGCAGCTAAAAACAATGCTACGCTGCAGTTATTTCTTGCCACGCATCAGCCTCGGAAAAGATTTGTTTGTAAATTCGATTCAAGCATATTGCTAGTGATGATAATCTTTTTATTGATAGAATTGCTTACTTATCAATGTTAGTTGGTTGCCTTGCCTTTCATGTGTGCCATCAGCTGTATTACTTTGCTCGTGCCTCATGTAAATGAATTGTAAAACATGCAATACTGTAGTTTTGTAACTGTTTCTAGTGTAATATGCTTTGTTATTGTACAGAGGTGGTTGCACATTATTAGACTAATGAAAGGAGTTAGCTAATTGTTACTCATATGATACTTGGCTATGTGGTTTGGCAACATGCTGTTTCAGTATGATATGTTGGATAAAGGAATAAAGACAGACACCAATGTCAAGTTCAATAGCCTTGTTTGTGCATTGTACAAATCCCTACACATGGAGTCCGGGGAACAGTCCGGCTAGTCGAATACCTATCAACTAGACTCCGTAACATCATCCTTTTCAATAGAAAAGTGCAAACATAAAGGCATTACATTAAGTTCTTAACAGTCAGGTCATAACGATAGAAAAAGCATGACATTTTCTTTTTACTTCAGTTGTCATCTTCCTTTTTTAATTTTAGTTTATTATTTAATAAAAATATATATATTTTAATTAACCGAGGGCAAGTTAACAGTCTCTTGCTTACAGAGTAAGTCCGGTGGCTTGCACAACCAACCTGTGAGTAAGTAATGGCTCTGACAGGGGTAGGATTAGGGCCACGAGCTGGAGAGCTTGGTGGGGTAGAAGCCTCACCTTCAGTTGGCTCATGTCTCAATTCTGCGCCCCTTACCCTTAGGCCTGGACTGTGATCCAGCTCATCTAGGTGAGTGTATGGTGTGTTCTGGTTTGTCTGCTCTGCTACGCGCAGATTGCGACAATAGAGGGAGCCACCAACATCCACCAGGTAAGAACGTGGTGCAACTCTCTGCAGGCATGTGCCCAGCCTCCAAAGTCCTGTGTGGTCTCCCGGCAGCGGTTTCATCCTTATCGTTTCACCCACCTCCAGCTCTGTTAGGTCTCGAGCAGTCCGGTCTTAGAAGCACTTAGCGAGCTGCTTTCTGTGACACAGTTTGTCCGTGACGCCAACCATGACTCAGTGCTCAAGTAGCTTGTCAGCTATGGGGATGGTAGTCTTCAGACGTCTGGACAGAAGGCGTTGTGCTGGGTTTCGGGGGGTGTGTTCCTCCACTGTAAGATCGCTTTCCATGGGTCGTTGGTGTCGCGCAAGGCCCTGCTTAACAGGTTTTTTGCAATCTTGACAGCTGATTCTGCCTTGCTATTTGCTTTTGGGTGTCTTGGAGAGGAGGTCACGTGGTCAAACTCCCATTCTGAAGCGAAAAGCTTGAACTGTGCAGTAAATTGTGGGCCATTGTCCGTGATTACCTTGTCAGGCTGACCTTGCCTTGCAGTCAGGGAGCAGTTCAATTTCCCAAAAGTCAGAGTAGTGATCAACCATGAGAAGATAGTCTTTTTGTCCGTGGCTGAATAAGTCCAATGCTGACGATTTGCCAGGCCCTTGTGGGCAGTTCGTGTGACATCATGGTTTCCTTTTGCTGTTCATGAGCGTACTCGTTGCATGTGGTACAGTTGCTGACAAAGTCTTTCATTTCTGCTTGCATGTCTGGCCAGTATAATGTTTCACGAGCCTGGCGGTAGCATGCGTCACCTCCAACGTGACTGGAGTGTATGCAGGTAAGCATCTCTGGACGTCGTGATTTGGGAATAATGACCTCTGAACAAGACACCATTTTGCATGCTGATCTCATCTCGAAAGGTCCAGTATTCTCTCACTGTGAAAGGTGTCTCCTTTTTCAGGTATGGCCAATCTGCGAGAGCCATGGACTTCAGTGACTGTAGGTGTTCGTCCTTGTCAGTGTGTTGCCTGATCTGGGCTAGGCAGTGATCTGTGACGTTTAAGTATTCTGCCTAACTGATCTGTTGAACATCTTGTTGTTCCTGCTGTAGAAAACAGATGGCCTGCCACTGATAGACAGTGCCTCTGCCTGTACATTGTGTTGTTGCCCTCCTCAGTGTGTCGCTGATGTACATCTCTGGTCCTGGCTTGTAAATGACCGTCAGGAGTCAGGAGCATGCTTTGAAGCCTCTTGGGCGCATTGAGGAGAGGTTTACTGAATATGGAAATGAGTGGTTTGTGGTCAGTTTCAGAGGTGACCAGCTCTCGCTCATATAAGTAGTGATGGAATCGCTGGCAGGAGAAGACGATGCTGAGGCACTCTTTCTCAATTTGTGCATAGTTTTGTTCGGTGGGGGTGAGCGCTCTCGAGGCATACGCAATGGGCTGGCCTTCCTGCATAAGGCAGCATCCAAGTCCCCTTTGGCTGGAGTCGCTCTGGATAGTGACAGGCTTCATGACGTCGTAGTAGCGCAACACTGGCATGGATGAAGCCAGAGATTTCATCTCCTGCACTGCGGCCTTGTGCTTGGGTAGCCAGTGTCATGGTGTGTCTTTGTCCAGCAACCGGCGCAGAGGCTCACAGACTGCTGATAGGTTTGGCATGAACCTTTACTCCTTTTGCATCAGACGGGTTTGGCATGTCGAGGATCGCTCTGACCTTGTCTGGGTTCGGCTTCAGGCCTTTTGCCGAGAGAATGTTGCCATGGAAGTGGACGTCTTTTACCTTGAACTGTAGCTTCTTCAGGCCAAGACGAAGCTTAACTGATCGGCAGCGCTCCATCAGTGCCACGAGCTTCACATCGTGGTCGCGTTCTGCTTCTTCGTCTGTGTCACCACAGCCTACGACCAGGACATCATCGGCGATGGGTTCAATGCCCTTGAACCCAGCCAGTAACTCGTGCTGTTTGCGTTGGCATATCTCAGGCACCACTGAGACACCAAACGGGAGCTTGAGCCAGCGTTTCCGACCCCAGGGGGTCCAGAAGGTAGTCATGAAGCTGCTTTCTTTGTCCAGCTTGCATTGAAAGGAATGCATCTTGGGCATCCACCAAGGTGAAAATCCTGGCCTTGGGAAGCTTTTAGAGGATATCCTCTAGTGTCAGCATGATGTAGTGGGATCGTTTCAGTGCTTGGTTCAGATGCTTTGGGTCGATGCAGACCCTCAGCTTCTCTGTTTTTTTCACCATGACCATATTGCTGATCCAGTTGGTTCAGTCACAGATGTCATGTGGCCATCGGCCTCATACTTGTCCAGCCGGGCCTTCACAGCCACTTTCATTTGCAATGGGCACATTGTGAGGAGCACACTGGACTGGAGTGATGCTCTCATCCACTTCAAAGTGTACTTCCCCAGGCACAGATTCAACGGGCATGTTGAATACATCGTCATATCTGCTGAGTAGTTGTTCTTTGGACAGGGGTCCATGCTGGACATGATCCACAATGTGCAGGTCATTTGGTACAGTGAACTGCATCAGTCACAGGCGTTCGCATGTAGAGCCTGAGAGGAGAGGATGTTGACTGGTTTTCACAATCTCAAACTCCAGCTTGTGTTTGCGTCCCCGAATAACACATTCGGTCTCAAAGGTGCCCATAGAGCTCATTAGCTCTCCTGAGTACAGCTTTAGTCTAGTATCGCTGGGCAATAGATGTGTGTCAGGTGCCAGATTGATTTTGTCTTTGTAGCTCATTACGTTGCATGTAGCACCCGAATCCAGTTGATATTGTTGTTGCTTGTTGTGTAATCGTAGTGTCACAAACCATTTCTTCCCTCTTGAGTGTACAGCCCCAATGGATTCATGCATGTAAATGTCACTTTCACTGATCAGCTCTGAACATTGAGTGATATCATCCACACAGTGAATCTTGCCCTCACTCACCCTGATTTTTCTTTTGAGACACTTTTGCAAAGTGATTATTAGTTCCACAAGATCTGCATGGTTTTCCATAGGCAGGGCAGTGCTCTTTGCCACATGTGTGTGTATTCCCACAGTATTTACATGCTACGGGGCTCTCTGTGTTCACCGTTTGTGGTGAATTACTCTGCCTCGATTGGTTTTGTCTGAATGTCTGCCAAGCAACAGCGTGAACAGTATCAACGTCGGAGCGTGGGGTTTCGATTTCCATTGCTCTCATTCTCATGTCAGTGACTTCAGCAGTGCGGCACATTTCGATGCCAGTTACTAATGTTTAAGCCTCTCTCTCTTAGTAGACGCCGGCGCGTATCCTCATTTGCAATTCCCAGTACGATTTTGTCACAAATCAATTCAACTTTCAACCCCCCGTATTCACAAGTGGCGGATTTCTCTCTCAAACGGGTTACAAAGTTGTGTACTGACTCACCCTCTTCCTGTTTGCAGCTTCCGAAAACGAACTCGTAAATAACTTTTCTGGCGGGTTTGAAGTAATTCTCCAATGCATCCAATATAGCCTTTGCATCACACTGTTGTCGTGCTGTGAGGGTGAGATTGTGCCGGTAGATATGCCTGCATTTGCTGCCCATTAAACCTCTCAGAGTTGCAGCTTGTACCTCGTTGGGTTTCTCATGTAGACCAGTCGCCAGCGCATAGTCCTTGATTACATCCCTGAAGTTGTCCCAATTAGTATTCCAGTCCCCTGTGAGAACCATGGGATTTGGTGACGTTATGTTCGCTGCCATAGCGATAGAATAGGAGATTTCTTTGCCTTCAGTCATTGAGGTAGGTAGTGATGGTAGCTAGCCAGCTAGTTGATCAGTGTTGTGAGTAGGAAACGGAGTGTGTTCGCATATGGAACGTAACTGCGCCTATACTGTACTTAGCTAGAAAAATAACAAACGTGTGTTTTCCGAGCCACTTCTGATACCATGTTTCAGTATGATATGTTGGATAAAGGAATAAAGGCAGACACCAATGTCAAATTTAATAGCCTTGTTCAAGCATTGTACAAATCCCTACACATGGAGTCCGGGGAACAGTCCGGCTAGTCGAATACCTATCAACTAGACTCCGTAACACATGCCAGATACATGGTACCTTGGCACGTGCTTTGTATTTATGCAACTTTAACTTGAAATATATAATGTACAGCTACAGTATGTCGATGTGAATTGAATACTAAAGTATATTCTTTTCTGTATTTTGCAGTTTCACAATATAAACGTTTTCAATATATTCATTCAAGACAAGTCACGCCTTGGGAGTTTTATTGAAGACTTAGTTGTTAGCTATCTGTATAGTTTTGCATGGGAACGCAATTCCAGGACAGAATACTCGCCATTATTTTTAGGCACTTATTAATTCCCAGGAACTTGTTTGTAACAACCCAAACAGTAAAACGTTGTGCTTGCTATATTCATCCTACTCTCAAACTGTGTAACTTCTCGGATTTCCTCATTGACCTGTAACAAGTCACCCTCATGCTGATCTATCCTGTCACCTGATCTTTGTTGGAAACTGAGAAATACAAATAAAACAACTTAACCTTTTAGGAAAAATGACTACTTAAAAACCTCTAGAGGATTGGACCCTTTTTTAAAAACATTTTCGCCTAAAATGACATACCCAAATCTAACTGCCTATAACTCAGGCCCGGAAGCAAGGATATGCATATTGCTACCATTTGAAAGGAAACACTTTGAAGTTTGTGGAAATATGAAAGGAATGTAGGAGAATATAACACAATAGATCTGGTAAAAGATAATACAAAGGAAAAACCAACCATTCTTTTATATTTTTTGTACCATCAACCTTGAAATGCAAGAGAAAGGCCATCATGTATTATTCCAGCCCAGCTGAAATTGAGATTTTGGCCACTAGATGACAGCAGTGAGACTGATCAAATGAACCATTGTATTTCTGTTCAAAATTTTGTACCAAGACTGCCCAAATGTACCCACAGTACTTGTGGATGTATTTCAAAGCCTACCTTCAAACTCAGTGCCTCTTTGTTTGACATCATGGGAAAATCCAAAGAAATCAGCCAAGACCCAAGATTATTTTTTTTTGACCTCCACAAGTCTGGTTCATCCTTGGGAGCAATTACCAAATGCCTGAAGGTACCACGCTCATCTGTACAAACAATAGTACGCAAGTACAAACACCATGGGACCATTTAGCCTTCATACTGCTCAGGAAGGAGACGCGTTCTGTCTCCTAGAGATTAACATACTTTGGTGCGAAAAATGCAAATCAATCCAGAACAACAGCAAAGGACCTTGTGAAGATGCTTGAGGAAACGGGTACAAACGTATCTATATCCACAGTAAAACGAGTCCTATACCGCATAACCTGAAAGGCCGCTCAGCAAGGAAGATGCCACTGCTCCAAAACCACAAAAAAAAATTGACTACGGTTTGCAACTGCACATGGGGACAAAGATCGTACTTTTTAGAGAAATGTCCTCTGGTCTGATGAAACAAAAATAGAACTGTTTGGCCATAATGACCATTGTTATGTTTGGAGGAGAAAGGGGGATGTTTGCAAGCTGATGAACACCATCCCAACCATGAAGCACAGGGGTGGCAGCATCATGTTGTGCGGGTGCTTTGCTGCAGGAGGGACTTCACAAAATAGATGGCATCATGAGGATGGAAAATATGTGGATACATTGAAGCAACATCTCAAGACAGGAAGTTAAAGCTTGGTCGCAAATGGGTCTTCCAAATGGGCAGTGACCCCAAGCAGACTTCCAAAGTTTTGGTTAAATGGCTTGAGGACAACCAAGTCATGGTATTTAAGTGGCCATCACAAAGCCCTGACCTCAGTCCTATATAGAATTTATGGCCAGAACTGAAAAGGCGTGTGCGAGCAAGGAGGCCTACAAACCTGACTCAGTTACACCAGCTCTGTCAGGAGGAATGGGCCAAAATTCACCCAACTTATTGTGGGAAGCTTGTGGAAGGCTACCTGAAACGTTTGACCCAAGTTAAAGAATTTAAAAGCAATGATACCAAATACTAATTGAGTGTATGTAAACTTCTGACCCACTGGGAATGTGATGAAAGAAATTAAATCTGAAATTAAATTCTCTCTACTATTATTCTGACATTTCACATTCTTAAAACATAGTGGTTATCCTAACTCACCTAAGACAGTGAATTTTTACTGGGATTAAATGTTAGGAATTGTGAAAAACTGATTTTAATTGTAATTGGCTAAGGTGTATGTAAACTTCTGACTTCAACTGTATGTAAATGTGATATTTCATTTTTTTTATAGAGACAATTTCTAAAAGCCAGTTTTTACTTTGTCATTAATGGGTATTGTGTGTAGATTGATGAGGGGGAAAACAATTTAACGTTTTAGAATAGGGCTGTAACCTACCAAAATGTGGAAAAGTCAAGGGGGCTGAATCCTTTCCGAAGGCACTGTTCTGAATCGACTATCGTCACATCTACAATGTAACCACATGGACTTGGTGAAGTACCTCATCCAAGTCTGTGGTTCCTCCTTCTGAAAAGACTGTGGCACATCCTCTTCCAGGTCCTAATAATTATAATAATATGGTTATTATGTGCTAAAAGAGCAAGGATTTCATTGTTACTAAAACCAATTCTAATGTACAGTTTCACTAGTCATCTAACTCAAGCATTTCAACTGTGACGTTCACAGTAACAGGTAGCCAGGGAGACATGCAAATAATTACCAAATCCCATCGTTAATATTGAAATATAAATTACTTTACTCTCAAAATACTTCCACTATTCTAAAAATATTTCCACTTTATTCTCTAAATATAGCCACTTTTTAAAGTACTATCCATGCAAAAACTATTATCCAAGTACCACCACCCATCTGTTGATAAAAAGAAGTATCTTCACTTGGCCTTAAATACTCTTGCGTACTTCTTATTTGACATAACTATTGACCATTAAAATATAATGTGTGTGAGCCTGTGTATTTCGGACTTATTTGTTTCATAGGCTATTGCATATTGCAGGCAATTATGACCGCAACAGGAATAATACCTTTACGTTACTTCAATACTCACATGAAATCTTCCCACCAGCCCGCTACTAATTGCTACTGGTCAGATTTCGGCTAACAAATCCAAGCCAAATCAATAGAGGTGCAATGGCTGGGGGTACTTGAGAAGAGGTTTGAGAAACTGTTAAATGAAACAATTCTCTGTCTTAGCACTAGCATCCATCCACTTGCTCCCACAGGCAGTGGCACATCTAAATAGCCAGTCAAGTGGAACTCTGTAGCTAAGATGTTGTCCAGGCTCCATGATGTTCCTGTGGACCTAAGGAGCAGCCATGAGACGGAGGCAGAGGATGATACTTTTACCCTAGTGAGACATGGGGTGTTGTAACGGCGTTCTTCGTTTGTTGAGAGAGAGTCGGACCGAAATGCAGCGTGGTGGTTACTCATGTTCTTTAATGAAGAGAAAATGACGATACATGAAATAACTTAATAAATACAAAACAACAAACGGAATGTGAAACCTAATACAGCCTATCTGGTGAAACTACACAGAGACAGGAACAATCACCCACGAATTACAAAGTGAAACTCAGGCTACCTAAATACGGTTCCCAATCAGAGGCAACGAGAATCACCTGACTGCTGATTGAGAACCGCCTCAGGCAGCCAAGCCTATACAACACCCCTAATCAGCCGCGATCCCAAATACTACAAACCCCAATACGAATTACAACAACATAAACCCCTGTCACACCCTGGCCTGACCAAATATATAACGAAAACACAAAACACTAAGACCAAGGCGTGACAGAACCCCCCCCCCCCCAAGGTGCGGACTCCCGGACGCACCTCAAAACCAAAGGGAGGGTCCGGGTGGGCGTCTGTCATTGGTGGCGGCTCCGGCTCGGGACGTGGACCCCACTTCATTAATGTCCTAGTTCCTCCCCTTCGCGTCCTGGGATAATCCACCCTCGCCGCCGACCATGGCCTAATAGTCCTCACCCAGAACCCCACAGAACTGAGGAGCAGCTCGTGACTGAGGGGCATCTCGTGACTGAGGGACAGCTCGGGACTGAGGGGCAGCTCGGGACTGAGGGGCAGCTCGGGACTGAGGGGCAGCTCGTGACTGAGGGGCAGCTCGGGACTGAGGGGCAGCTCGGGACTGAGGGGCAGCTCGGAACTGAGGGGCAGCCCGGAACTGAGGGGCAGCCCGGAACTGAGGGGCAGCCCGGAACTGAGGGGCAGCCCAGTACTGAGAGGAAGCCCAGTACTGAGAAGAAGCCCAGTACTGAGATGAAGCTCAGGTAGGTAGTAGGCTCCGGTAGATCCTGGCTGGCTGGCGGATCTGGAAGATTCAGGTTGACTAGCAGATCTGGAAGATTCTGGTTGACTAGCAGATCTGGAAGATTCTGGTTGACTGGCGGATCTAGCTGCTCTATGCAGACTGACAGCTCTGACTGCTCCATGCAGGCTGACAGCTCCTTGCAGACTGGCAGCTCTTTGCAGACTGACAGCTCTGACTGCTCCATGCAGGCTGACAGCTCCTTGCAGACTGACAGCTCCCTGCAGACTGGCAGCTCCTTGCAGACTGACAGCTCTGACTGCTCCATGCAGGCTGACAGCTCCTTGCAGACTGACAGCTCCTTGCAGACTGACAGCTCCTTGCAGACTAGCAGCTCCTTGCAGACTGACAGCTCCTTGCAGACTGACAGCTCCTTGCAGTCTGACAGATCTGACTGCTCCATGCAGGCTGACAGCTCCTTGCAGACTGACAGCTCCTTGCAGACTGGCAGCTCCTTGCAGACTGGCAGCTCCTTGCAGACTGACAGCTCCCTGCAGACTGGCAGCTCCTTGCAGACTGACAGCTCTGACTGCTCCATGCAGGCTGACAGCTCCTTGCAGACTGGCAGCTCCTTGCAGACTGGCAGCTCCTTGCAGACTGACATCTCTGGCTGCTTCATGCAGACTGACAGCTCTAACTGCTCCATGCAGGCTGGCAGCACCCTGCAGACTGGCAGCTCAGGCTGCTTCAAACAGGCAGGAGGCTCCGGCAGCGCTGTAGAGGAGGAAAAGGCTGGCTGCGCTGAACAGGCGGGAGACTCCGACAGCGCAGGAGAGGAGGAAAACGCTGGCTGCGCTGAACAGGCGGGAGACTCCGACAGCGCAGGAGGGAGGGAAGGCTCTGGCTGTGCTGAACAGGCGGGAGACTCCGACAGAGCAGGAGAGGCGAGGCGCACTGTAGGCCTGATGCGTGGTGCGGGCACTGGTAATACTGGAGCGAGGACACACACAGGAAGCCTGGCGGGGAGCTGCTACCGGAGGACTGGTGTGTGGGGGTGGCTCTGGATAGACCGGACCGTGCAGGCGCACTGGAGCTCTTGAGCACCGAGCCTGCCCAAGCTTACCTGGCTCGATGCCCACTCTAGCCCGGCCAATACGAAGGGCTGGTATGAACCGTACCGGGCTATGCACCCGCACTGGAGACACCGTGCGCTCACTAGCATAACACGGTGCCTGCCCGGTCTCTTTAGCCCCCCGGTAAGCACAGGGAGTTTGCGCAGGTCTCCTACCTGGCATAGCCATACTCCCTGTAAGCCCCCCCCAATACATTTTTGGGGCCGACTCTCAGGCTTCCATCCGCGTCGCCGTGCTGCCTCTTCATTGGGACGGCGATATTCTCCAGGCTGAGCCCAGGGTCTTTTTCCATCCAGTTCCTCCTCCCATGTCCAATTCTCCAAGTGATGCAGCCTCTCCCACTGCAACTGCTCTTCACGATTAGCAGGGAGAGTTGGCTCAGGTCTGACACCCGACTCAGCCACTCTCCCTCTGAGCCCCCCCCCCAATACATTTTTGGGGCTGCTTTTCGGGTTTCTTTGCCAACCGTGTTCCCTCGTATCGTCGACTCTTATCTCCGGCTGCCTCTGCTCTCCTCAGTGCTTCCACCTGTTCCCATGGGAGGCGATCTCTTCCAGCCAGTATCTCCTCCCAAGTGTAACAACCTTTGCCATCCAATACGTCTTCCCATGTCCATTCCTCCTTTCGCTTTTCCTGCGGTCGCTGCCTGTAACCACGCCGCTCGGCCCGTGTGTGGTGGGTGATTCTGTAACGGCGTTCTTCGTTTGTTGAGAGAGAGTCGGACCGAAATGCAGCGTGGTGGTTACTCATGTTCTTTAATGAAGAGAAAATGACGATACATGAAATAACTTAATAAATACAAAACAACAAACGGAACGTGAAACCTAATACAGCCTATCTGGTGAAACTACACAGAGACAGGAACAATCACCCACGAAATACAAAGTGAAACTCAGGCTACCTAAATACGGTTCCCAATCAGAGGCAACGAGAATCACCTGACTGCTGATTGAGAACCGCCTCAGGCAGCCAAGCCTATACAACACCCCGCGATAATCAGCCGCGATCCCAAATACTACAAACCCCAATACGAATTACAACAACATAAACCCCTGTCACACCCTGGCCTGACCAAATATATAACGAAAACACAAAACACTAAGACCAAGGCGTGACAGGTGTGTTCATTAAGGCACAAAATAGGTAAATCATTTTACCTATGGTGCTCGTTGATGGCCTCTCTAAGCAAATAGTTTTTCTTTTTTTTATATTGCTGCTGTGCTCGTCTCTTGATACGTCGTCATTGTAAATAAGAATCTGTTCTTAATTGTCTTCCTTGTACATATAAAGGTAAAATAAAATAAAAACATTTGCATGTGTTTGTATGTGAGATTCTGACTCCATTGTACCGTTGTCTCCTCTGTTGGCAGCAGTGGGGAAGCAGGGAAATGTAAAGGTTTGGGCTGTACATCTGACGGACTCTGAGGAACTCAGCAGGAGAGACGATACTGCAGCTGAGGAGCCACCCTCTGGGCATATCCAGCTCTAACTTATGCTCTCTGCTCCATGACCTCGCTGAGGAACAGCGCTTCAACGTCAGCTATCTCGACATAGGTAAATTTCCCCCATTTTACTGGGGTCAGGAGTTTTCCTTACCATGGCCTGATTAGGAAAACTAGGCACTGGTGTTGTTCCTCATTTATCCATCACCACTCACTACTGCGTTATCTCTATAATTCACTCCTCAGCAATATTCCTTCTAATTTTGTTTCAGCAATGAGCAAATTTCAGGTCTGCTGAGCGCAAACTTGAATGTTGTGAAAATTCTGTGCACCTTTTTGCACCTTTTTGCACGTGTTTACTTTGAACACTGAGACTGTACCTGCTTTAAGTTACAATGTTAACAGTGGCCATGTACAGTATATAATCAGACCAATAATAGATTAGTTGTTGTATTACTTATGATGCACAGCTGAGTGAGCATACATTTATTTTACTGGCTGATGGTGCCAGCATCAGATGGTCAGTCTCAGTGGCATGAGAGAGCAGCAGACTGAAGGTCCGCCTCTCAACATCCCTCTGCTCCCCCTTTCTTCCACTGACACGGACCAAAAAGGGACACAGTCTCCCAGATGATGGCGAAACTTGAGTCATACCGCATTATTTCTGCCTCATGCACAAGTGCATGTTACTCCTATGAACAGAGAAAGTTAAATATTCCTCACTATTAAAAAAGACCCAGGCTGCTAATAATAACAACAACGCAAGCCTATATATACACTTTTCTACTCATTCATTACTGCTGCAGGGCTTGTTGTAGTGGAAATAGAGTGAGTGGACATAGGAAGAAGTTGCATTTTAGGGCTTATAAAAGTGTTAAATACAAAGTTTTGACAGTGCTGAGTAAGAACTTAAACATGAACTCACTCATAAAAACAGCATATCTTTGCTGTTTACTCTGGGCCTTCCAAGAAGGCAGAGTTTGTACCTTCAGACAGATTAAATGTTTCAAAATGGCAACAGTTCGCGCACAGGGCAGCTGAATCGGGTGTTTAAAAAAAAAGAAGTTTGGTGATCAACTAGGAATGCCTTGGAGATCAACCAGTTAGTGACCACTGCTCTAGAAAGTTGAGTGAAGTTCAATATCGTGCTTCTCTCTGTGGGCTGATATTTCTGTGCAGCAGTCCCTGGGCAGTCTCACGTTACTGTTGAGAGGGAACATTTCTCCTCAGTATTTAGTATCCTACATGTATGGCTTGACGCTGGCAACAAACAATAGAGGATTTGGTAACTAATAAACAGATCTGGCAACCAGGCTAGAGATGGTCTTTATTGTATTGAACCTAACATAGGTTTGTTAATTTTAACTTGTTGTTCAAGAGGGGCGTAGTCTGAGCAATCTATGCCAGTGTCTGTTAGAGCTATCCACTCAGCCAATCAGTGTGCCACGGCTTCACACCCAATCCGGACGCTGCCCGTGCCAGCGCAGCCCACAATGCACTGCAGTACCTTAAAATCATAGCCAGGGGGAAGTGAGCAAGAAGTGACTCCGTCTTCCAGACCCAACTCGCTCTCCATGGCCAACCTTGACACTGGTCACATGACATCCACCTCTGAGGATGGAGCATCCTGCAATCAATGGTGGTCAAGGGACATGACCATTGATTGACCTATTCCACAAGTTTATCCAGAATTATCCATGATGAGGGAATTGAGATTTCTCCCCCCACACATCCCCAAAGTCCTTCTCTCTGTGTTTTTTATTCCATTTCTACATGACCTGAAGAAATGGGATTTCCTTAGAGGATGCGTCCCTATACCATTGAAGATATGGGCTAGCCCTTGATGCTCTCCTATACCTCTGAAAATATCCCCCATAGCCTTAAATGCCCTCGATTGCCTACCCTGACCATTCATTTGGATGGTCAGTCACCCACCTGCTCAGCTGTAACATGCTTAGAGACAGACTCTGCAGGGAAAGGGCAGAAGACAATTTAAAAGAAAAAAAAAACATTTTACTGTAGCCTCAATAACCCCTTTTCACACCTAAAATGTTCTCATTGATTGAAAAATGTCCTTGGTTGCCTTTTCATTACTAAGTACTTTGTCGTTGACAAAAAAACATTTCTCCCCCATTATCACTTCCCCTGGATAACTGTTGGAAGAAGAGTGCTTGGTGCAAGTAAAGTATAATTTGGTGCACTTATAAAGTGGACATTTTAAATAGGAATTCGTAAATTGGAGACCTATGTATTTTTATCTACAAGACTCACCCGGTCTGTCTTACATGCCTTGTCATTAGTTGGATTATACGGAACTATGTATTAAGGCCTTTAGAAAAGTACTCTGATAACTATTAAGGTCTGCATTTTACATTTGAATTGTTTAAGTGCAAAATGTTATTTTATGATTATTGGAAATACATTTTAAACATTGGGTATTGAATTTATTCATTTTCAGACCTCACAAAACCCAGTTTTAAATTGTGTGGCAAGATTGCTACTGTAATTTTAGGGCGTCGCAAGTTTTAATAGCTGTTGAAGCAATGTTGTCTTATGTGTTTGAGTAGCTGGCTACTCTCAAAAAACCATGTCCATGGTCCTTAATTCACTTCGGTAACACAACTACTATGATTTTGAATTGATAACATTACATACCTCAACTGTGGGTGTGTTCATAATGTCTGAATTAGAGCATCAAATTGAGATGGAACTACATTATTACTTCCTGAATTGACTGCCATTTAAATTGAATTGACCCCAACCCTGTTGCTGAGTAATCTTTTCTTCATCTTCCGTTACATGCTAACCTGAACTCAATATTCTCCCATGTTTACTCCCAAGAGTTCAGATACAAATCAAATCAAATCAAATCAAATGTTATTTGTCACATACACATGGTTAGCAGATGTTAATGCGAGTGTAGCGAAATGCTTGTGCTTCTAGTTCCGACAATGCAGTAATAACCAACGAGTAATCTAACTAACAATTCCAAAACTACTACCTTATACACACAAGTGTAAAGGGATAAAGAATATGTACATAAAGATATATGAATGAGTGATGGTACAGAGCGGCATAGGCAAGATGCAATAGATGGTATCGAGTACAGTATATACATATGAGATGAGTATGTAAACAAAGTGGCATAGTTTAAAGTGGCTAGTGATACATGTATTACATAAAGATGCAGTAGATGATATAGAGTACAGTATATATGTATACATATGAGATAAATAATGTAGGGTATGTGAAAATTATATTATGTAGCATTGTTTAAAGTGGCTAGTGATATATTTTACATCAATTCCCATCAATTCCCATTATTAAAGTGGCTGGAGTTGAGTCAGTGTGTTGGCAGCAGTCAATGTCAATCACTCAATGTTAGTGGTGGCTGTTTAACAGTCTGATGGCCTTGACATAGAAGCTGTTTTTCAGTCTATCGGTCCCAGCTTTGATGCACCTGTACTGGCCTCGCCTTCTGGATGATAGCGGGGTGAACAGGCAGTGGCTCGGCTGGTTGTTGTCCTTGATGATCTTTATGGCCTTCCTGTGACATCGGGTGGTGTAGGTGTCCTGGAGGGCAGGTAGTTTGCCTCCGGTGATGCATTGTGTAGACCTTACTACCCTCTGGAGAGCCTTGGGTTGTGGGCGGAGCAGTTGCCGTACCAGGCGGTGATATAGCCCGACAGGATGCTCTCGATTGTGCATCTGTAGAAGTTTGTGAGTGCTTTTGGTGACAAGCCAAATTTCTTCAGCCTCCTGAGGTTGAAGAGGCGCTGCTGCGCCTTCTTCACGATGCTGTCTGTGTGGGTGGACCAAATCAGTTTGTCTGTGATGTGTACGCTGAGGAACTTAAAACTTACTACCCTCTCCACTACTGTTCCATCGACGTGGATAGGGGGGTGTTCCCTCTGTTGTTTCCTGAAGTCCACAATCATCTCCTTAGTTTTGTTGACGTTGAGTGTGAGGTTATTTTCCTGACACCACACTCCAAGGGCCCTCACCTCCTCCCTGTAGGCAGTCTCGTCGTTGTTGGTAATCAAGCCTACCACTGTTGTCAAACCATGTTTTGTATAGGTGGATAAGGATAATTTTGGTAGTAAGTGTATCTAAAGTAAACTGGCCATAGTAGGCTATCTACCTATAAGGGATCGCTGCTACAGAGTAAGGCTACATCTCCTGATGATGATTATGATATGATTAGCAGAGAGAAGTTTAGCTGAAATTGACATAGCCCAATGTGTGTGATGTTGTGGAATGTGTTGCCCAAATACAAAGTATAATTGGAACCGAAATGTTGCCTATTATCATGTCCCCATGGCAGCTATAAACTGTTTGATTTGCTCCTGTTTTAATTAAATATTTGTGCTATTTCAGTGCAGGTTGATGTCACTTAACATTCATATAATGATAATCTTAAATGTGTTTAAATTATCTTTATTAACATCCAATAAATAAATACCAACTTTCACAAAGGCACAGCAGTAGTATCTTATCTACAGTACATCTGTCAAGGCTCAGGAGAAGACCTAGACGAAGTTTTGAAGTAACAAACGTTTATTACAATAACAGAGAGGCAGGCAAATGACAGGTCAAGGGGCAGGCAGAGGTCAGTAGTCCAGAGCAAAGTCCAAAAGGTACAGAACGGCAGGCAGGCTCAGGGCAGGCAGAGGTCAGTAATCCAGGGTGGTGTGACAAGGTACAGAACGACAGGCTGGGTCGAGGCAGGCAGAATGGTCAAATACCGGGAAAGCTAGAAAACAGGAACTAGAGACAGATGGGAAACCACACTGGTAGGCTTGACAAAACAAAACAAACTGGATACAGACAAAACACAGGTATAAATACACTGGGGAGAATGAGGAAGACGGGCGACACCTGGAGGGTGGTTAAGACAAGCACAAAGACAGGTGAAACAGATCAGGGTGTGACAACATCGATTTAATGATTGTCATCAACAGTAACACTATACATGGAGATAGGACAATCTCTTCACAATTAAACAGTATGTGTGGACTATACCTCCAGGGCAATCCTTTCCATCAGATTACTCTGTCTGCACTCAGTCAAAGGACTGGTGTTGCATAGGAGTGGCAGCATTCAGAATGCACCGACTGATGACACCCGATTCATAATGTCATTAACACTAACATGAACAGACCTCATACCTCATAATCAAACAATCAGTATCTGTTGGATGAACATGTTTCTGTGTGACTCATACAAATAATACTCACAGAGTTCCCTGAGTCTAGTTCCCAGAGGGTCTTGGTCAAGTTCCTGCCTGACTACGATGCCTTGATAGGTATTTAACATATCACCTAAACACATCGTATGATATAGCAATCTGATGCCCAACTGCACAGTCGATGACATGGCACGCGACCATTGGTTGATGCAATGCAATGCCTGCGCATCGAGTCAGGCAGGAACTCAACCCTTATCAGTCTGTCAGCTCTTGTCTCTGTCAGTGGAGTAGACTGAAGAGATGACGTCTTCATCAGCATAGCCACTACTGTCTGACTGCATGCTGTCCCCTCGAACCACCAGACCTTCACAGAGACAAAGACAAATACACTGACACTGTCAGGTGTACACAGAGAGAAACACAACCACACTTACATGGCGCGTAACCCTCGAACTCCCAGGCCTGCATACTGTACAGGCAGATAAACACACAGTCAGGTCGAACGCAGATTTAGTTACACAGTCATACTCATGTCACTTAACCCTTGAACCACCACCAGGCCTACAACATACACACACAGATGGATACACAGTTATGTTCTATTCATGGATTTAACACGTCAGGCCTGCATTACAATACTTCCCAGAATAAAACATGCAGGGTTGGCCAGAAATTCACCCACACTTTACTCAACATTTCCAGTTAGCTGACAATCTTAAAGAACAAGAATGTGAGAACAAGTGGTGAACGCACCCCTTTCTTCACACACACACATACATGCATGCACAAATGCACACAGCAACTCATTCACAGCTAACGTGACAACAGCACTGCCCATTTGAGGAACAGTATCAACCACATTCACTTTCAAACTGTAAATTGAAACGGTTGTGTGTTCCTGTGAAATTAAACTGACGTCACATTCAGCACATTGTTTGCTCCGAATCGCGGTAGTCAGTCCCCTTCTGGTAGTAAGCAGATGTACACTGTTAATATCACTCGGTTCAGCTGAATATTACCATGATGTATCAATCAAGACTATGAACTCACCTGTGTTTTGATTGACAGTAGACAGTGACAAAGATGTTGACCTTATGGTTTCTTGCTGTCCAAAGTCTTCCTCCCCTGCACTATGTACCTGTTGTTAAACAAAATTGGAAAACAGGTGGTCAGGAAAACTCCTGGCTCCAAGTATATGTCAGGCAGCCATGGGTGGATAGGTAGTCGACTACGCCACCTAGATGTGTCAATAAGCCCTAGGAAGTCAGACTGGAGTAGATTGTGCCGTATAGGTTAAATCCCCAAAATTTACCTCCTCTAGCTCAAAGGAGTTGGCCTGTTGAAGACTGTGGGATGCCTCCCCTTGGACCCGGATTGGTGGCGGTTTCAGAGGACTCAGGCACCACTTGTTCTCCCATACACCTGGATAATACTGGGCTGCTGAAGGCACCTCAGTGATACCACCACTGGGAATGAGAACCATCTCCGGTGTGTATGCAGAACTAAAACTACAAGCCACATCAGTTACAGTGATTAGACAAGGGGACCTCTTTCCACTAGGGAGCTTTATGGGCACGAACGTGGACTCCACCAGTGTCCCAGTTTCTCCCAAACGAGAGTCACCCTCAGACTCAGCCTTTGGAATGGGAGTTATGGCGACCTCTAAACTCTTGGCTGAGTTATTGGTAGTTAAATCCTTCTCCTCCCTGGATTTGTGTAGTGCGTCTGATGTGGTGAAGGAACGGTCAGATCTGACATTCTCACAGGACACAACAGACGACAAAATGGTCGCCATCTGTGTGTTATTATTCCACTGTTGTAGTTGACTTCTGTAGAGTGCCTGGTGCACACTCTCAACGACCTGAGAACATATGACGTCATGGGTAACCTTGGCAACCGGTGCCACCACCGCTGCCCAGTCTGTGGGATGAATTGTGTTGTGAGTTTCTCCAACCTCACAAGTAGAACTTGGAGTAGTAAGGCAAAAGTCCAGCTTCATTCTACTACTGGGTTCTCGCTGACCTGATTCTGAAAGTGCTCGAAGATTTGGAGTTCCATCGGTGTCTCTCTCTCTCTCTAAATCAGCCCCGTCCCCATCTGATGACGATCCCTGGTCCAACCCCTTGCCTCTGACTGTCTCTCTATGTCCCTGTGTCTCCGTCGCTCTGTCCTTGACCAGATGTGGCTCCACAGAACTAATCAAACTACTATGCCCTGTGTCCATATTCTGTACATCTGATAACAAACCCTGCTCCATCTCCTTGTCACTGACTGTGTCTATGTGTCCTTGTGTCTCTGTCTCTCTATCCTTCACCATAGTACTCGTGTCCATAGCAGCACTCATCCTATTACTGTCCCCTGTATCCTGATTATCCTCCTCCATGTCTCTGGATACAGCCTCTGCCTTGGCATTCTCCAAGACCAGTCCCACCAAGTCAGGCAGGCTGCTTCTCTTCTTGGGGGACAACCCAGACCCAGGTCCGGAAGAAAATCCCGGACCGTGGCAGGCAGAGTCCGAGCCTAGCTGGGTGGAACCACCAGAACTAGTATACAAGCACATCTTAGAAACCGTGTCCTTAAATCGCTCCACTGGAGACCTCGGTTCGCTGCGAAGGCTTCCCATGAAGCGCCGTCCAGTCTGCTTGTCGGCGGTGGGGGAGATGCTGAACTCGGGAGGGGAGAGCTTCTGAAGGGGCATGCGGGACACATGGGAGTAGAGGGAGTAGAAGGCATTGGCCATGGCTGTTAACACCTCTACCTGCCTGAAACGACCTGCAGGGGAGAGGTGCGTTCATCAGGACAATTGAAAGAGAAAACAACCATTTGTTTTGAATGTTCTGGCTGCCTAACACACAGGACAATGAGCGATCCATTAACGTTTTTTGTTCATAGCAAAAACTGAGTATAATGTATTTATTGTATGTTAGGATGATTGGTGGAGAAACATACTATACTGACAGTGCTATGTAAATGTAGACCGAATCATATGGACACTGTCTATTTAGAGATGAAGCTCTTTAAACCATTTGAACTGCATAAAAAGTGCTGCATAACTAAAGTTATTATGCAAATGAAAGTTGACTCATGTACAGACTCTCTATACCTGGTTGTGTTGTGGGTGGGTGTTTATGACAATGATGATCATTACCACAGTAATGTGTGGGATTCCGACACAATGGTGGTGTGTGTGGGTGCGTGCGTGCGTGAGTTTGTGTGTGTGTCTGCATGCATGCGTTTGTGTCTTACTGGCCAGAGAGAGTCCTGGGTCCTCCTGTCGGAGGCGGTACAGTTGGGACTGGAGGAAGAGGCGGAAGTTGATACCGTGAAGCTGGGAAGGGAAGTTGAGGAAACGGGTGGGGATGCGGTCTGTAACATCAGGCTCGTCACATCCGAACCCCAAATCGTACAGAGTCTCCTCTGCATCCTCTGCACACAGTTGCAGCACCTCAGACACACTGGGGTGTGTGTGTATGTGAGTGGTGGGGATGGAGAGATAGAGGGAGATAGAGATGTCCTGACAGATTGTATATACTATATGACTGTTAAGACTGTAACATAAGGTTGATAGTGGTTGGTCCTAACACACCTTGATGCCTTACTGGTGCTATTGGAGAAGCCACTGGAGGCAATACTGTAACCGAGGTGGAGTAAGGGCAGAGCCAGCCTCTGACGGGGAGTACTGCAGGAACAAAGAGATGAGATCAACATGCGACAGGTGAAAAATAAGCAATGAAACAACTTAAAAAACAAACCAGAATTATTATAGTAACAATGTAATAATGGTTGAAGCATGCCTGTATTCAACAGATATCATATGTTAATGTAATGTTAATGTAATCGTATTTAATGTACGAGTCAAAATAAACTCTAGAATATAAATATAGCTTGCCATATGTCATAGTTTGTGGGTTGCTCTAACTGACCTGGTGGTGACTCCACCTCTGTGAAGATGTTTGGGTGGCGGAAGCAACACCCTACACAGGCACCAGTCAGCAGGCACCATAGTGGGAAGATAAAAGCAGGTCAAGCTCAAGTCATGTCAACAAATCTAAACCTCCCTCTGAATAGGAAGGAATTTGGTGCATCATTTCTGTAATGAAATCACACATTCTTCATATTCCATTTATCTTACCTCAGTTCTGAGACTCCTTTGACATTTAATGCTGTAGCTGTAAAACATAAAAGATTGAGTGAAAACAGAACACTGTGTGTGCTTGTGTATGTGTGCGAGCGTGCGCATTTGCATTCATGCTTGTGTGTGCGCATCTTCCTCCCAGATCTCTGTGACATTTGGCCCTTTGTGTTGTGAGGCTCCAGTGAGTGTTGGCTCCTCTCTTTGCAAACATGCTATTATTATTGCTTTGTATATTGGGCCAATCTTATAGCGTTTCCGTCAGTCAGCAGCTAAATCACATGCACCAGGATGTCAGTCACTCATGGAAGAGGTGAAGGCTTAAGGTTTGATGCTACAATGAGTACATGTTCCTGGTGTACTATCAGTGGAGAAGCAGTCCTTAGACATGAGGACGGGGTATGTCACCAACATGTACAGACTTCTACTCTGAACATTTAAAAATTGAAAGTGTCCACTATTTAAACAGGTATAATATTGGATAAAAGGCCTATGTTCTTTAAACATATTCAGTAATGGAAAATTAGTTTGAATAGGAATAGCAAAAACAAAGAGGAAGGCGGTCACACAGAGGCAGGAACAAAGATGAAAATAACCTTTTTCCAAAACATTCATGATGCTCTCCTACTTTTCCTACAAAGCTATTTCCTGCTTTGATGATTTAATATGGTATGCGTGTCATTGGGTTTATGTTCTCTTTTATCCTCACCCTCGGCACCCAGACTCAGGTCATCTTCAAAACTGTTCGCTTTCAGCAGAGACTCTGGAAGAGGAGAATAAATTATAAAATAGAAGCGGAGAGACTATAGTCAGTGTTTTATGCCGACCAGTCGGTAGATTGCAGTCACGGCGGCTTTATTGTCAGACTTACCAACAGTCAGATTATTGCTAGAGTTCTCTGAGCCTGTCTCCAGCCTAGTAAAAATATATAACGTACACCAAAACAACATTTTAGGATTCTGTATGGAGGAATGTGTAAGGGTGTGAACTGGCGGCAGAGAAGTCAGACGCAGGAGAGAAATAACTGTGTTTCCAACGACGCAGTTTATTGACAAAAAAAACAACAGGAAAGAAAACATAATAATTCAAATCAATGGGTAACATAACCCCGACGCACACCAGTACAGACGTACACATACACTTACAATAAACAATCACAGACAAGGACATGAGGGTTAAATATTAATATACACATATCCCAACTCTTCCTGAGATACTCTTGGAGAGTGGGGTCACAGCCAGGGTCTGCCATAATCAACGGTGACCCTGAAGCAATTAGGGTTAAGTGCCCCATTTCTTTTACAGATTATTAAAACAGAAGTTCACTTTGTCGGCTCGTGACCTTTCCGTTACTGGCCCGATGCTCTCACCGCTAGGCTACCTGCCATCCTAGATATCTATTTTATACAGTCATTTTTGCTCATCTTTATCAAGGGTGTCAATTTCGCAGACCACAGTATACTATACAGCTCTGGATCAAACCTATAGGCATGATCTCTAGCTAGCTATCCTCCCAGTCTGTTCAGTAAAGCTACAGCTTTTAAAAGTTGGTTCACTTCCTACATAGGAGATGCTCTCAGGCTGAGTGATAAGCAGTCAGATTGTCAAGTCACGTTAACCACAGATGTTTTAAGAACGCCCCAACATTTCTTATCTGACATTATTTTAAATCAGATTCTATAAAACCCACAAAATAGCCTGAACATCCAAGTTCACACACCAGTTTAGCCACATTTTCAGACTCAACTTGATCAGCCAAGTTAGCCATGATCATTAGTAACACATGTGTAATTGCACAATAGTGAAGTTTGCATCCAGTGATGGAACAATTGCTTTTCTGTGCTTACATGACTACAATTTTCTGGTCAACACATAACTGGAAGAATCAACAGAACAAACAGTACTTTTGTACCATTTCCTATGATGCAAACTTGGGACTATAAACACCAAAAGCATTCAAATAGAATGTCCTCTAGTATAAACAGAGCCAAACTAGTTCTAGAACCAAGGTGTTTTGGAACAAGAATCCACTTTGGGCAATGCCATTGACCTGTTTCCATATTCTAAACAGAATTCACATCTGTAACATTTCCCCAAACGGTGGGTGGTTTACCTAGACAATTTATTTGTATTGTTTAACTTACCAGTTGCCACTGGCTGACACACATCATCCTATTAAGAGTCTTTCTTGTAAATGTCATTTCAAAGTCAAACCTTGCACGGCATGCTCACTCACTCACCCACAGCCCAGAAGCCAGCTCTCAATCTTTCCTGCAGAGCATCCTGTGGAAACAGTGGACATAGAACAGTCTGCGTGAGCATTCAGCATTCAGAAAATTAAAACTTCTTACACACTTTTTTTCTGTGCTTTGTCGCAAAGATGTGTGATGCATCATGAAGTGGCCAACCGCCCACATATGAGTTATAAATATACCAGACTAAGCAGAGTTTTAACCCCCTGCATGTTATTTTCTTTATCACACAGATATCTTACAGTAATAAATCAATGTCACTCAAATGTAAATTCTTAATCAAGCTACCAAAATGAGAACTGACCATCTGAGAAGACATCATCCTCTGATGCAGACTGGTGTTGATCAGAGGGATGGGTGTATGGTGGTCCATGTGGGGCAGAAGGATGGGTATATCCTGGTCGTTGTAGGGTAGATGGGTGGGCAGAGGGGTGGATGTATGGTCCTGGTACCTGTGGATCTAGTTCTTCCAGGGTTAGCCACTGTCGACTGGTCTGGACCCAGGCCTGCCGCCTGGTCGTAGAAGACGGGCTCTCCATCAGACCGCTCACCTATTCCCTCAACAGCTCACCTATTCATTGAATAGGCTACTTCAATAATTATCAACTGGGAGAACCCAAATCGTGAAGTAAGTACTGTATCAGTAGGTTTATATTGACACAATACTTCCAAACCAGGGACCATCCAAATGATAGTTTCAGTGAAACTACAGTAGCCTACAGGGCATTTCATGCAGGAACATTTAACCCCCTGATTTATAATCTAGTACAGCTGGTTGGAATAGTAAATTATTACATTATTGAAATGAACAGCTGCAATTTTAAAAGATTTGACACCACACACTCACTCAAATCAATCCATAAGTAGATAATCATCATAAATCACAAACTCACAAAATAATTGCAATTATGTTAATGTTGTGCTGAAAAATAATAGCCTACATGACAATCACATTAGAAGTTCCCTCTTAGAAAAATAAAGTTATTATATTATATAGCTTAACAACTGCCAATATTTGTAGAAAGCGTTCAGTGCACATAATTACTCATGTCAAATTTGATACAACTTTATTTCACTGCTCAAGCAAAAACAAGGACATATTTAGAAAACATGGCTGAAAATCCAAACGCATGCAGATGCTGATACCAAAGTAGGCCTACAGTAATATATTTCAATAACTAATGTAGAGACAAGCAAATCTTCATTTCAAGCCTACCTTCACCTTCACCGCAGGTTTCAATTCTGGTTTCTCCCACTGCGCTCACCAGTCTCGACTCGTGTATCTTATTATCAGAATAGCACTGCTTAACGTTACATCATCCAGGTTTTCTTCAGTTTTTCTGATGACAATCTACTTAAACTGTTTATCAAGTACAAATGTTGAGACTATCAACACATCGCCTAGGCTACATGTTCGCGGCTGTCTCGTTCAACTGTCTCTTTAGGCGCAAATACAGAGAAGGTAAAAAAGGAAGTGTGGCTTCAAGTGAAATAAATTAACATTGCGACACATCCTCCCGGCAGTAAAAGAAGCCGACACATACACAGTGTAGAATAGCTAGTCTAAAGACGAAGAGCTGACGGTAAAGCCCTCTTTATACCTGCTGGTGATAACATGCGCCCTGATATTTTCGTAGCAGGTTCAGGAGAATCTACGCTGCAGGTTAGGATAATTACGTTAGGGAAATGGGAGAAAAATGGTTTACTTTTGAGGTCAATTTGACAAAAGCTGTATCCCATCTAGACATGACCCTCGAAGTTGGAGAGACACGCAGATAGTTGGCCCAACCTGGTCTCCGTGCATTTTGTATTATTGTGGATGTAAATCCGAGACACTCTGCTTATTATGATATGTTATGTTTAGTTTGATATCCATTAATTTCTGGATATCCATCACCCATTTCGTATACGTTACAAATTAGTATTCGTAATTATATGTTACGAATTTAGAAAGTGTATAATATGGTACATATTAGCCAAATGTTTGAAATATTACGAATTCTAGCTAGGTGGCCAGCTGGCTAGTGTTAGCTAGGCTAGGGGTTAAGGTTAGGGGAAGGGTTAGCTAAAATGGTTAGGGTCAGGGGAAGTGTTAGCTAGCATGCTAAGTAGTTGCAAAGTAGCTACAAAGTAGTAAGTAGTTGAAAAGTTACTACTTTGCTAAAATGCTAAAAGTGTCCGTGATGAGATTTGAACTCTGGAACATTCGGGTTGCTAAACTTAAAGTTATAGGCCCACCCATCCACCCAAAACAAGTAACCATCTGTCTTGTCTAAGTATACCAAATGTAACATAGCACACACATTTTAATGATTTACGTTTACTATGTTACGTCTAGTCTATGAAACCAGGCTGGACAGACAGACACCAGACCACAGGCTCTCCTGCTAGTGTATGCTAAGGCCGAGCAGTCAGTGCAAACAGGTTATCTATTATTTATCCCTTCAATTCCTTTACGTTCCTCACAACTAAGTAAAATGGATTTTTATTATAATAAATCCCTTTAATAACAGCAATATTTTGATGATCCTGAAACAAGACTGAAATCTGAGTTAGGCCGACGCTACTCGAGCCATAATCTTATGAAAGTTGTATTTATTTCTTTTTTTAACATTAAAATCATTGCCTGCAGTAGGGTTAGACATGCAGTACTAGTCATAAGTGTAGACACACCTACTCATTCTAGGGTTTTTCTTTATTTGTACTATTTTGTACATTGTAGAATAATAGTGAAGACATCAAAACTATTAAATAACACAGGAAATAATTTAGTAACCAAAAAAGTGTTAAATATATAAAAATCTATTTTACATTTGAGATTCTTCAAAGTAGCCACCGTTTGCCTTGATGACAGCTTTGCACACTTGTTAAATGTTAATTTGTGAAATTTCTTTCCATCTTAATGCGTTTGAGCCAATCAGTTGTGTTGTGACAAGGTAGGGGCGGTATACAGAAGATTGCCCTATTTGGTAAAATACCAAGTCCATATTATGGCAAGAACAGCTCAAATAAGCAAAGAGAAATGACAGTCGTGACCTTATTACTTTAAGACAAAGGTCAGTCAATATGGAACATTTCAAGTTTCTTCAAGTGCAGTCACAAAAACAATCAAGTGCTATGATGAAACTGGCTCTCATGAGGACCGCCACAGGAAAGAAAGTTAAAAGTTAAAATCCAATCAATTGTATTTGTCACATGTGCCGAATACCTTACAGTGAAATGCTTACTTACAAGCTCTTAACCAACACCTTTAAAATAATACCTTTAAAAAGTAAGAAATTAAAGTAACAAATAATTAAAGAGATGGTAGCAGCAACATTATGAACAAAGTAAGTTACAAACAATGCAAAAAATCAAACAAAATAGCACAGTTGGTTAAGAGCCTATAAAACGGCAACCATCCTCTCCGGCGCCATTCTGTACAGATGATCTGTGTACTGTGTATCCAAGCAAACTATGGAACATTCTAATTCATCATAAACCCAGTTTTTAGTCTGTAACCTATGCCTATCTTAACATCTGGCACATAACAACAGCACAATTGCCAGAAAAAAGCCTAAGCAAGACGCTCAGAGATTTCAAAATCCTCTCTCGAACATTTATCACTCATACTCTCCTTTCGGATGTACAGTGCCTTGCGAAAGTATTCGGCCCCCTTGAACTTTGCGACCTTTTGCCACATTTTAGGCTTCAAACATAAAGATATAAAACTGTATTTTTTTGTGAAGAATCAACAACAAGTGGGACACAATCATGAAGTGGAACGACATTTATTGGATATTTCAAACTTTTTTAACAAATCAAAAACTGAAAAATTGGGCGTGCAAAATTATTCAGCCCCTTTACTTTCAGTGCAGCAAACTCTCTCCAGAAGTTCAGTGAGGATCTCTGAATATATCTATAGTTCTGCAAAATTTATTTACAATTATAAACCTGGTTCTAGTCCTGAAAGCCATGGTATATCAGACCATATACCACCGGTATGACAAACCATGACTTTTTACTGTTCTAATTACGTTGGTAACCGGTATATAATAGCAAAAAGGCATCACAGGAGTTTGTGGTATACAGCCAATATACCACAGCTACCAGCTGTATCCAGGCACGCCACAAGAACAGCCTTTATCCGTGGTATATTGGCCATATACCATACCCCCTTGAACCTTATTGCTTAATCATAGCAGTCCAAGTTAAATCTACATCCACTGATGGAAAATGATTTTTTGGAAGTTTTTGATTTTAGATGGGTTTTGAGTGGTCATTGGCCTAGATATTTTAGCTTGACCTGGCAACCCTGCACTGACAGAAAGTTGGAAAACTTCTGCTGTTTCTAGGAAACATGACAATGGCAGACATGGAATTCACCTTTGTGAAATGTATGCTATTGAAACCACTTCTCTGACACGAAGCTGAATGTGATCAACATGGTCCGAGGAATGAATATCAATATCTAACATCCACAATACTTATTTGGCATTT
Organism: Oncorhynchus kisutch; assembly: GCF_002021735.2. Lineage (NCBI taxonomy): Eukaryota > Metazoa > Chordata > Actinopteri > Salmoniformes > Salmonidae > Oncorhynchus > Oncorhynchus kisutch. Next base: position 24,149,226 of record NC_034178.2, on the reverse strand, counting down.
TTGTGATGGTTTTCTTAAAATATAACCAGGTAGTGAGTGCATAGACTACTAGAATGAGAACATATAGTTTTTTGCAGAATATTGGATATTTTTATTTTTTTAACCTTTATTTAACTAGGCAAGTCAGTTAAGAACAAATTCTTATTATGCTCTGATATGCTCTGTAGTATGCCATTAGTATGCCATTTCTCCGTGCCCTTGTACATTCTTCATTATTATTTGTGATTGTGCAACATGGAATTGTAACAGATGTGATTAAATGGAGTCCACAAAGATACGTATGGTAATTGATTGCATGTAAGTATCACTAAAGCATGGAGTGTATTTATTTAATTCTCAACCTTTTTGTTGCTTTTGTCAGAAAACACGTAAAGAAGAGAATTTGATTAAATCACAAAACACTCACTGAACAGAAAAGGATTAGACTATACATGTACATCAGTTCACATATTGGGTAAACAATATGAAAAGGAACCTCCCGGGTGGTGCAGCGGTCTAAGGCAGGGAGGGTTTGGCCGGCCGGGATGTCCTTGTCCCATCACGCTCTAGTGACTCCTTGAGGTGGGCTGGGTGCATGCACGTCGACTTCGGTTATGCGGTGTTTTCTCTGACACATTGGTGTGGCTAGCTTCCTGGTTAAGTGAGCAGTGTGTTAAGAAGCAGTGCTGCTTGGCAGGGTTGTGTTTTGGCTGAAGCATGGCTCTTGACCTTCGACTCTCCTGAGTCCGTACGGGAGTTGTAGCGATGGGTCAAGACTGTGACTACCAATTGGATATCACGAAATTGGGGAGAAAAAGGGGTAAAAAGTACCTAAAATAAAAAATATAATATGAAAAGGCTTAGACTGTAGTATGTACATCAGTTCACATAACTTACTGGGTAAATAATATGCCAAGCAATCAAATACACTTGCTATTTTTATTTTATTTATTTTACCTTTATTTAACCAGGTAGGCAAGTTGAGAACAAGTTCTCATTTACAATTGCGACCTGGCCAAGATAAAGCAAAGCAGTTCGACAGATACAACGACACAGAGTTACACATGGAGTAAAACAAACATACAGTCAATAATACAGTATAAACAAGTCTATATACAATGTGAGCAAATGAGGTGAGAAGGGAGGTAAAGGCAATAAATACAATATAGCAAGTAAAACACTGGAATGGTAGTTTTGCAATGGAAGAATGTGCAAAGTAGAAATAAAAATAATGGGGTGCAAAGGAGCAAAATAAATAAAAAAATAAAAATTCAATACAGTTGGGAAAGAGGTAGTTGTTTGGGCTAAATTATAGGTGGGCTATGTACAGGTGCAGTAATCTGTGAGCTGCTCTGACAGTTGGTGCTTAAAGCTAGTGAGGGAGATAAGTGTTTCCAGTTTCAGAGATTTTTGTAGTTCGTTCCAGTCATTGGCAGCAGAGAACTGGAAGGAGAGGCGGCCAAAGAAAGAATTGGTTTTGGGGGTGACTAGAGAGATATACCTGCTGGAGCATGTGCTACAGGTGGGAGATGGTGACCAGCGAGCTGAGATAAGGGGGGACTTTACCTAGCAGGGTCTTGTAGATGACATGGAGCCAGTGGGTTTGGCGACGAGTATGAAGCGAGGGCCAGCCAACGAGAGCATACAGGTCGCAATGGTGGGTAGTATATGAGGCTTTGGTGATTAAACGGATTGCACTGTGATAGACTGCATCCAATTTGTTGAGTAGGGTATTGGAGGCTATTTTGTAAATGACATCGCCAAAGTCGAGGATTGGTAGGATGGTCAGTTTTACAAGGGTATGTTTGGCAGCATGAGGGAAGGATGCTTTGTTGCGAAATAGGAAGCCAATTCTAGATTTAACTTTGGATTGGAGATGTTTGATATGGGTCTGGAAGGAGAGTTTACAGTCTAACCAGACACCTAAGTATTTGTAGTTGTATTCTAAGTCAGAGCCGTCCAGAGTAGTGATGTTGGACAGGCGGGTAGGTGCAGGTAGCGATCGGTTGAAGAGCATGCATTTAGTTTTACTTGTATTTAAGAGCAATTGGAGGCCACGGAAGGAGAGTTGTATGGCATTGAAGCTTGCCTGGAGGGTTGTTAACACAGTGTCCAAAGAAGGGCCGGGAGTATACAGAATGGTGACTCCACAACTGGTGTCTCGGGTACTTGCTCATCAATGGCTGGTTTCCTGGACACAGATTAAGCCTATACAATTGCCAGTGTAGAAATCCCCTACAATAACCCATGTGTAGCCTATTACACTTTACTCACACTTAATCGACAATCAACAAATTTGCATTTTTTTGGTGACAGCAATATTACAGACAAAACCAATTGCAGGCTCTAACATGGGACACAACATTTAGATAAATACATTAGCTATATTGTTGCAAGCAGCATACAGTCAGGTCCATAAATAGTTGGACATTGGACATTGGACATTGGACATTATTGTTTTAGCTGTATACCACAGCATATTGGAGATTCAATGAAATAATAATGAACTGAAAGTTCAGGTATTTACATCCAAATCAGGTGAACGGTGTAGGAATTACAGCACTTTTTATATGTGCCCCCCCCTTTTTAATGGACAATTAGCTGCTCAGCTGTTCCATGGCCTGGTGTGTGTGTTATTATCTCAATAGTTAATTTACAAGTAAGCAGAAAAAAAGGTCTGGAGTTGATTTTCAAATGTCGCATTTGCATATGGAATCTGTTGCTGTTGTCATGACTCTCCTGTGAGGATACAACAGATCAGGCTACAGTGGATCAGCTCTACAGAGCTCTCTCTCTCCCACAGAGGGGGAGAGGGATGGATGTGGTGGTTTTATGACACCTCACGTCGTTCGTTAAAAAAAATAGGCAGCAGACGATTCCTTTTGGGGCTTAGTTTGGGTGATCGAATGTCTTTGTGTCTTATGAAGAGTTTGCAGCCCAAAACTACAACAATCAAACCATGGACACTGGGACAATATATTTCAACATCCGGATATTGGGAATGATGAGAGATGGAATATGGAAAATGAATGTTTATTTTGTGATGTCATTAAAAGTTGCATGAAGACGTTATAATAAAAACATTGTAACTTGAAGAGTTTTCATACTGTGTATATCATGTTTACATACTTTACATTGTGTGGAAAGTATCCAGGATAAAGATAATGTTTTGTGATGATAAGACTGTGATTTTAGTTCTCTAACGAGACCATAGTAAATTGTGAAACCTTGCCTTGTAACAAGGGAAGCCAAAGAGTGTGTCAGCCTTTTTACGTCCCCTTTTTACCCGAGGGTATAAAGCATTTGAGTTAAGAATTTAAATATCAGACTAAAACGGACCACAGCTGCAGCATGGGCTAAGATAGTCGCAACCCCAAAAACAGACAAAGGAACCTCATCTATGCTACGGTTGAGTAGCTGTTCTAAGTACTGTATCTAAGAAGGACAATTTAAGTAGGATCATCCAGTTATTCTCTTCAAATCTTTGTGTCCTACACTGCTTTCATTGCCACTCTTGGATCATCGACATGGCTGCTTAGCCATCCTCAGGAGACCACTCTTCCAGAATAAGTGGATGTAAACAGAAAACTAAGGACATTGTGAACTCTTGTGGACAATCAGAAACTTACACCTGAGAACAAAAGACAAGGTCATCCAAAGAGAGCCCAACAGAGCTTTACGAGGAAGACCTTCAACACGTAAATGCATCATTATATTACCTCTTACCCAAAGGAACGGCACTTCGGGGCAAGGTATTAGGGCTAAACTAAGTGTGTATCCAAGTGTTGCTTCTCTTTCTCGCTCCTTCGCTCTCTCTCTCTCTTTAAATCTAAATCTTGTGTAACAAGTCTCATATTTTATTAGTCCGTTAGGGACTTGTCATCATATTACGTTTCTAATCAATAACCTGTACCGTGTGTGTGTATGTTATGTTATCATTTAGCTTGTTAGTAAATAAATAATCAAATCAATTTGTGTGATTCAGAATAATTGGTAAGACTCGGGTTTGTGCAGATCTACGAAGTCAACGACATTCAGAATGAGACTGATATGAGGAAATGATTAATTGATGACTGGTATGATATCTATATATTCTTGAGTTAATTCGGGAGACGGACACTCATTAAGACAGTAACTCCCGTGGTGCCCAAAAATCCTAATGAGTTAATTGTTACATGATTAATTATTATTCGATAAATAGCAGTAATCACATTAATTAGATCTAGATTCCAAGATGGCGTAGCAGTGCAGACGTTGTAACAACACCATCCGTAGCACACGCTCCAGCAGGTATATCTCACTGGTCATCCCCAAAGACAAAACCTCCTTTGGCCGCCTTTCCTTCCAGTTCTCTGCTGCCAATGACTGGAACGAATTGCAAAAATCCCTAATGTTGGAGACTTATATCTCCCTCACTAACTTTAAACATCAGCTATCTTAGCAGCTAACCGATCGCTGCATCTGTACACAGCCCATCTGTAAATAGCCCATCCAATCTACCTACCTCATCCCCATTTTGTTTTTATTTACTTTTTGCTCTTTTGCACACCAGTATTTCTACTTTCTACATCATCTGCACATCTATCACTCCAGTGTTAATCTGCTAAATTGTAATTACTTTGCTACTATGGCCTATTTATTGCCTTACCTCCTCACGCCATTTGCACACACTGTATATAGACTTTTTTTCCTGTTGTGTTATTGACTGTACGTTTGTTTATTTCATGTGTAACTCTGTGTTGTTGTTTGTGTCGCACTGCTTTGCTTTATCTTGGCCAGGTTGCAGTTGTAAATGAGAACATGTTCTCAACTGGCCTACCTGGTTAAATAAAGCTGAAATAAAAAAATGATAGTCATGTCACGACACTGTTAGCCCTCAATAAGAAGTCCAAAGAGTTGTCAATGCCAGTGAAGCAAGCCATCATGCTGATTATTCAAAACAAATCCATCAGAGAGATAGCAAAAACATTATGTGTGGCCAAATCAACTATTTGGTACATTCTTAAAAAGACTGAACGCACTGGTGAGCTCAGGAACACCAAAAGGCCCAGAAGACCATGGAAAACAACTGTGGTGAATGACAGACAAATTCTTTCCCTGGTGAAGAAAAGCCCCTTCACAACAGTTGGCCAGATCAAAAACACCCTCAAGGAGGTAGGCGTATCTGTGTCAACGTCAACAATCAAGAGAAGACTTCACCAGAGTAAATACAGAGGGTTTACCACAATATGTAAACCATTAGTAAGCCTCAAAAACAGCTAGACCAGATTAGAATTGCCAAAAAAACATCTAAAAAAGCCAATGGACAGATGAGACAAAGATCAACTTGTACCAGAATGATGGGAAGAGAAGAGTATGGAAATGGGAAGGAACTGGTCATGATCCGAAGCATACCACCTCATCTGTGAAGCATGGTGGGGGTAGTGTTATGACATGGCTGCCAATGGAACTGGTTCCCTTGTATTTATTGATGATGTGACTGCTGAAAAAAGCAGCAGGATGAATTCTGAAGTGTTCATGACCATATTATCTGCTCAGATTCAGCCAAATGCTTCAAAACTCATTGGACGGCGCTTCACAGTGCAGATAGACAATGACCCGAAGCATACTGCGAAAGCAACCCAATAACTTTTGAAGGAAAAGAAGTGGAATGTTCTGCAATGGCAAAGTCAATCACCTGACCTGAATCCAATTGAGCATGCATTGAGCATGCATTACACTTGCTGAAGACAAAATGCCCCAAGAATAAGCAGGATGTCACGGTCGTCCTCCTCTTCATCTGAAGAGGAGAGGCGAGATGGATCGGAGGACCAAAATGTGGCGTGGTATGTGTTCATCATAAATTTTTATAAAGAAAACACTGAACACTGAAACCCTATACAAAAACAATAAACGAAATAACCGTGAAGCTAATGCGAACTGCGCTGAAACAAGCAATCAACATAGACAATCACCCACAAACAAACAGTGCAACCCACGCTACCTAAGTATGATTCTCAATCAGAGACAACTAATGACACCTGCCTCTGATTGAGAACCATACTAGGCCGAAACATAGAAATCCCCAAATCATAGAAAAACAAACAAGACTGCCCACCCCAACTCACGCCCTGACCATACTAAATAATGACAAAACAAAGGAAATAAAGGTCAGAACGTGACACAGGAACTGAAGACAGCTGCCGTAAAGGCCTGGCAGAGCATCACCAGGGAATAAACCCAGCATCCGAATTATTAAAACTCACAATTTAATTTATGATTGTTAATTTGTCCAATTACTTTTGAGCCCCTAAAATTGGGGCCTATGTATAAAAGTGGTTGTAATTCCTACACGGTTCATACAAAAAAATTGACAAAACCCTTAAATTAAAGATGAACGTCTACAATTAAAGCACATCTTGATCGATTCCTTTCAAATCCATAGTGGTGCCGTACAGAGTCAAAATTATGCAAATTGTGTCACTATCCAAATACCTGAATGTATTTCATTTATTTACAGTGCCTTCGGAAAGTATTCAGACCCCTTGACTTTTTCCACATTTTGTTACGTTACAGCCTTTTTCTAAAATGTATTAAATAAAACATTTTCTTCCTCAATCTACACACAATACCCCATAATGACAAAGCGAAAACAGGTTTGTCTTATTTACATAAGTAGTCAGACCCTTTGCTATCAGACTCAAAATTCCAACTTGATTGGAGTCCACTTGTGGTAAATTCAATTGATTGGACATGATTTGGAAAGACACACACCTGTCTATATAAGTTCCCACAGTTGTCCGTGCATGTCAGAGAAAAAAACAAAACTTGAGGTCAAAGGAATTGTCTGAAGAGTGCAGAGACAGGATTGTGTTGAGGCACAGATCTAGGGAAGGGTACCAAAAAATGTCTGCAGTGTTGAAGGTCCCCAATAACACAGTGGCCTCCATCATTCTTAAAAGACTGAGCAATCGGCAGAGCTCTATAGTTCCTCTGTGGAGAGCTGTGCGAGAACCTTCCAGAAGGACAACCATCTCTGCAGCACTCCACCAATCAGGCCTTTATGGTAGTAGCCAGATGGAAGCCACTCCTCAGTAAAAAGCACATGACAGCCTGCTTGCAGTTTGCCAAATGACACCTAAAGGACTCTGAAAATGAGAAACAAGATTCTCTGATCTGAATGCCAAGCATCACGTGGAGGAAACCTGCAACCATCCCAACATTGAAGCATGAGGGGGGCACGCTGTGGAGATGTTTATCAGCGGCAGGAACTGGAAGACTAGTCAGGATCGAGAGAAAGATGAATGGAGCAAAATACAGAGATTCTTGATGAAAACCTGCTCAAAGTGCTCAGGACCTCAGACTGGGGCGAGGGTTCACCTTCCAACAGGACAACAACCCTAAGCACACAGCCAAGACAATGCAGGAGTGGCTTTGGGACAACTCTCAATCAGAGGTTGACCGATTAATCGGGAGGGCCGATTAATTAGGGCCGATTTCAAGTTTTCATAACAATCGGAAATCAGTATTTTTGGACGCAGATTTTGCAGGTATTTTTTTTACAACTTTATTTAACGAGGCAAGTCAGCTAAGAACACATTCTTATTTTCAATGGAGGCCTAGGAACGGTGGGTTAACTGCCTTGTTCAGGGGCAGAACGACAGATTTTTACCTTGTCAGCTCAGGGATTCAATCTTGCAACCTTACGGTTAACTAGTCCAACGCTCTAACCACCCTGCCTCACGAGAAGCCTGCCTATTATGCGAATGCAGTAAGAAGGCAAGGTAAGTTGCTAGCTAGCATTAAACCTATCTTGTAAAAAACAATACATTTATCATAATCACTAGTTAACTACACATGGTTGATGATATTATCTAGCGTGTCGATGCGGTGCGCATTCGAGAAAAAGGACTGTCATTGCTCCAACGTGTACCTAACCATAAAACATCAATGCCTTTCTTAAAATCAATACACAGAAGTATATATTTTTAAACCTGCATATTTAGCTAAAAGAAAGGTTAGCAGGCAATATTAACCAGGTGAAATTGTGTCACTTCTCTTGCGTTCATTGCACGCAGAGTCAGGGTATATTCAACCGTTTGGGCCGCAAACTAATTTGCCAGAATTTTACTTAATTATGACATAACATTGAAGGTTGTGCAATGTAACAGCAATATTCAGACGGAACCGTTCCGTATTTCACTGAAAGAATAAACCTTTGGTTTCCAAATTATAGATTCCGGACCATATTAATGACCTAAGGCTCGTATTTCTGTGTTATTATGTTATAATTAAGTCTTATGATTTGATTGAGCAGTGTGACTGAACGATGGTAGGCACCATCAGGTTCGTAAGCATTCATTCAAACAACACTTTTGTGCGTTTTGCCAGCAGCTCTTCGCAATGCTTCAAGCATTGCGCTGTTTATGACTTCAAGCCTATCAACTCCCGAGATTAGGCTGGTGTAACTGATGTGAAATGGCTAGCTAGTTAGCGGGGTGCGCGCTAATAGCGTTTCAAACGTCACTCGCTCTGAGACTTGGAGTAGTTGTTCCCCTTGCTCTGCATGGGTAACGCTGCATCGAGGGTGGCTGTTGTCAATGTGTTCCTGGTTCGAGCCCAGGTAGCGGCGAGGAGAGGGATGGAAGCTATACTGTTACACTGGCAATACTAAAGTGCCTATAAGAACATCCAATAGTCAAAGGTATATGAAATACAAATGGTATAGAGAGAAATAGTCCTATAATTCCTATAATAACTACAACCTAAAACTTCTTACCTGGGAATATTGAAGACTCATGTTTTAAAAGGAACCACCAGCTTTCATATGTTCTCATGTTCTGAGCAAGGAACTTAAACGTTAGCTTTCCAACACTTTCTCCAACACTTTGTTTTTGCTTTATTTAAACCAAATTTGCCAGCAGAATACCACCCTGCATACCACTGCTGGCTTGCTTCTGAAGCTAAGCAGGGTTGGTCCTGGTCAGTTCCTGGATGGAACTGACCAGATGCTGCTGGAAGTGTTGTTGGAGGGCCAGTAGGAGGCACTCTTTCCTCTGGTCTAAAAAAATATCCCAATGCTCCAGGGCAGTGATTGGGGACACTGCCTTGTGTAGGGTGCTGTCTTTCTGATGGAAAGTTAAACGGGTGTCCTGACTTAAAGATCCCATGGCACTTATTGTAAGAGTGTCCTGGCTAAATTCCCAATCTGGACCTCAAACCATCACAGTCACCTAATAATCTCCAGTTTACAATTGGCTCATTCATCCCCCTCCTCTCCCCTGTAACTATTCCCCAGGTCATTGCTGCAAATGAGAATGTGTTCTCAGTCAACTTACCTGGTAAAATAACAGATTTAAAAAAAATTGTTTCATTATTTATTTGAGGCTAAATTGATTTTATTGATGTATTATATTAGGTTGAAATAAGTGTTCATTCAGTATTGTTGTAATTGTCATTATTACAAATAAATTAAATGGACGATTAATCGGTATCGGCATTGAAAAAAATCATAATCGGTCGACCTCTCGTCTCAATATCCTTGAGTGGCCCAGCCAGAGCCGAGACTTGAACCAGATCAAACATTTCTGGAGAGGTCTAAAAATAGCTGTGCAGCGACACTCCCCATCCAACCTGACAAAGCTTGAGAAGATCTGCAGAGAAGAATGGGAGAAAATTCCTAAATACAGGTGTCATACCCAAGAAGGCTATAATCATTGCCAAAGGTGCTTCAAGAATGTACTGAGTAAAGGGTCAGAATACTTATGTAATTGTGATATTTCTGTATTGTGTGTAGATTGAGGGGGGGGAAACTATTTAATCCATTTTAGAATAAGTCTGTAAAGTAACAATGTTGAAAAAGTCAAGGGGCCTGAATACTTTCCGAATGCGATGTACCTCAAGAGTGAAGTATTGTTTCTGAAAATGCTCTAAAGGTTGGTGGGACACATCAAAAAGCCCAACAGCAAATGAAGAGGCAAGGTACATGTATTTTGCCTGCAGAGATCCCAGTAAGAAGAAGCAGCATATCTGTCACATCGCAGGTTGTGGGAAGGTGTATGGTAAGACGTCTCACCTTCTAACCGACCTCCGCTGTCACACTGGAGAATGACCATTTGTCTGCAGCTGGTCTTTCTGTGGGAAGAGATTCACACGCTCAGATGAACTGCAGCGCCGTAAGAGGAGACACACAGGTGAGATGTGCCAATACAATATATCTTTATCTAGCCTAGTGGTTAGAACATTGGTCCAGTAACCGGAAGGTTGCTGGATTGAATTCCCGAGCTGACAAGGTAAAAATCTGTCATTCTGCCTCTGAGCAAGGCAGATAACCCACTGTTCCCCAGGCGTCGAAGACGTGAATGTCGATTAAGACAGCCCCCCTCTGATTCAGAGGGGTTGGGTTAAATGCGGAAGACACATTTCAATTGAATTACATTGAATAACTGACTAGGTATCCCCCTTTCCCTTTATTTCCATTTTACAGCGATAATGGAAATGATATTTTGCTCTCAGTACCCAGCCTCACCACAAGTCATGGCCAAGTCAGGAGCTGTAGATACTGTTGTCACTCCTTACGAGGGCTAGATTTCCTTGGCAGACCGTATGGCCAGACCAAGAAAAGCTCTGGGCCCTGGTTACAGGCTCTGAGTTATAATAACTTGGTTTTAGGAATAACCCCTGGCCCTAGCTATTGACATTTCTGTCATTTAGCAGACTCTTCAGTCTTGGCAACTTTTATGGTCAAATGTGACTGACTGTGCAGTTTATGTATGATGTTTTCATTTCTGAATAATCGTTATGAATTAAACCGCTTGACGCCAGAGTGAATAAAAAATAAGGAACATTTACACAGGATTTATAAAAAATGTACAATCTCACATATGCCAGCTGGGACACTAACCTTATGTTTCGTTATTACTTCCAGGTGAGAAGTTCTCATGTACATTGTGTCCAAATCGCTTAATGCGCAGCGACCACCTCTCCAAATACATCAACACCCACCAACTTAAAGGAACCACCTGCGGTGCCACGGCCTCCAATAACTCTGCCCCTCAGTCAGGAGGCGGAATCACAAAGGGTGGGGCAGGGGGTGTAGTCAGCGATCAGCACGCACTTATTGCCATGGAAACACTATCGCCTGAGGGCATTGCCCGATTGGCCAGCAGCGGCATCAACGTGTTGCATGTGGCTGATCTGCACTCCAACTGTAACGGATATGAATTACTGATTGGATGTGGGAGTCAGGTCAGAAGAGGAAAGTAGTGTAGACAGTGGACATGGACTTTTATCTAAGGGCTAAGAAGGGATAATGGATAATGTATGTATGGATAATATACAGAACAAAAGTACAACTAAATGCTACTGATATGAAGGGAGGGTAGAGTTCAATAAGTTATTTTTGAGAGCTGCGGCAAGGCAGAAAGACCCTGTCCCTTTATTTAGATGTATGGCGTTGCCCCATGGACTTCAAGCCAATGGAATGTTAAGTGGAGTAGAATCTATATGTTGGTTAGCTAGATCTGATGATGGAAGGGTATGAATGGCACTACTAAAGTGGTGATTTAATTTTGTTTTATATAATTATTTATCTAGGCAAGTCAGTTATGAACAAATTCTTATATACAATGACGGCCAAACTCAGACAAGGCTGGGACTCCCAATCACGGCTGGATGTGATACAGCCTGGATTCGAACAAGGGACAAGTGACGCCTCTTGCACTGAGATGCAGTGCCTTAGACCGCTTAGACCACTCAGGAGCCCTGTCATAAATTGTCGTTAACATAATCACAAATTCCCCTCTCTGCAACTGGTGTGAGTTTGAGGTAGGCTTCCAATGCAATATGAATCCATCTCTTCCAGTCTTTTTGTACAGCATACAGATGGCTGCACACTACTACTATTGTTACTCAGAGTCTAGCCCCCCCTTCTCAGTTCCCTCTTGGGTCTCTTCTTTTCCAACCCTCTCTCCCTACCTGGGTATAGTACAATGTATACCAGGGCTTCCTTCTATACTCCACTGCACTAGCGCTTGTGAGTGGGTTGGGCCTTGCCACGCCTGCTCTGACCCCACCCAGTTTGACCATTAGTTCCTTCTCATTGGAGGCCAGTTTAAAGTTTTTATTTGCAAAGTCTGGAGCGTTTCAACTTGCTGAATATGCTGCAGACCTAGGAGCACTAATCATCAGAGGATGGAAGAACTCTCTGGTAGCCTATTCCCTACTTTTGACCAGAAGTCGTGCACTATGTAGGGAATAGGGTGCCATTTTGGACACCGATCTAAAATCCTAATTTGACATTTTTTGTTGTTGTTGCCATTTATGATTAATTATAGGTATACATTCAAGTCATCATGCTTTGATACGTTTACTATCATAGCAAAACACTTTGATAACTTTATATGTACATATATATAATTATTTGTTTTAATTGTAAAGCTATGTAAATTACCATAGGAAGGATCAACTGAACTTTTCGCAAGAAATTGCTTTTCTGTTGTGAGTGATTGTGTATGAGAATCAATATTAAAATTATATTGTTATAAACTTTTATATGAATGTAGATTTAGTTTGTTAACTCTATTTCGAGAATTCTGTCTATAGAATGAACTATGCATGTATTCAATACAGTCCAGTTCTTTCCAGTACAAAAACGTATTTCTGTGGCATTTGTCAACTTGCTTCATACGCAAGCTCTTTCTCTGATGCATTTTGGAAATCTAATTCCTCCTTGACTAACAGTTTATTTGCAAATAATGCAAAAAATAGACTATGGAATGTAACTTTTGGATGTAACTTTTGTGGCGCAATGGGTAACGATGCTTCGTGAGTGACTGTGGTTGATGTGTGCAGAGGGTCCCTGGTTCGAGCCCAGGTTGGGGCGAGGAGAGGGACGGAAGCTATACTGTTACATCTGGAGTGTATGGTCGGTTAAACGGTAGTATGTATGTTGAAGAGACAGAAAGATTGAAGTCGGGGTTGGAAGGGATTTGGGGCATGCGGGAGGTTCTATTATAAGTCAGTAGAGCTCTTTAAAAAAAAAAGCTTTTCTTTTTTCTCAGCAGTACTAGGTAGGAGGATTTAGAAATGTGGAGCTTATGTTGTAAACCGTGATTGACCACACTCCTAAACAGTAGGTGGCGGCATGCACCTTTACCGTTTGTTTACGGACCGCCATTTTATCATGGAAGAAGAAGCAGCTCAGCGAGTGGAGCCCGATCATCATCTCACACTTCCCTCTTCCCCGAATCCTTTTAAAACTCTCCCCCGGGTTTCTACCCTCCCGAACCTCTCCCTTTCTACCCTCACAACCCCACCCCCTCCCCGACAACGCATCCCAAAACACGGATCAGGTAAGAACATTTTATATGTGTGTGCAAATACAATCACAAATAAACCCACCGCGTGAATTTGCCAGGCCACACGACTTGCACGCAGCTCACAAAGCCAGCCAAATAGCTGCTATTTACGCTTGTCCATTTGTAAATGACGAGTGTTGGTGTTTGTAGCCGATATATTATTGAAACAGTGCTAGCGTGAATGACTACAGCACAGCCATTCATACAATGTACACATGCTCCACATATGGATGCTAGCCACTCAGTTAACTTGCTAGTTAGCGCGCTATGCTAGGTCGTAAATCTAGCTGAAAGCTAAACTAGAGCCGGCCGGTGAGGCTAAACTGCGTGCCTTACCTATGAGCGCAGTTAAATTCGTTGGAGCCAAGTAATCGGACACATTGTCCATTCATTTACGAACTGAGCCGTAAGTCACTTTCGTTCCGGATTCAGTCTTGGGATCATTAACCTGTTTGTTGGTCTAACATGCCAGGAGTGTGCTACTAATAAGCTGAAATATGCACACGTGAACCATTGCTATGATGACCCGCCAACTAAATATGTTCCTTTTAGTCTAATGGCAGGTTACTTTGCATGAATTATGATACAGTTCTAATGATAATCATGGACGCAACCTCATACTAGAAGGCCCCATTATTTTTTTGGGTTCAGAAGTTAGCTAGCTGAGAACTCAACTCTTTCCATATAACGTTAGCTACAGCTCTACGGAGTTGAGTGTTGGCGGAGTGTACCACTATCAGTCCATACTCGTAAAAATATATTGTTCATTGCTTACCTTGTACTAGCTTTTCTTTGGGTGCTGATATCAGTAGTTTCAAAAAATAAAAGTAAAAAATGTTCATAGTTAGCCGCTGTTGAGAAGGAGCAGACCGTCATTTCACGGCAGATTCTTACAGTAGTTTTGGCAAGGGACACAGAATGCATCATAGATTTATCAAACTATGGCTTGCAACTGACAAGCACGGGTACCAGTAAGCGTTAAAAAATTGATATGTATTAAAGTATCGAGTAGTAGAGCACGTTTTGAAGTCTGAACTTCGCACTCCATTGAAAAGCTGTGGATTAAAGGGTGCAATATGACAGACCTCACTCAAAATGACTTCTTAATCAAAAACTACTCAATTCAGCACCCCCCAAAAAGCCCACAGTTACACAGGACAAACATGGGTACAAGGTGGAATAAAATAATGTACAGTTTTACATCCCTGATAGCGACTCGATGTAGTTGGTGGTACTCTCAGCCAACACTTATAGCTACTCTACTCTGTAAAGGTACAGAGTTGAGTTTATGCAGCAAGGTGACGAGCTGCAAATTGATGTTTCACTCTTATAATAATGGCAATCAGTTTAGATCAGGTGTTATGCATATATTTGATTAGTTTGTAAGAACATCAGTGCCTACAGATAATCTCCTCCATTGAACTAAAATCAGCTACTGTTGTTTCAGCAGCTTGGATCGTTTACTTGATACCTTCCTATCAAGTTTTATGAGTTCAATAGTTCGCTAGCTATTTAGTATTATTGTACAAAGTCATAGGCTGAATTAAAAAACAAAACCACCAGTCTTGTTCTGTTCTCACATTCTATATTCAATTGTTCTCCTGCTCTTCCCTCGGCCCCATAATACTTCCAATGCTCTATTCTAACTTTTCCTACTTTTCTCACTGTTTTCTTGTCTTACCTCCAGATCCAATCTTTGTGACCATACCCCAGTTTTGACCCATCTGCAGCAGCTACTCTCCCATCCAGTTGTAGTTATGGACTCCGGTGTTATTGAAGGAGGACTCAATGTCACCCTAACCATTAGATTGCTCATGCATGGCAAGGTGAGCAAGATCCCACAGCAGATGACTGTTAGCCCACGGTGCTAAAGGCTAGGTAATGTCATGCTGACCATTAGATTGCTGATGCAAGGAGTGACCTCCCACAGCAGGTGACTAAAGTTTAGGAATTACGTTTCTAAATGTATTTGTTTTTCTTTTAGGAAGTTGGAAGCATCATTGGCAAGAAAGGTGAATCTGTGAAGAAGATGAGAGAAGAGGTGACAGATGCCTTCTGTTTCTAAATGACACTAAAGCTGTTTGTGTTCTGTTCGTTGCACCTCTTTTATATAACTCTCTAATGGTGAATTTCCCAACCCCTTGCGTCCAGAGCGGAGCTCGCATCAACATCTCAGAGGGCAACTGTCCCGAGAGGATCATCACTTTGGCAGGCCCCACCACCGCCATCTTTAAAGCGTTCTCCATGATCATCGAAAAGCTGGAAGAGGTAACTTAATTACCCTGTCTTGTCCAGGCCCAACTGTTTATTTGTCACTTTGGCATCTACAGGGAATGTGATGTGGCTATTTTTACGGAACCGATTAACACTACCTCTCAGGTGCATGAATAGAGGGACTGACTGGATGTGTGAGGTGTTCAACTAATCCTAGAGGACTATTGGAAGTTGATTTGAAAAAAGGTTATTTATTAACAATACATCTGTTTACAGTTGTCCTCCAAGAGTGTCTGAACACCTCTCACATATCAATCAATGATGTTGTCAAGTGGACATTGTGGAGTAAGTTCATTGATCATTCATTCTTCTCTCCCAGGACATCAGCAGCTCCATGACGAACAGTACGGCCACCAGCAAGCCCCCTGTCACCCTCCGCATCGTGGTGCCAGCCAGCCAGTGTGGGTCCCTCATTGGCAAGGGTGGCTGCAAGATCAAAGAAATCCGAGAGGTGGGTGGGAGAACATATGTACTCACATTTGCACTTGCTTTTTCTTACTAGCCAGCAATGCAAACTAGTCACATTTCAGGTGAAATTAAGAATTTTTGAATCCAAAATAGGTGACCTACTACGTGATTCGTGTAGATGAGAAAAGTTTGGGCGGGGGAGGAAGGGGGAGTTGGCTTTGGATCACTACTGGCTGTAAGCGAACAAGTGAAGCGCGTTTGGAGCAATACTGGCTGTATCCAAGGCTCAACCAATCGTTCACATTAACAGAACGCAACACGCGACTGAAGTTAGAAGAGACAACCAATTTGCTTGTTACAGCATCAGCACGTGCTCTGGGATGAGAGTGGAAAGGCAGTTTGCCAGTTGCAGCAGCACGTCCCCTGAACGATAACAGAGGTAGGTGAGAAACCTGACCACGGAGATGGGGGTGAGAAAGTGATGACCCGTATTTCATGAGCTGTAACCGAAAAACAACTGGCATTTGGAAAGTTTGAGGTAAGGTAGGGCTGGGCGCTATACCGTATTTTACTATATACCGGTATTGATGCACAGACCTGTTTGGGGTTTTTACTTTACCTTCTATAATGGTATTTTAATATTTGGTTTGTTAAATGTGATGCGCAGTGTGTAATGTCCGTTTTCATAGTTTACTCCGCTACTTGAGTCAATCCTCTACGCTCTCTCTTTCCATGCCGCTTTCCACACAGACCTAGTCCCACCCCTGTCACTCGAGGAGCGCATTTGTTGTTGCTTGACCACGGGACTGTTTCATTCAGTCTGCATGGTCAATGCAGCACATGCAACAATGTTGATGACAACAATGTTGTTTCCACTTTGATCTTAATATAAATCCACAAGCGTTCTATAATTACAATATTAGTTTGTTTCTTACATGTGCAAACAGCTAGTTTGTATTTTCTTAGTAAGTTCAGATAAATAGTGTTAGCCACTAATGCTAATCGCTAGCTAGCTAATAAAAGTACTGAGTCAGAGCAAATGTAGCTAGCTAATACAGCCTGATACCAGTGCTGGTGGAGGCCTAAATCAGCATGTTTGTGCAACAGTATATTCTAAATTAAAGAGGAATAGGTGTCGCATGAATGTTGGCTACATTAATAAATTTTTATTTTACCTTTATTTAACTAGGCAAGTCAGTTAAGAACAAATTCTTATTTTCAATGACGGCCTAGGAATAGTGGGTTACGCTCTAACCACTAAGCTACGCTGCCGCCCCATAAAATATTTAATGTAGCCAAAGACTGTAAGGTCCCCTAAGAAACACTGAACATCACTTTGGTTCCTACCCTGTCACAATAACTCATCCATGACATTTTCATTCGTTGTCATGTCAAACAACACTTTTCAAAGTGCCCACTATTAGTTATATTCCAACTATAGAATTATAATAAACATTCTATTTCTGTGATTCCAAAAGTTCACCCAAGTGTTTTGATCTTAATAACAATTGCAACATTTGGTTAAAAATACATTTAGTATTTTTGTCAATATCGTGGCAGTGTGGAAATGGATGGAAATGCAGAAAATTATTTTGGGTTGAATTGAACAGCATAAAACAATCTGAATGGAGAAAGACCCATTGAAATAATTTAGGATATATGTTGCCACCCTAGGGTCACCCACTACTCATAAAGCAAATGTAGAACTTTTATTAATCAAAAAACATAAAATACTGTCAAATGTGAAAAATACCATATGATATTTTGGCCATATCACCCAGCCCTTATGTGAGGGAGAAAGCGTGGTTGAACAAGTATTGTTAGCATTGTTAAGTATCTTGCTAGCTCGATCGAATTCTCCGTTAGCTAGCCAGAGAAATGTTGGGCAACATTAGCCAACTTAACTGATCAATTAGAGGTTTATGGTGTGAAAATTTGCTGATTTAATAAAGTCAGACAGCTAGCTAGCTAACGTTACAACATCAGATGAGCTAACTTTACAGAATGTGGTTAATTTTCAGAATGAGAGAATTAGGTGAAAATGAGGCGTTGCTTGTTAAACAAGTGGATTCAGGGATCAAGTGGAGCTGGACCTGGCTTAAGCTGGATGCCACTGTAGAGGTTAGAGGTCGACCGATTTATGATTTTTCAACGCCGATACCAATGCCGATTTATAAATAATAATAAATAAATACAAATAAATGTATTTGTAATAATGACAATTACAACAATACTGAATTAACACTTATTTTAACTTAATATAATACATCAATAAAATCTATTTAGCCTCAAGTAGATAATGAAACATGTTCAATTTGTTTTAAATAATGCAAAAACAAAGTGTTGGAGAAGAACGTGAAAGTGCAATATGTGCTATGTAAGAAAGCTAACGTTTCAGTTCCTTGCTCAGAACATGAGAACATATGAAAGTTGGTGGTTCCTTTTAACATGAGTCTTCAATATTCCCAGGTAAGAAGTTTTACAGTGGGTCAAAAAAGTATTTAGTCAGTGCAAGTTCTCCCACTTAAAAAGATGAGGCCTGTAATTGTCATCATAGGTACACTTCAACTATGACAGACAAAATGAGAGAAAAAAAATCCAGAAAATCACATTGTAGGATTTTTTTATGAATTTATTTGCAAATTATGGTGGAAAATACGTATTTGGTCAATAACAAAAGTTTATCTCAATACTTTGTTATATACCCTTTGTTGGCAATGACAGAGGTCAAATGTTTTCTGTAAGTCTTCACAAGGTTTTCACACACTGTTGCTGGTATTTTGGCCCATTCCTCCATGCAGATCTCCTCTAGAGCAGTGATGTTTTGGGGCTGTTGCTGGGCAACACGGACTTTCAACTCCCTCCAAAGATTTTCTATGGGGTTGAGATCTGGAGACTGGCTAGGCCACTCCAAGACCTTGAAATGACCTTGAAAGCCACTCCTTCGCCCGAACGGTGTGTTTGGGATCATTGACGCACAACGAAGAGCTGCTGGCAAAACGCACGAAAGTGCTGTTTGAATGAATGTTTACGCGCCTGCTTCTGCCTCCCACCGCTCAGTCAGATACTTAGATACTTGTATGCTTGTATGCTCAGTCAGATCATATGCAACACAGGACACGCTAGATAATATCTAGTAATATCATCAACCATGTGTAGTTAACTAGTGATTTTATGATTGATTGTTTTTTATAAGATAAGTTTAATGCTAGCTAGCAACTTACCTTGGCTTACTGCATTTGCGTAACAGGCAGTCTCCTTATGGAGTGCAACGAGAGAGAGGCAGGTCGTTATTGTGTTGGACTAGTTAACTGCAAGGTTGCAAGATTGGATCCCTCGAGCGGACAAGGTGAAAATCTGTCTTTCTGCCCCTGAACGAGGCAGTTAAACCCACCGTTCCTAGGCCGTCATTGAAAGTAAGAATGTGTTCTTAACTGACTTGCCTAGTTAAATAAAGATTAAATAAAGGTGTAAATGTTTTTTTTTTTCGGTGCCCAAAAATACTGATTTTTCCGATTGTTATTAAAAATTGAAATCGGCCCTAATTAATCGGCCATTCCGATTAATCGGTCGACCTCTAATAGAGGTGAAAGGAACCCCCCCCCCCCAATCTCACTTTTTCAATACACTTTTTCAATTCTGCCAACGGGTATCATGCTCAGCTGGCACATTGTACACTTTCTGCCTGTGAACATCTGTTCTACAATGTAATAATGTGCAGTGTAGCCCAAAGATATTGGTTTTGTTGAACTTTCTTATAACACTTGTGTGAGTGAGGGGGATTATTACATTTTTACTCTGAATGTTATTTTTGCATACATGTAGCCTTGTGCACTTGATTGATGTCTACTATAGTGCCACTATAATAGAAAAAAATAGAATCCCTGTTTCATTCTATTTCTACTTTAAACGTTTTTTTTCTGAAGTGCAATATATAGATTGTGTGTGGTCACAAGCTTTCTATTATAAAGGCTGTCATGGCTAACTGCCATTTTAGTGTATAGTTTTTTTTTCTCAAGACTTGAGTGTTTGCAGTAAAATCTAGGCAACAAATAACATTGCATTGCTTTCTTACTTTTTTTAGCTGTGAGTTAGGTTCACGTTAACCACTTTATCTTACACACAGAGACTGATCATGTAGATTCTTTGTTTAATTAACTTGCATTTCCCCCTAGCAGGGATTTTATGGATGTTTCAGTGCAAAGAAAGTGTCACCTTCTTGGGCCCTCACCAGTTTGCATACCCGACTTGCACAGATTTAGCAGAAAGTGGCTATTTTGAAAGGTTTTACTTGCAGTGACTAAGTTACTGCTGGTGGTCGTTTTACCTACCTTAGTTCATAGCACTGATTGTAAGTTTTGTCTGGATATGAGCGTCTGCTAAATTACAAAAATGTTAATGTAATATGTAAGTCCAGACCAGTCAATCTCTCCTCTCTCTCTAGTCGACAGGTGCTCAGGTACAGGTGGCAGGGGACATGCTTCCTAACTCTACAGAACGGGCCATCACCATCGCAGGGACCCCCCAGTCCATAATTGAGTGTGTCAAGCAAATCTGCGTGGTTATGCTCGAGGTAAGTGTAAGTAATATCCTCAAATCGTTGATCTATTTTTATTCAGCTTAAATGTTTATAATTTTATTAATTTGTCAAATTACCCGTACAACCTCTTTGGTACCCATTTTGGCATCTCTTGCTTGTGTTTTGAAAACACGTCTGAATTAAACCCATTTTCCTGTCCCTCCTTCTCTCCCATCCCTTCTTCTCTCCTGTCTCTCCTTTTCTCTTTCCCTTCCCTCTTTCCTCCAGTCTCCCCCTAAGGGGGTCACCATCCCATACCGACCAAAACCTTCAGGATCCCCTGTCATCTTTGCTGGAGGACAGGTATGTTTGATATATTTTTACACATTTATATACAGTGGGGCAAAAAAGTATTTAGTCAGCCACCAATTGTGCAAGTTCTCCCACTTAAAAAGATGAGAGGCCTGTAATTTTCATCATAGGTACACTTCAACTATGACAGACAAAATGAGAGAAAAATATCCAGAAAATCACATTGTAGGATTTTTAATGAATTTATTTGCTAATTATTTTATTTAGATCATTTAATCAACTTACTGCTGGCTGGGAAGGGGAATGGGGGGTTCCTCTGAGAACTAACCTGTAGTTGATCTGTTGTGTTCTGCTGCATTTTTATAGGGAATTTACCAATAATAAACTCTGTGATACTTTTGCCCAGCCTTTGGTTTTGTGTTACTGTTATGACATCTCTGGTGGTTACCAACAGAAATAGTGATGTGCACAGTTATTTGAACATCTGAACGGACATTAGTACTCAAATACTTGTGGGAGTATTTTTTTGGGGCGGAAGGGTAGCCTAGTGGTTAGAGTGGTGAACTTGTAACCAAAAGGTTGCAAGTTCAAATCCCCGATCTGACAAGGTACAAATCTGTCGTTCTGCCCCTGAACTGTTCCTAGGCCGTCATTGAAAATAAGAATTTGTTCTTAACTGACTTGCCTAGTTAAATAAAGGTAAATAATTCATTTTTGTGGGCAAGAGTGTAGGGGCCTATTAAACAGAGAAAAGGGCTTTTTTTCAAGTTAAAATATCCATGTTACATACAAGGATATACCATGACATTTCAAATGATTAATTCAATAAAAACATTTTCAGTGTAGCTATGACCTCCCATACGTCATAGGAGAGTCTGCTTGCTCCCATTTCACTGGCCCCTCTGCAGCTACAGCAATATCGCGCCAGCCTCTCTCCCTTGTGCCTTAGTGCTAAGGTTTAAAACCTAAGTAAAAAATATCCAGAAATCCCACACAAATGCATGCTATTATTCGAATAGTGAACTTATTTCAAGCCCCATCCCTAAACTGAAGTAGACCTCCCTCCACCCACCATTGTTACTGTTACTGGGAGAATTAATTAATAAAATCCCTGAAAATCCAAGCCCAGTTCATGCTCCGCTAGGCAGAATGGAAACGTGCTTTGTTTTTGCTGTGTTTTCAATCGCTTTAACATTCCTTTAGAAATGTTATCTTTCTCTATAATATGGATACTTTGTTCAAGATTTGGCTACTTTAAAATGTATTGAGAGCATTTAGAGATATAGACCTATAGGATCTGTGTGTGTTGAAGAAAAAGATACTGTTGTTTGGGGACATGAAACATTCAGGCACTGCACAGACACTATGGAAGCTCTAGTCCTGAGCGCAGAGTTAAATAGTTTCAAACCATTTTTAAATGGATGCCTAGTGAAAGTCGACACACCCTTGCAACGTTTTTACATTTTGTTGCCTTAAATTTCTATTTTTAAAAAAGGATCAAATTGAGATTTTCCCTCACTTATCTACACAATACAGTCCACATTTACAAAGTGAAAGAGAAATTATAGAAATGTTCGGGAAATGTAATAAAACAGACCTCTTGATTGCAAAGGTCTTCACACCCCTTTCTGTGGCACATCTAAATACGTTCAGGAGCAAATTTTCATTTACATTTCTTGGATGGGGATTTTATACTTTTAACATTCTAACATCCGTTTGTCCTGTATACTCTTGTGGCTGCGAATCGTGATATGTGAACAGGATGCCTAAGAACACGTTATTTTTTCAGGCGTACGCCGTTCAAGGACAACATGCGATACCACAGCCAGATGTAAGTACTGTTGTCGCAATTTCTTCCTCCTGGTGTCCGTATCCTCTATACCCTCTGTCCTTCCCCCAAAATCCTTACCTGTCCCTGCCCTACCTTTCCGTACCTTTCCTACCTTATGCTATCATCCCTACCCTTCACCTCTCAATTTATACCCCCCCAGTTCCCTATCCTCTGTACCTCCCTGCCC
Source organism: Oncorhynchus kisutch (assembly GCF_002021735.2). NCBI lineage: Eukaryota > Metazoa > Chordata > Actinopteri > Salmoniformes > Salmonidae > Oncorhynchus > Oncorhynchus kisutch. The sequence continues at coordinate 24,126,379 of NC_034178.2, read as the reverse complement.
TCCCATTTCTTTTATCTACCATTCCTAACCTACCCTCCTTCCAACCAGTGCACTAGGAAAAGGTGTTAGGTAGACTGTAGGGCCGAGGCTCCAAACCCAGCCTGGTTGTAAAATGCCTTAAGAGGAAGAGTTTGATCAGAAATTTGCCTTACGGTGAAGAGATGATATTAATAGACAAATCATTTAGAGGAGTTGGTGTATTTGGTAGTGTGTTAACCAGTAACGTCATTCTCAACATTTTTATTTAACATAGCACTGGGTTATGGTTTAAGAAATTATGTTTATGTTCACTATTGATCTTATATTATTGTCCTAACTATTACTGTGTTGATTATACCATGGCCTGTAGTTGTGTGGGCCTGGTTGGTTTTGTTTGGTACAGGCCAGGAAATATCTATTCCTACATACTGAGAACATGTAGTGTCATAGCCATCTGCCAGAAGACTATAAGCAAACATTCCGAGTTCTCCAGAGCTACAGTGGAAAGACCATGGGGTACAAATTTATTAAGAATGATTCCACAACCCATCCAACACTTGTCCATTTTAGAGAAAGAAAATAAGATAGCTGGGTTGTGTGTTTATCAGTGCATGCAAACTGAGTTTAACAGAAAAGGTCCAGGTAGTCCCTAACTGTTCGTTAGTTTGGTATGTAATGAACACAACTCCAACTACTATTATGAATGAATGAATGTCATGGTGAATGAAATGGTTTTGGTACTTTACTGACTGTGCTTCTTGTCCCTTCTCTTTCCTTTCCATTTCTCTCCTCCCTCCCTGCCCCATCTCTTGCCCTCACAGTCTTCCTCTATCTCTCCACAGCTCACCAAGTTACACCAGCTGGCCATGCAGCAGAGCCCCTTCCCAATGGCCCCAAGCAACCAAGGATTCCAAGGTACTAAGGACATAACAATACAATAGTTTGTATAAAAAGATAAGGTTATTGAAACTACTGCGCTCAGAACTGGTGTGTTGACCAAAGTAGAACATCAGCAGGAGTGCGAACTACATTTTATGTTTTTTTAAATACATTTTTTTATTCGTTGAGGCAAAATGCAAATGTTCTGGCTGTCAGGCTATCGTTGGTTTGTCACATGGATAGAGAAAACAACTCCTCGACAAAGGCTTTACCTACTGAAATGTCAGTTAAGATTTTGTTACATTGAACCTGCCACCACAATGGCATTTACATATCATGAAGAGTGCCAAATTGTTCCAGATCCTTGTTTTATGTATTTTTGGCTTGTTGATTTAGGAGGGATGGATGCGTCTGCCCAAACTAGTTCCCATGAGATGACCATTCCAAATGATGTAAGTATTTCCACAGTGATGACTGACCCTCCCCTTCCATTTCCCTCCAGTGGTTAGACATTTCACACTATCAATCGACTCCTCTCTAATTGATTGACGTAACTGAATTCCTGGTTCTGTCTCCCCTCTTGTTGATTGGCTTAACTGACTTCCTGTTTCTCTCCTCTATTTGATTGGCTTAACTGACTTTCTGTTTTTCTTCCTCCTAGTTGATTGGCTGCATCATTGGTCGCCAGGGTGCTAAGATCAATGAGATCCGCCAGATGTCGGGTGCCCAGATAAAGATAGCTAACCCTGTCGAGGGCTCCGCAGACAGACAGGTCACCATCACTGGTTCCCCCGCCTCCATCAGCCTGGCAGAGTACCTCATCAACGCCAGGTCAGACACATTAGTGACAAGCTTTTTAACCAACTACCATCTTTTGTCCTTTTAGAGTCGGGGATAAATTGACTTTGGGTTGCAAAATTCAAGAAACTTCCCCTAAATTCCAGTTGGATTACCTCCCTGCACATTCCCTCCTGATTCTGGAAATCCTCCAACATGTTTTCTGAAAAACCTGAGGACTTTGGGTTCTGGGAACTTTCTGGAATTTTGCTTGGTGTAGTAGGCTTTTGATCCTGCCCAACGCATACTAAAACAGCTGGGTTGGAACAAAAGCCTGTGGCTCTCCAGAAGGACCATCTTCCGCCCAGTATTCAACCAAGCCCCCCCCCACCCTTTTTTTTTCTTTTGTAGAACTGAGAATCCACCCAATCTCATCTACTCCCACACCATGGTACTTCCTTTTGACCTTTTTGGGTGCCTCCCAGTTAGTCTGCCTACAGTGCAATGTGTTTGTGTTAGATAACTGTTTAACCCCCACCCCTATCGATGGCATGTTTGAGGGGATCAGTTTGAACAAGAGAATCACTGATCTTTATCACATAATGAGTAGTTATTTGGGGATGGAAGGTGATTTGTAGATCAGTGATCCTGTGCAGTCCGGCTGGAACGTAGTCGATCTCAAACACGCACATTGTCTATTGAAACATGGGTTGGTCTTCTAATGATGTTTACTCATTGATGGCCACTATTGTCAGTTTTTCTATGCCTGTCACTCTCACACCCCTCCCTGACTGTCAGTCTGTGCTTATGATTCCCCCTCATGCACCCTCCCAACCCTGAAGTCTACCCCTCACTCCTTCCATACTCACCAGCCTATCCTGGAACCCATCCCGACTGTGTGTCCCTCTTTTTCCTTCTTGTCTCTCTTGTTTCTACAGCGTAGAGTCCTCTAAATTCTCCTCCTCAAACCCTGAACAGACCCACAGCACCAGCCTCCTCTGCCCTCCTCTCTCCACTACTACCACCTCTCCTGCCGCTACCTCTACTGCTTCCTCCTTCTCTTCTTCCTCCTGTTTGGCGCCCCCCTCCGCCTCCATCTCTCTGTCCTTGTTGGCTCCTCAAGGACCTTCTCCCTCTGACTCACCACTCCCACCCAACTCCCCTGCTGTCCCCTCTGTCTCCAGTCTGCTCAGTCTTAAGCCCCTGGCCCTCCATGTTGTTTCCACTGGCCCCACCTCCTCCGGTAACCCTGTCCACTCAGCCAATCCCGAGCCAAAGCTTTCCTCAGAGCTGGGCTCCAAGTCTAAGAGGCGAAGGCTTTCTCCGTACTAAAGCTACAGCCATAATAGAAACTACAGTACAGACGTGAAGTGTGTCCCAAATGGCCCTTCCTTATATAGTGCACGACTTTTCACCAGGTCCCTCGTCAAAAGTGGGCTCTGGTCAAAAGTGATACACTTTATAGGGAATAAGGTGCCATTTGGGATGTTGCTTAGCGTTGTCTGTACTTGGTTGTCACTGCTTTAAACCTGGCTGTGCCCTATGCCACATGCTTCTTAACTATACAATTAATCAAAAAATGCCACAAAATACACTTCCAGATCTGGCTTCTCTCCTCCATGTCCTTTGGTTTATGTCTCGCTCACCCTCTTGAAGGTCCCTGATCGTTCTCTGATCGTTCTATCTAAAGACTGCATCCGCATGGGCACGCTTGTGTCAGACCAACTTCAACGTTACTAATTAAAAGCTTTTTGTTGGATTTTCTCTCTTGCTGTAAGCTCAGGTAGCACCTCTCATGCCATCTTTATGTTAAGATCTCATGCTGTATTTCATTTATTTGAATATTAACTTTGTCCTGGATAATACAGTTGAAGTCGGAAGTTTACAAACACCTTAGCCAACTACATTTCAACTCAGTTTTTCACAATTCCTGACATTTAATCCGAGTAAAAATTCCCTGTCTCAGGTCAGTTAGGATCACCACTTTATTTTAAGAATGTGAAATGTCAGAATAATAGTAGAGAGAATTATTTATTTCAGCTTTTATTTCTTACATCACATTCTCAGTGGGTCAGAAGTTTACATACACTCAATTAGTATTTGGTAGCATTGCCTTTAAATTGTTTAACTTGGGGCAAATGTTTCGGGCAGCCTTCCACAAGCTTCCAACAATAAGTTGGGTGAATTTTGACCCATTCCTCTTGACAGAGCTGGTGTAACTGAGTCAGGTTTGTCAGCCTCCTTGCTCGCACACGCTTTTTCAGTTCTGCCCACAAATGTTCTATGGGATTGAGGTCAGGGCTTTGTGATGGCCACTCCAATACCTTGACTTTGTTGTCCTTAAGCCATTTTCCCACAACTTTAGAAGAATGCTTGGGGTCATTGTCCATTTGGAAGACCCATTTGCGACCAAGCTTTAACTTCCTGACTGATGTCTTGAGATGTTGCTTCAATATATCCAAATCATTTTCTATCCTCATGAAGCCATCTATTTTGTGAAGTGCACCAGTCCCTCCTGCAGAAAAGCACCCCCACAACATGATGCTGCGTCCTCCATGCTTCATGGTTGGTATGGTGTTCTTCGGCTTGCAAGCCCTCCCCCTTTTTCCTCCAAAAATAACAATAGTCATTATGGCCAAACAGTTCTATTTTTGTTTCATCAGACCAGAGGACATTTCTCCAAAAGGTATAATCTTTGTCCCCATGTGCAGTTGCAAACCGTAGTCTGGCTTTTTTATGGTGGTTTTGGAGCAGTGGCTTCTTCCTTGCTGAGCGGCCTTTCAGGTTATGTCGGTATAGGACTCGTTTTACTGTGGATATAGATACTTTTGTACCTGTTTCCTCCAGCATCTTCACAAGGTTTTTTGCTGCTGTTCTGGGTTGATTTGCACTTTTTGCACCATTCATCTCTAGGAGTCTTCTTCCTGCAGTATGACTGCTGCGTGGTCCCATGGTGTTTATACTTGCGTACTATTGTTTGTACAGATGAAAGTACCACGTTCAGGCATTTGGAACTTGCTTCCAAGGATGAACCAGACCCTTGGAGGTCTACAATTTGTTTCTGAGGTATTGGCTGATTTTCTTTCGATTTTCCCATGATGTCAAGCAAAGAGGCACTGAGTTTGAAGGTAGGCCTATCCACAGGTACACCTCCAATTGACTCAAATGATGTCAATTAGCCTATCAGAAGCTTTTAAAGCCATTACATAATTTTCTGAAATTTTCCAGGCAACTTAGTGTATGTAAACTTCTGACCCACTGGAATTGTGATACAGTGAATTATAAGTGAAATAATCATTCTGTAAACAATTGTTGGAAAAATGACTTGTCATGCACAGAGTAGATGTTCTAACCAACTTGCCAAAGCTATAGTTTGTCAAAACAAGAAATTTGTGGAGAGGTTAAAAAACAAGTTTTAATGAAAATTTCATTTTAATCCATAGAGACGTGAAGGAGAAGCTCGTCGGATACATACAAATCATTAAAATCCAGACAGAAAATATTTACACAAGAAGAAATCTAATATCACACAGTCAGATGACACCTGCGAGGGTAAAAAAAAACATGCCCTGTTAAGAACTCTTTTTATTTATTTAAATATTTTTTATATATATTGAAAGTCAATCTTCATTTAATGACAAGTTTTAATTTCACTCTTTTAATGACCCTAAGTGTATGTACATTTCAGACTTCAACTGTATGTGGGGTAGCTAGTTATATTTGTAAAGTGTTCATTATAGTGCTAAAATCTTGTTTTGTTTTTGTATCTATCTGCCACATGGGGTAAAGTTGGGCTTAATCACTATAATAATTTGCCCTCAGGTATCATATAGCCCTGCTAATCATGGGCTGTTGGACCTTTACAATTTCAGGAAATTGATGTCCTCGTAATGCCTAGATTAGGACTCTTGAATCGAGCCATAACTGCTTCTTTTATCCTTTCGCTGGCAATCACTGATGCACTACAATTTATTAGCACTGATCAGAGGTCAGTGACTGTAAGGTGAAATGGAAGGACATGGAATACACTCTTCAAAGAGGTTGATGTCAAGGAAACAACATCCTCTTATCCACTGATAGTTAATACACCTCTAGAGGTTTATCTATTGGGTAGACATTTTATGAACTGAAAAAAAGCGGTGTGGAGGTTTGTAAGAAGGTTAAATTGTGAAAAGGTGAGTTTGTCCTGTTTTATCGTTGTAATTTGAAACGCACAGCATGGCTTATTCTCTCCCCCTTCGATCTCTCAATGTGTCTCTCTCCAGGCTCTCATCTGAAGCTACAGGACTGGCGGCCAACTGATAGAACAGACTCTGCATAGATGTGATCTGCACTAATCCCCCCCACATTTTACCTTCTACCACCAATCGATCCATCAGTCAGCTCTCTCCTTTTAAAGTGGTCAATGCAACTATCCAACTTAGTTTATTTGTATTATTTTATGAAAATCACGCCCACCCACCTGATTTTACTTTGATCTACATTCATTTGTTTTTACTTTTTTTTTTTTAATAAGGCACTTTGTGTCCCAGTTGGATGTTTTTAATGATTTGGTCTTAGGTTATTTTTTGTTGAAGGGAGAAAGTTTTCCATATCTTTCTTGACACCATCACAAGAGTATAGGTAGAAAAATCTGAATAGGTTTAGTTCGCTAAAAGTTTTTGTATTTTTTTTGTCTTGAACAAATAAATGTCCAAACAAAATATACTTTTTTTCCTTCTGCATTTTTAGCCCCCCCCCCCCCCCCACGATCCTGGATCCCCTAGTCATTTTATCCATTGCAGAAATTCAAAACTCACCGTCATTTGGTTATGTCACTATGCTCACAAAATTAAAGGGGAAATCGGTCACTGCTGGTATTTTGGGTATGACAAACCGCTCTAACACTACTAGAAGACATGGATATTGCATTTGTTGAAAACAATTTCAAACTGTATGTATTCATGTCACCTTAACTTTTTTGTTTCTGTGTCATTCCTATTTTTCCACCTTTGCCCCACCCACCCGTGTGATCATGTTTCTTCAATGGAGGAAATATTTGTTTTAACTACCAAAGGAGAGAAACTCCTGAACTGACTGGTGTGTCTGAGTGTGAGGAGAGAAACTAAGATATTATGAATCGCTGAAACTAAGACAGGGCGATTAAAAACAAATGAATTTCCTGCTCTTTGCTTTCTTTGCTCAAGTCATATTTAATTTTTTATTATTTGCAGGAAATAAAGTAACTTTTGTGCACGTTTTGGAAAGAAATGTAGATGTTGGGTGCCACAACATTGTCAAAAAACTACAGAAATAAAGATGTGAAATGCTCAAACTACAAATTCTCGTTCGTGTTGCGTGTGTGTAATAATGTTCATTGGAAATTAAAGTTGATGGAAGTCACTGCTATGATTTTATGAAAACCTATACTTACCCAGCATTAAAGTCTGACACCCACATTTCCAGTTTTTGAACAGTGATTTTTATTTGTCTTAAATATTTATTGTACACAGATGCAATTATAAAAACAAACATGTACTTTCAAAGGAAAGAGGAGTCTGTTTGATTCAGCATATTGGAAACTAGCTTGGAGCCAAATCTGTTAAGTGTTCTGAAAAAACATTAACGTGACATTTACCATAGGGACTTATTAAGACAAATCAACATATCAGGCTAATCGGAAACATACAAGAGCCTCTTTCTCCAGTCACCATAGGGCAGTGGTCTTTTGCTGTATTGGCAACAAAACAAATCCACATCTAAGGTCAGGTCCAATATTATTACTTGAAAGATGATTTTTAAAATATTTTAACGTTTAAAAATCTATGCTTTTCCAGAAAATAAATACTAGTGGATCTATAAAACCTTACAGAACACAGGAGCTGCCATTTTATAGCTTATCAAATGGAACCTGCTGAGTCATTTGATAGGATGGAACGGAGGCTGTCGAAACATAGGCCTCTATTGCATCCCAATGCTGCCCAAGTTTACACTTGCTCACTCCTACCCATGGATATTAAAACATATACAGTGCTCAAAAAAATAAAGGGAACACAAACACAATGTAACTCCAAGTCAATCACACTTCTGTGAAATCAAACTGTCCACTTAGGAAGCAACACTGATTGACAATAAATTGCACATGCTGTTGTGCAAATGGAATAGACAACAGGTGGAAATTATAGGCAATTAGCAAGACACCCCCAATAAAGGAGTGGTTCTGCAGGTGGGGACCACAGACCACTTCTCAATTCCTATGCTTCCTGGCTGATGTTTTGGTCACTTTTGAATGCTGGCGGTGCTTTCAGTCTAGTGGTAGCATGAGACGGAGTCTACAACCCACACAAGTGGCTCAGGTAGTGCAGCTCATTCAGGATGGCACATCAATGAGAGCTGTGGCAAGAAGGTTTGCTGTGTCTGTCAGCGTAGTGTCCAGAGCATGGAGGCGCTACCTGGAGACAGGCCAGTACATCAGGAGACGTGGAGGAGGCGGTAGGAGGGCAACAACCCAGCGGCAGGACCGCTACCTCCGCCTTTGTGCAAGGAGGAGCACTGCCAGAGCCCTGCAAAATGACCTCCAGCAGGCCAAAAATGTGCATGTGTCTGCTCAAACGGTCAGAAACAGACTCCATGAGGGCCCGACATCCACAGGTGGGGGTTGTGCTTACAGCCCAACACCGTGCAGGACGTTTGGCATTTGCCAGAGAACACCAAGATTGGCAAATTCGCCACTGGCGCCCTGTGCTCTTCACAGATGAAAGCAGGTTCACACTGAGCACATGTGACAGACGTGACAGAGTCGCCGTGGAGAACATTCTGCTGACTGCAACATCCTCCAGCATGACCAGTTTGGCGGTGGGTCAGTCATGGTGTGGGGTGGCATTTCTTTGGGGGGGTCACACAGCCCTCCATGTGCTCACCAGAGGTAGCCTGACTGCCATTAGGCACCGAGATGAGATCCTCAGACCCCTTGTGAGACCATATGCTGGTGCGGTTGGCCCTGGGTTCCTCCTAATGCAAGACAATGCATTGTGGCTGGAGTGTGTCAGCAGTTCCTGCAAGAGGAAGGCATTGATGCTATGGACTGGCCCGCCCGTTCCCCAGTCCTGAATCCAATTGAGCACATCTGGGACATCATGTCTCGCTCCATCCACCGGGCCAGTCCATAGCATCAATGCCTTCCTCTTGCCACGTTGCACCACAGACTGTCCAGGAGTTGGCGGATGCTTTAGTCTAGGTCTGGGAGGAGATCCCTCAGGAGACCATGCCCAGGCGTTGTAGGGAGTAGGGAGGTCATACAGGCACGTGGAGGCAACACACTACTGAGCCTCATTTTTACTTGTTTTAAGGACATTACATCAAAGTTGGATCAGCCTGTAGTGTGGTTTTCCACTTTAATTTTGAGTGTGACTCCAAATCCAGACCTCCATGTGTTATTTTAGTGTTCCCTTTATTTTTTTGAGCAGTGTATTTGGATTGGGAGAGGGTGATTCCACCATATTTCTTACAGCAGTCCTTTCCTTTTCAATCCAAGAAGGGAAGTGAACAAGTGCGCATTTAGTTGATAATGATTTAGAATTGGGACACAACCTTAGCTGACAGGAAAGTAACTAGTTGCCAGACAACTAGTTTGTTCTTAAACTAACTAGTCTGCTACTCGTGAGTGGTAGATTTCCTTTTTTCTATAGATTCTGTTTCTATGGGTGATTAAGTCCCTTTGATCTGAGCCTCATGCTCTGACTAACATCTGCATTTGGACAAAAATACAAGTACAACCCATACATACTATATTACAACCATGCTTTAGTGATCTGATCTAGGATCTTGACACTTGTAGATGGTAATGCAAATGGTCGGTGACTGAGGCTTCGTCTCGAATGGCACACTATTTCCTATGAAGTGCACTACTTTTGACCCAGAGCTGTGGGGATTAGGGTGCCATTTGAGATTTGACCTGAGTTTTTGTTCTCAATGGTATCCTAGTACGTAGTATTGCATTTTAATACAGTATAAAGACTGCAATACCAAATATACACAATAGTTAATCAACAAAAACAAGTGCGGTCAGACCCTGAAAGAAAGGGGCTGTAGTTTTAGTTTACTCCACGGTGCAGTCAGGGGAATGATTCAGAGTTAGTGTACATATTGCTTGGTGTTGTTCATTATCTATTATTGTTCTGTTCTCTTCAATCTGTCTAATGCCAGAGAAATATAATTATTAGATTTCTATGCTTATTAATGCCCTGTAATCATCATCATCATGAACAGCATCCGGTATCAGACCAATATAATATCTGTTCAGGGCCATGTTCAGTAGGCAAACATTGAATGGTTCAGATAGAAATGTCATGAATAGAGCTGACATGATTAATTTGTTCTACATGTCAGAGAGGTATGTATGATCTACATAATCTATTTCTATCTGAAATATCCACAATGTTGTGCCCTGCTGAATGCAGTTGTCTGGTACAATTCAATAGCGCACTCTAGTGTAAAACATTAGTCAGCACCATTAGATGATCCAGTCTCACATTTCAACTCTTACAAATGTTTGTTAATTGAATAGTGTCTCAAGAGGTCCAAATATTTACATACAGTTGATGTTACATTAAATAAAATACAGATTGTATAAAAAAAAGTTGGACAACAAAATCCCTGATGAAAAACATTTATAAATACATGTGAAAATGTAAAGAAGAATGTAAACATTGATTCTCTAATACCCAATAAATAAATTAAATGACACTCAGTGCACAATCCTTGTGAGGAAACAAAAGATTTTGGACATGAAATAATCAGTACCAATCAAGTAAACAAAGTGCAGATGCCTCTGACAATGTTGACATATAATCTGAATGGGAGACTTAGAATACATAGAATAGATAATAAAGTATGACAATATTTGGACAAAATATAGAAGTAAGAAACAACGGATAGTGAAAGAATCACTATAACATGTAGAAGTTACATCTGTAGTATGGTGTTGCACCTGTAGGTGAGGTGAGTTGGCTTGTTGAAGTGTTTTTGCAAGGCTGGGACTGGGAAGTGAGAGAAGGGAGGTTGAGGTGAGGGGGTTTGGTTGGCTGTACATAGGCCTGTCCGGGAGACTGGGGGGGGGGGGGGGGCTGGCCACCTCACCAGTTGGTGCTTGGGGGTCTATGGGGCTGGGGCTCTGTGCAGCTCAGCACTGTCACACTCAGAGTCATCATACAGGCCCTGGGGTGAGGTGGAGAGGCAGAGTTAGAGGATGGCATTACTGCATTGTTATTAATACAGTTTTGCTAGCCATTGATTAAATACATATTTCCCTCAATCTACACACAATACCCCATATTGACAAAGCGATTACAGGCTTTTTGAAATCTTAGCAAATTATACTTATTTACATAAGTATTCAGACCCTTTGCTATGAGACTCAAAATTGAGCTCAGGTGCATCCTGTTTCCATTGATCATCCTTGAGATGTTTCTACAACTTGATTGGAGTCAACCTGTGGTAAATTCAATTCCTTGGACATGATTTGGAAAGGCACACACCTGTCTATATAAAAGGTCCCACAGTTGACAGTGCATGTCAGAGCAAAAACCAAGCCATGAGGTCGAAGGAATTGTCCGTAGACCTCAGAGACAGGATTGTGTCGAGTCACAGATTTGGGGAAGGGTACCAAGACATTTCTGCAGCATTGAAGATCCCCAAGAACACAGTGGCCTCCAAATGGAAGAAGTTTGGAACCACCAAGACTCTTCTTAGAGACCTTAGACTGGGACGAAGGTTCACCTTCCAAATGCAAAACGACGCTAAGCACACAGCCAAGACAACACAAGAGTAGCTTTGGAACAAGTCTCTGAACGTCCTTGAGTATCACAGCTAGAGCCCAGACTTGAACCTGATTGAACATCTCTGGAGAGTAGAGGTCGACCGATTAATTGGAATGGCCGATTTCAAGTTTTCATAACAATCGGTAATCAGCATTTTTGGACGCAATCATGGCCGATTACATTGCACTCCGTGGAGACTGCGTGGCAGGCTGACTACCTGTTATGTGAGTGCAGCAAGGAGCCAAGGTAAGGTGCTAGCTAGCATTAAACGTATCTTATAAAAAACAATCAATCTTAACATAATCACTCGTTACCTACACATGGTTGACGATAGTTTACCTAGCTTGTCCTGCGTTGCATATAATCGATGAGGTGCCTGTTAATTTATCATTTTATTTATAATTTTTTTAACCTTTATTTTACTAGGCAAGTCAGTTAAGAACAAATTCTTATTTTCAATGACGGCCTAGGAACAGTGGGTTACCTGCCTGTTCAGGGGCAGAACGACAGATTTTGTACCTTGTCAGCTCGGGGGTTTTGAACTTGCAACCTTCCGGTTACTAGTCCAACGCTCTAACCACTAGGCTACACTGCCGCCCCAATATATATAGTAGGACAAAAAAACATGACTGTGGCTGGACAATTTTATTGTTTCCTCCATGGTGTTCGTCAGGTTCTACTGTAGGTGACAAGGCAGCATGTTGTTTGGACTAAAACAGCATAAAACCGGGTCTATCATAAAGCATGATCAAATTAATTAGACAGCTAACAGTAATTTTGAGAAACATTGAGAAATAGTTTGGTAAATATTTTGGTCAAATTAACCAGTTATCTACCTTTGATAAGTAGCTAGCTATAGCTAGCTGGTTGCTAGCTAGCTAGTTATCTCCCATGCCAATTTCTAATATCTGACTTACTAGTAAATATGAAGATATTTCATAATGAAAGTTAACTGGCTAGCACATCAAGGTTTGTGACATTAGCTATCCCCAGTTAGATCATGTGTTTTCACTTATTTATTGCATCTGCATGCTTGTTGCGTTCTCCCTGGTGCACTTGTTTGTTCGTGAGCTGGCTGCTCATTCTAAATAGTATAATCGAATCTGTTCAAAACAGTGGCATCATGTGACATGCAAAAGTGAAATAAGCATATTTATGCTGTTGTTCAAATGCACAGATCACTTTGAATATCTTTTCAAAGAAACTACCGGTAGTTTGAAAACTTGGCATACTTCTGTCATGCTACTTTGTTGACAACTTCAACCACGACCACCCCCCACGCCCATACACCCAGCCAATCAGCGGCCGCCACTGGTCCCTACACAAGAGCCAAATCCAAATGTAGACCTATATTCTGTTATAGGGATGGCAGCCTTAATGATCAGAGCATGCATTATGATCAGGATTTCGGCTCATCATTTCTCATCGATTATTACTAAACATAACAGTTCTCATGGTAACCTTACCATAGTTCTAGTTGTCACGGTAACACTTTGTCATAGTTCTAGTTGTTACAGTATCCCACCTCATAGTTCTACAGTTCCCAGAGTAACCCTGTCCCTACCTACCTCATAGTTCTGCTCTGAGTTGAGCTCGGTCTTGACCTGGCGGATGGTGGCCTCCTCTGATAGGCCTTCGGCTGGGTCAAGGGTAGGGTCGACAGAGATCTCCGACCCCTGGGACAGAAGGTCGTCACTCTTGTCGTCCAGCCGCTCATCTGTGTTGGTGCTGACCACGTCGGGCGTGCCACTGTGGGAGTGGTCGCTGGTGTTGCCCTCCTCTCCGTCCGACACGGACACTGGTGACAGGTTCTCAGAGCTGAAGGTGGACAGGGACTGGCACTTGTTGATGCTCACTGGCCGACTGCATGGGGAAGAGAGGAAATAGATTAAATAATGGGGCTCTCAATAACTCAGACACAAGCTCTTTTTATCACACCAAGAAGTTCTTCCTGCTGGACTATGTACTATAGAATCTTGACTAAATACACTATAATGTATAAGATGTATATTCGCACCGTCTCCGTGGTAACTCCACCTCCCTGTTTACCTCCCCTTCCTCTTCCTCTGACGACACACCACATCTCTGGAGGAGACATGGAAGAGATATGATGAGACTTAGAAAGGGATCAGCTTCATCTTACAACTATTTTTCTCAATTGATTTGGCACATGGTCGGAATGTTTTTAGGAAAAGAACCAGCAAAAAATATGCAAAAAATATGTTTGTCTGTGGTGCATTTTCTGTAATGCATGCGGATGCATTACAGAAAATGCACCACAGACAAACATATTTTTTTCTGGCCCAGCATCTTTATTTTTTACAACTGTGGCAGATCTACCTGTTTGCGTGTGACTTGTTTCCGGTAGAGCAGTGCTGCAGGTGTGAGATAGCACCTGGGTGACCTTATGATTCCCGTCTCCTCCTCCTCATCCTGGGGCATTCTCCCTGGGCCTCCCAGCATCGACCCCCTCCCTGCTGTCGCCCCCCTCCCACAGGGCGAATCTGGGCTACTGGAGAACGGGATGGAGGCCGCGTCCTCGCTGGGGGTGTCACTACGCATTGGGGTCTGATCGTCTGTCCCTCCTCCACCTGCAAGTCATTCATACCAACCAGCATCAGTTTCCTTATTTCCTAAACACAGAAGGACTATACACTGTAGATGTTGTGTTATGGTGTATTTTTTAACAAATGTCTGTCTGACCATGTCTTGTGATTTACAGTGCCTTGCGAAAGTATTCGGCCCCCTTGAACTTTGCGACCTTTTGCCACATTTCAGGCTTCAAACATAAAGATATAAAACTGTATTTTTTTGTGAAGAATTAACAACAAGTGGGACACAATCATGAAGTGGAATGACATTTATTGCATATTTCAAACTTTTTTAACAAATCAAAAACTGAAAAATTGGGCGTGCAAAATTATTCAGCCCCTTTACTTTCAGTGCAGCAAACTCTCTCCAGAAGTTCAGTGAGGATCTCTGAATGATCCAATGTTGACCTAAATGACTAATGATGATAAATACAATCCACCTGTGTGTAATCAAGTCTCCGTATAAATGCACCTGCACTGTGATAGTCTCAGAGGTCCGTTAAAAGCGCAGAGAGCATCATGAAGAACACACCAGGCAGGTCCGAGATACTGTTGTGAAGAAGTTTAAAGCCGGATTTGGATACAAAAAGATTTCCCAAGCTTTAAACATCCCAAGGAGCACTGTGCAAGCGATAATATTGAAATGGAAGGAGTATCAGACCACTGCAAATCTACCAAGACCTGGCCGTCCCTCTAAACTTTCAGCTCATACAAGGAGAAGACTGATCAGAGATGCAGCCAAGAGGCCCATGATCACTCTGGATGAACTGCAGAGATCTACAGCTGAGGTGGGAGACTCTGTCCATAGGACAACAATCAGTTGTATATTGCACAAATCTGGCCTTTATGGAAGAGTGGCAAGACGAAAGACATTTCTTAAAGATATCCATAAAAAGTGTTGTTTAAAGTTTGCCACAAGCCACCTGGGAGACACACCAAACATGTGGAAGAAGGTGCTCTGGTCAGATGAAACCAAAATTGAACTTTTTGGCAACAATGCAAAACGTTATGTTTGGCGTAAAAGCAACACAGCTCATCACCCTGAACACCCTATCCCCACTGTCAAACATGGTGGTGGCAGCATCATGGTTTGGGCCTGCTTTTCTTCAGCAGGGACAGGGAAGATGGTTAAAATTGATGGGAAGATGGATGGAGCCAAATACAGGACCATTCTGGAAGAAAACCTGATGGAGTCTTCAAAAGACCTGAGACTGGGACGGAGATTTGTCTTCCAACAAGACAATGATCCAAAACATGAAGCAAAATCTACAATGGAATGGTTCAAAAATAAACATATCCAGGTGTTAGAATGGCCAAGTCAAAGTCCAGACCTGAATCCAATCGAGAATCTGTGGAAAGAACTGAAAACTGCTGTTCAAAAATGCTCTCCATCCAACCTCACTGAGCTCGAGCTGTTTTGCAAGGAGGAATGGAAAAAAATGTCAGTCTCTCGATGTGCAAAACTGATAGAGACATACCCCAAGCGACTTACAGCTGTAATCGCAGCAAAAGGTGGCACTACAAAGTATTAACTTAAGGGGGCTGAATAATTTTGCACGCCCAATTTCTCCATTTTTGATTTGTTAAAAAAGTTTGAAATATCCAATAAATGTCGTTCCACTTCATGATTGTGTCCCACTTGTTGTTGATTCTTCACAAATTCTTTATGAAGCCTGAAATGTGGCAAAAGGTCGCAAGGTGGCAAGGTTCAAGGTTCAAGGGGGCCGAATACTTTCGCAAGGCACTGTATGTCCTGTGACTGAAGTGATGTAGGTGATATATTATGGATGCATCCCAAATAGCATCCTATTCCCTTATCGTGCACCACCATACGTCTCTAGTCAAAAGTAGTGCACTACGTAGGCAATAGGTTGCAATTTGGGATACAGACTATACGTACGCCATGTATCCCTGTATATTACCAGCAAATTTCCCTATGGGACATTATTATAACTATTCATCACCTCTTCCTCCCAGGCCAGCAGAGGCGCTCTGGCTGCCCCCTCTCTCCAGGCCGGGCTTCTCCTGTCCCTTGCGGCGGCCCTCTGCCTCCAGATCGGTGGAGATAAGGTCTGGGCTGGACGAGGACATCTTCTTCAGCAGCAGGTCATGTTGTAGACCTCTCAGGGCTGCGCTGGGGTCCAGGTGCTGCTTGCTGCTGGGAGGGGATACATCTTTATTGTGAGCACTGAAGGCCGATTTGAGGATAGTTTTCAATGTACACTGAGTGTACAAAATATTAACTTTCCATGACAGACTGTCCAGGTGAATCCAGGAGAAAGCTAAGATCCCTTATTGATGTCATTTGTTAAATCCACTTCAAATCAGTGTAGATGAAGGGAAGGAGACCAGTTAAATAAGGATTTTTAAGTCTTGAGACAATTGAGACATGCATTGTGTATGTGTGCCATTCAGAGGGTGAAGCACCACCAGTTTGTGTTAAGAACTGCAACGCTACTGGGTTTTTCACACTCAACAGTTTCCTGTGTGTTTCAAGAATGGTCCACCACTCAAATGACATCCAGCCAACTAGACACAACTGTGGGAAGCATTGGAATCAACATCGGCCAACATCCCTGTGGAACTCTTTCGACACCTTGTAGAGTCCATGCTACAACAAATTGTGGCTGTTCTGAGGGAAAATGGGGGTTGGGGGGGATGGGGTGCAACTCAATATTAGGAAGGTGTTCTTAATGTTTTGTGCACTCAGTGTAGATACCTGGGTGTGGAGGTGGTGGTGGTCAGTGACATAGTATTAGCCAAGCCCAGGTTAGAGGACAGGGCTGCCTTCAGCCCAGCCAGGTCTCCACTGCTGCCCTTCCCAGCCTTCCTGTAGCGGGGCTTGGCCCGACGCGACCTTCCCGGGGACGTGGAGCCCTTCTGGGGGCAAGAGGGGATGGTCACCTGGGTCATGGAGGAGTCCAGTTTGGGGAGGATCACCTCTGACTTCAGCAGGTCTGGCCTACTGGAACACACAGTGTGTAAAGTCTACAGTACACTCAGTACACTGAATAAATAAAGTCAAAGTCAAGTCAAGAGAAATAGATGCACCTGCAGCCTTTCTCCTTGTATCCAAATAAACAATATACAGTGAGGGCTCAAACTGTACATGCTTACGACCAGTAATAATACATAATAACTGTATGCCCAGTAAGTGTTACATGCTATTTAATTTAAAACACATGTATACAGACAGGGATTGAATGTGTGGGATTAGTGAGTGTGAATGGTTCAATGGTTTCCCCCTCAGTCTCACCTCCTGGCGTGAGAGGCCAGTTTCTGAGGTATGTTGCGTTTCTTGATGAGTTTCTCCATGGAGTTGGATGAGCGTTCTTGTCTGGAGCTGTGGTTTTTGACGCATACTGGGTACTTCTTATCCAGGGAATGCTCCCTCCTGGGAGACACACACACATCATCATTCATTAATTCATTACTTGGCCACAATAAACATATCACAAACGTCTGTATTATGTATTACATTATGTCTGCTATTCCCTCTCCCTGTATGTGTATTTGGCAGATGAGCATGAATATTGTACACACAGGTAGATATTGATTGTAAGGTGTGCAACAATAAATATTATTATTACTTGAGTAGCTCTTTCTCCTTGAGTTCCAGCTGTAGCATGACGGCATTGAGCTCCATGTAGAGGTTGTTGGCTCTGTCCAGTTTCCTCTCGTAGTGCTCACGGATGTCCAGGGCATGCCTGAGATGGAGAGAGAGAGAATGGAACGGGACGGACGGGGTTAAAACATGGGGTACAGCTAGCCATTAATTTGATGTATGCAAAGGCGCAATGAACAAAATTGGGAGCAACATCAACATCATTGGACAGCCATAAACAACACACACAGTACAGCTTTTGCTGTATGTTGATACGTACAGTAAGTCGGAAGTTCACATACACCTTAGCCAAATACATTTAAACTCAGTTTCACAATTCCTGACATTTAATCCATGTAAAAATTCCCTGAAATTCCCTGACCCACAATAAATTGGGTGAATTTTGACACATTCCTCCTGACAGATCTGGTGTAACTGAGTCAGGTTTTATAGGCCTCCTTGCACGCACACGCTTTTTCATTTCTGCCCACAAATTATCTATAGGGTTGAGGTCGGGGCTTTGTGATGGCCACTCCAATACCTTGACATTGTTGTCCTTAAGCTATTTTTCCACAACTTTGGAAGTATGCTTGGGGTCATTGTCCATTTGGAAGATCCATTTGTAATCAAGCTTTAACTTAACTGATCTATTGAGATGTTGCTTCAATATATTCACACAATTTTCCATCCTCATGATGCAATCTATTTTGTGAAGTGCACCAGTACCTCCTGCAGCAAAGCACCCCCACAACATGATGCTGCCACCCCCGTGCTTCACGGTTGCGATGGTGTTCGGCTTGCAAGCCTCCCCCTTTTTCCTCCAAACATAACAATGGTCAAATTGACCAAACAGTTTTGTTTCATCAGACCAGAGGACATTTCTCCAAAAAGTACAATCTTTGTCCCCATGTGCATTTGCAAACCATAGACTGGCTTTTTTATGGAGGTTTTGGAGCAGTGGCTTTTTCTTTGCGGAGTGGCCTTTCAGGTTATGTCGATATAGGACTCGTTTTACTGTGGATATCGATACTTTTGTACCCGTTTCCTCCAGCATCTTCACAAGGTCCTTTGCTGTTGTTCTGGGATTGATTTCCACTTTTTGCACCAAAGTATGTTCATCTCTAGGAGGTAGAGATGTTTCCTCCTTCCTGAGCAGTACTATTGTTTGTACAGATGAGTGTGGTACCTTCAGGTGTTTGGAAATTGCTCCCAAGAATGAACCAGACTTGTGGAGGTCTAGAATTTTGTTTCAGAGGTCTTGGCTGATTTCTTTGGATTTTCCCATGATGTCAAGCAAAGAGGCACTGAGTTTGAAGGTAGGCCTTGAAATACATCCACAGGTACACCTCCAATTGACTCAAATTATGTCAATTAGCCCATCAGAAGCTTCTAAAGCCATTACATAATTTTCGGGAATTTTCCAAGCTGTTTAAAGGCACAGTCAACTTAGCGTATGTAAACTTCTGACCCACTGGAATTGTGATACAGTGAATTATAAGTGAAATAATCTGTCTGTAAACCATTGTTGGAAAAATGACTTGTGTTTTGCACAAAGTAGATGTCCTAACCGACTTGCCAAATCTATAGTTTGTCAAAACAATACATTTGTGGAGTGGTTGAAAAACAAGTTTTAATGACTCCAACCTGTATGTAAACATCCTACTTCAACTGTATGTATACATGTATGTACAGTGCCTTGCGAAAGTATTCGGCCCCCTTGAACTTTGCGACCTTTTGCCACATTTCAGGCTTCAAACATAAAGATATAAAACTGTATTTTTTTGTGAAGAATCAACAACAAGTGGGACACAATCATGAAGTGGAACGACATTTATTGGATATTTCAAACTTTTTTAACAAATCAAAAACGCAAAAATTGGGCGTGCAAAATTATTCAGCCCCCTTAAGTTAATACTTTGTAGCGCCACCTTTTGCTGCGATTACAGCTGTAAGTCGCTTGGGGTATGTCTCTATCAGTTTTGCACATCGAGAGACTGACATTTTTTCCCATTCCTCCTTGCAAAACAGCTCGAGCTCAGTGAGGTTGGATGTTGAGCATTTGTGAACAGCAGTTTTCAATTCTTTCCACAGATTCTCGATTGGATTCAGGTCTGGACTTTGACTTGGCCATTCTAACACCTGGATATGTTTATTTTTGAACCATTCCATTGTAGATTTAGCTTTATGTTTTGGATCATTGTCTTGTTGGAAGACAAATCTCCGTCCCAGTCTCAGGTCTTTTGCAGACTCCATCAGGTTTTCTTCCAGAATGGTCCTGTATTTGGCTCCATCCATCTTCCCATCAATTTTAACCATCTTCCCTGTCCCTGCTGAAGAAAAGCAGGCCCAAACCATGATGCTGCCACCACCATGTTTGACAGTGGGGATGAGGGTGATGCGCTGTGTTGCTTTTACGCCAAACATAACGTTTTGCATTGTTGCCAAAAAGTTCAATTTTGGTTTCATCTGACCAGCGCACCTTCTTCCACATGTTTGCTGTGTCTCCCAGGTGGCTTGTGGCAAACTTTAAACAACACTTTTTATGGATATCTTTAAGAAATGGCTTTCTTCTTGCCACTCTTCCATA
Source organism: Oncorhynchus kisutch (assembly GCF_002021735.2). Taxonomy (NCBI): domain Eukaryota; kingdom Metazoa; phylum Chordata; class Actinopteri; order Salmoniformes; family Salmonidae; genus Oncorhynchus; species Oncorhynchus kisutch. The sequence continues at coordinate 24,106,165 of NC_034178.2, read as the reverse complement.
AAGGCCAGATTTGTGCAATATACGACTGATTGTTGTCCTATGGACAGAGTCTCCCACCTCAGCTGTAGATCTCTGCAGTTCATCCAGAGTGATCATGGGCCTCTTGGCTGTATCTCTGATCAGTCTTCTCCTTGTATGAGCTGAAAGTTTAGAGGGACGGCCAGGTCTTGGTAGATTTGCAGTGGTCTGATACTCCTTCCATTTCAATATTATCGCTTGCACAGTGCTCCTTGGGATGTTTAAAGTTTGGGAAATCTTTTTGTATCCAAATCCGGCTTTAAACTTCTTCACAACAGTATCTCGGACCTGCCTGGTGTGTTCCTTGTTCTTCATGATGCTCTCTGCGCTTTTAACGGACCTCTGAGACTATCACAGTGCAGGTGCATTTATACGGAGACTTGATTACACACAGGTGGATTGTATTTATCATCATTAGTCATTTAGGTCAACATTGGATCATTAAGAGATCCTCACTGAACTTCTGGAGAGAGTTTGCTGCACTGAAAGTAAAGGGGCTGAATAATTTTGCACGCCCAATTTTTCAGTTTTTGATTTGTTAAAAAAGTTTGAAATATCCAATAAATGTCGTTCCACTTCATGATTGTGTCCCACTTGTTGTTGATTCTTCACAAAAAAATACAGTTTTATATCTTTATGTTTGAAGCCTGAAATGTGGAAAAAGGTCGCAAAGTTCAAGGGGGCCGAATACTTTCGCAAGGCACTGTATGTAGCTATATATGTACAGTGTATTCGGAAAGTATTCAGAACCCTTGACTTATCCACATTCTGTTAGGGTACAGCCTTATTCTAAAATGGATTACATTATATTTTTTCTGCTCAATCTACACACATACCCCATTATGAAAAAGCAAAAACAGGTTTTTGGAAATGTTTGCTAATTTATAAAAACAAAACTGAAATATAACATTTACATAAGTATTCAGATCCTTTACACAGTACTTTGTTGAAGTACCTTTGGCATCGATTACAGCCTCAAGTCTTCTTGGTTGTGACGCTACAAGCTTGGCACACCTGTATTTGGGGAGTTTCTCCCATTCTTTTCTGCAGATCCTCTCAAGCTCTGTAAGGATGGATGGGAGGGGGGCGTCGATGCAAAGCTATTTTCTGGTTTCTTCAGAGATGTTCACTTGGGTTCAAGTCTGGGGTCTGGCTGGGCCACTTAAAGACATTCAGAGACTTGTCCTGAAGCCACTCCTGTGTTGTCTTGGCTGTGTGCTTAGGGTCGTTGTCCTGTTGGAAGGTGAACCTTTGCCCCAGAGCTCTGAGCACTTTGGAGCAGGTTTACATCAAGGATCTATCTGTACTTTGCTCCGTTCATCTCTCCCTAGATCCTGATTAGTCTCCCAGTCCCTGCCACTGAAAAACATCCCCACAGGATGATACTGCCAACACCATAATTCACCATAGGAATGGTGGCAGGTTTCCACCATACATGACTCTTGGCATTCAGGCCAAATAGTTCAATCTTGGTTCTCATGGTCTGGGTGCCTTTTGGCAAACTCCAAGTGGGCAGTCATGTGCCTTTTACTACCTAAAGGCCCGATTGGAAGGTTCTCACATCTCTACAGAGGAACTCTGAAGCTCTGTCAGAGTGACCGTTGGGTTCTTGGTCACCTCCCTGACCAAGGCCCTTCTCCCGAATTGCTCAGTTTGGCCGGGCAGCCAGCTCTAGGAAGAATCTTGGTGTTTCCAAACTTCTTCCATTTAAGAATGTTGGAGGCCAGTGTTCCACTGTCATGGGGTCCTTCAATGCTGCAGACATTTTTAGGTACCCTTCCCCAGATCGGTGCATCGACACAATCCTGTCTCGGAGCTCTACAGACAATTCCTTCGACCTCATGGTTTGTTATTTGCTCTGACATGCACTGTCAACTGTGAGACCTTATATAGACAGGTGTGTGCCTTTCCAAATCATGTCCAATCAATTGAATTTACCACAGGTTGACTCCAATCAAGTTGTAAAAATATCTCGAAGACGATCAATGGAAACAGGATGCACCTGAGCTTAATTTTGAGTCTCGTAAATAAGGTATTTCAGTTTTTTATTTTTAATACATTTAGAAACATTTCGAAAAACCTGTTTTCACTTTGCATTTAGTGGGGAATGGTGTGCAGATTGCTGAGGATTTATTTTTATTTAACAAAATGTGGAAAAAGTCACGGGGTCTGAAAACTTTCCGAAGGCACTGCATGTATGCATGTATAGTGGCAAGAAAAAGTATGTGAACCCTTTTGAATTACCTGGATTGGTCATACAATTTGATCTGATCTTCATCTAAGTCATAACGATAGACAAACACTGTCTGTTTAAACTAATGACACACAAACAATTACATGTTTTGTTTGTATGTCTTTATTGAACATGTCATGTAAACATTCACACTGCAGGGTGGAAAAAGTAAGTGAACCCTTGGATTTAATAACTGGTTGACTCTCCTTTGGCAGCAATAACCTCATCCATTTGTTTTCTGTAGTTGCAGATCCGACCTGCACAACTGTCAGGAGGAATTTTGGACCATTCCTCTTTGCAAACTGTTTAATTTCAGCAATATTCTTTGGATGTCTGGTGTGAACTGCTCTCTTGAGGTCATGCAACAGCATCTCAATCGGGTTGAGATCAGGACTGGGCCACGCCAGAAGGCGTATTTTCTTCTGTTAAAGCCATTCTGTTGTTGATTTAGTTTTGGGTCATTGTCCTGTCCTATTGAGCTTCAATTGGTGGACAGATAGCCTTACATTCTCCTGCAAAATGTCTTGATAAACTTGGGAAATCTGTCCAGGCCCTGAGGCAGCAAAGCAGCCCCAAACCATGATGCTCCCTCCACCATATTTTACAGTTGAGATGATGGTTTTGATGTTGGTGTGTTGTGTCTTTTTTTTCTCCACACATAGTGTTGTGTGTTCCTTCAACTTTAGTTTCATCTGTCCACAGACTATTTTGCAAGTAGTGCTGTGGGACATCCAGGTGCTCTTTTGCGAACTTCAGACATGCAGCAATGTTTTTTTTTGGACAGCAGTGGCTTCTTCTATGGTGTCCTACGATGAACATTATTCTTGTTTAGTGTTTTACATATAGTAGACTTGTCAATAGAGGTGTTAGCATGTTCCAGATATTTCTGTAAGTCTTAAGCTAACACTCTAGGATTCTTCTTAACCTCATTGAGCATTCAGCATTGTGCTCTTGCAGTCATCTTTGCAGGATGGCCACTCCTAGAGAGAGTAGCAACAGTCCTGAACTTTCTCCATTTATAGACAATTTGTTTTACAGTGGACTGATGAACATCAAGGCTTTTAGAAATTATTTTGTAACCCTTTCCAGCTTCATGGAAGTCAACAATTCTTAATCTTAGGTCTTCTGAGATCTTTGAGGCATGGTTCAAATCGAGCAATGCTTCCTGTGAATAGCAAACTCAAATTTTGTGAGTGTTTTTGATAGGGCAGGGAAGCTCTAACCAACATCTCCAATCTCATCTCATTGATTGGACTCCAGGTTAGCTTTTGGAGAAGTCATTAGCCTAGGGGTTCACATACTTTTTCCAACCTACACTGTGAATGTTTAAATTATGTGTTCAATATAGACAAGAAAAATACAATAATTTGTGTGTATTTGTTTAAGCACACTGTGTTTGTCTATTGTTGTGACTTAGATGAAGATCAAATCAAATTTCATGACCAATCTATGCAGAAATCCAGGTAATACCAAAGGGTTCACATACTTTTTTTATTTTCTTACCCCTTTTTTCTCCCCAATTTTGTGGTATCCAATTGGTAGTTTATACAGTCTTGTCTCATCGCTGCAACTCCCGTACGGACTCAGGAGAAGCGAAGGTCAAGAGCCATACATCCTCTGAAACACAACCCAACCTAGCCGCACTGCTTATTGACACAACGCACATCCAACCCGGAAGCCAGCCACACCAATGTGTCTGAGGAAACACCGTACACCTGGCGACCTGGTCAGCGTGCACTGCGCACAGCCTGCCAGACAAGGATATCCCTGCCGACCAAACCCTTCCTAATCCGGACAATGCTGGGCCAACTGTACGTCGCCCCATGGACCTCCCGGTCGTGGCCGGCTGCGACAGAGCCTGGGCTCGAACCCAGAATCTCTGGTGGCACAGCTAGCACTGCGATGCAGTGACTTAGTCCACTGCACCACCCGGGAGGTCCACATACTTTTCTTGCCACTGTATGCATGCATGTAGCTATGTACAGTGGAGAGAACAAGTATTTGATACACTGCCGATTTTCCTACTTACAAAGCATGTAGAGGTCTGTCATTTTTATCATAGGTATACTTTGGGGTGGCAGGGTAGCCTAGTGGTTAGAGCATTGGACTAGTAACCGGAAGGTTGCAAGTTTAAACCCCCGAGCTGACAAGGTACAAATCTGTCGTTCTGCCCCTGAACAGGCAGTTAACCCACTGTTCCTAGGCTGTCATTGAAAATAATTTGTTCTTAACTGACTTGCCTAGTAAAATAAATTGAACTGTGAGAGACGGAATTTAAAACAAAATCAAGAAAATCACATTGTATGATTTTTAAGAAATTAATTTGCATTTTATTGCATGACATAAGTATTTGATCACCTACCAACCAGTAAGAATTACGGCTCTCACAGACCTGTTAGTTTTTCTTTAAGAATCCCTCCTGTTCTCCACTCATTACCTGTATTAACTGCACCTGTTTGAACTAGTTACCTGTATAAAAGACACCTGTCCACACACTCAATCAAACAGACTCCAACCTCTCCACAATGGTGAAGACCAGAGAGCTGTGTAAGAACATCAGGGGTGAAATTGTAGACCTGCACAAGGCTGGGATGGGCTACAGGACAATAGGCAAGCAGGTTGGTGAGAAGGCAACAACTGTTGGCGCAATTATTAGAAAATGAAAGAAGTTCAAGATGACGGTCAATCACCCTCGGTCTGGGCCTCCATGTAAGATCTCACCTCGTGGGGCATCAATGATGATGAGAAAGGTGAGGGATCAGCCCAGAACTACACGGCAGGACCTGGTCAATGACCTGAAGAGAGCTGGGACCACAGTCTCAAAGAAAACCATTAGTAACACACTATGCCGTCATGGATTAAAATCCTGCAGCGCACGCCCTTGCGAGATCTCCCTGCTCAAGCCAGCACATGTCCAGGCCCGTCTGAAGTTTGCCAATGACCATCTGGATGATCCAGAGGAGGAATGGGAGAAGGTCATGGGGTCTGATGAGACAAAAATAGAGCTTTTTGGTCTAAACTCCACTCGCTGTGTTTGGAGGAAGAAGAAGGATGAGTACAACCCCAAGCACACCATCCCAACTGTGAAGCATGGAGGTGGAAACATCATTCTTTGGGGATGCTTTTCTGCAAAGGGGACAGAACGACTGCACCGTATTGAGGGGAGGATGGATGGGGCCATGTATTGCGAGGTCTTGGCCAACAACTTCCTTCCCTCAGTAAGAGCATTGAAGATGAGTCGTTTCTGGGTCTTCCAGCATGACAACGACCCGAAACACACAGCCAGGGCAACTAAGGAGTGGCTCCGTAAGAAGCATCTCAAGGTCCTGGAGTGGCCTAGCCAGTCTCCAGACCTGAACCCAATAGAAAATCTTTGGAGGGAGCTGAAAGTCCGTATTGCCCAGCGACAGCCCCGAAATCTGAAGGATCTGGAGAAGGTCTGTATGGAGGAGTGGGCCAAAATCCCTGCTGCAGTGTGTGCAAACCTGGTCAAGAACTACAGGAAACGTATGATCTTTGTTATTGCAAACAAAGGTTTCTGTACCAAATATTAAGTTCTGCTTTTCTGATGTATCAAATACATATGTATTTGATACAAGGGGACAGGACGACTGCACCGTGATGTATAATACATAAGTATTTGATACATCAGAAAAGCAGAACTTAATATTTGGTACAGTTTGTCTTGTCATGCAATAAAATGCAAATTAATTACTTAAAAATCATACAATGTGATTTTCTGGATTTGTGTTTTAGATTCCGTCTCTCACAGTTTAAAGTGTACCCTCATAATAAAAATTACATGCTTTGTAAGTGGGGAAACCTGCAAAATCGGCAGTGTATCAAATACTTGTTCTCCCCACTGTATGTAACTTTTGTAGCATTATTCCTGTATGTTCATTCCCTCGCTTTCTCACTCACTCACTCACTCACTCACTCACTCACTCACTCACTCACTCACTCACTCACTCACTCACTCACTCACTCACTCACTCACTCACTCACTCAAATATGCATTCATCCGTCCATAATACTCTCCCTGTACCTGAGCTCCTCTTTGCGTCGTATGATCATCTCCTCATCCAATCTGTGTATACAGGTCCCCTCAGACTTGATCTTTTCAAAGTGCTGCTTCACCTCCAATCGCCACTCCACCTGCACCACAGACACAGCAACAGATAATGTGTTAGTTAAAACTCAGCAACACAGACCATAGTGTCTCAGTCATAACAGTCAGACAGACAGCAGCATAGACGTACCATGTTTCAATCAAAACAACGGTCAAAACAAATCCATGTCACAGAGCATCTCAATCGTGCTCAGTAAGCAGTGAAAACATTCTGAAAGGACACTGTGGACATTTTCCTGACTGTGTATCATTCTGACCTGTCCCTCTAGCTGCTGTCTGTTTGTCTTTTACAAGGACAGAAAGATTTTAAAGAGAGAGAGAGATTGTGTGTGTGTGTGTGTGCTCGCGTGCATGTCAGTCTATCACGGTCCCTCTGTGTGTGTGTGGCTCTTGTTATTAAGCTAATGCAGCCATCCCTCATTCCTCTATGTCCCTCCCTTCTCTCTGCCTCTCCTCAATGCATTTCCTCCCCTCTTGCCTGCCTCTCCTCCCATCCTCTCTGCTCCTGTCCCCTCCCTCCCAGACTCTCCTCCTCTCCTCTCCTCCCCTACTCCTTGCTTTTCCACCCATCCTCTCCTCCCTGCCTCTTCTCCCTCCCCCCTCCCCCTCTTCTCACTGCCTTTCCTCCTCTCTCCTCCTCCCTGCCTCTTCTCCCCTGCCCCTCCTCTCCACCTCTCCTACCCACCTCCCTGCCTCTCGTCCCCATTAAAACAATCTGGAATTAGCTATGGCATAAGGATTCAGACGCATTGAGCTCCTCGTCTTTGACAAAAATAAGAGATAACATGACTAGCTAGAAAGCTAGCTAACTGTCAGTGCCCAGAACTACACGAGCTATGATGGAGACTGATCACTATTCAACTGTAATATACCTCTGTATTTCATGTCTGAAGGGCTATGTCATAAACACTCAAAGTAACAGAGTGGGGTGAAAATGGTAGCCATATTGGTCAGGGAAAATTCAAACCAGTCTAATTGGAATTAATGGCAGTAGAGGCATAATCCTGATTTTACTTATGCAGGAAAATGGAAGTAAGGCATGTGATATCAGAAATTGTGTAATATAATTATTGTCAAGCTAAAATATAGTCATATAATTATAAACACAGTTTCTATGGGTTTTATACACATTTTCTGTATAAATAGCCTCTAAAATGTAGGACGATAAATGTCAAAAATGTGTTTTATTGGAAAGCTGTGAGTGCTATTATATTATACAATGTCAATACTTGTTGCATTAACAACTTGTGTCAGCCATTGTATGGCTGGGAATTGACTGCATTGTTTGAATGGAATGTTGGCATATTGGCAGTTAATTAGAACAATCAATTTAATAATTCCTGTTTGGCTAGCTAGCTAACAAACATACAGTGCAGATATGTTCTTCAAATTCATTATTTTACACAATATCTTATCACAGCACTGGTTAACCGTGGTTGACCAACTCCCTAACCAAAATGGCTGCATCATAAGAAGGTTCATGCCCATTCTACATAGTATTCAATGTCCTAATTCTATGGTGCACTGCCTATCAGCTAGCTGTCAGTGCCCTCCCTATTTGTTGTTGTTTCTCTCCACTCCAAGTGAAATCCACAACAATATGTGCACACCCCCAATTCAGGTATCTATCATTATTTGGTGGTAGAACTAAACTAAGCATTTCTGCTGTTAGACAGGATTTATATCGAAATAGGGGCGACATTAGCCTCTGGTTTAAGGTTTATGACATAAGCCACTCTAGTGTAATAGTGGGTACAGTAGAGCAGTGGTTCCCAAAATGTGGGTTGGTATATTTTTATTATTTGAATACACAGTGCATTCAGGAAAGTATTCAGAGCCCTTGACTTTTTCCATATATTGTTACGTTACAGCCTTATTCTAAAATGGATTAAATAGATGTTTCCCCCCTCATCAATCTACACACAATACTTCATAATGACAAAGCAAAAAACAGGTTTTTATACATTTTTGCAAATGGATTACAAATACAAAACTGAAATATCACATTTACATAAGTATTGAGACCCTTTTCTCAGTACTTTGTTGAAGCACCTTTGGCAGCGATTATGGCCTAGCAAACTAGCCAACGTTAGCCAACAGCTTGACTGCTGTTTTTAGGTCAGAACGCTCGGATCCACCCTACTCCTTGGGTTTTTAGAAATGTTAGCAAATGTATTACAAATAAAACGCATAAATACCTTATTTACATAAGTATTCAGAACCTTTGCTATGAGAATAATTGAGATCGGGTGCATCCTGTTTCCATTGACCATCCTCGATGTTTCTGCAGCTTGATTGGAGTCCAACAGTGGTAAATCCAATTGATTGGACAAGATTTGGAAAGGCACACACCTGTCTATATAAGTTCTAACAGTTAACAGTGAATGTCAGAGCAAAAACCAAGACATGAGGAATTGTCCGTAGAGCTCCGAGACAGGATTGTGTCGAGACAGAGATATGGGGAAGGGTAGTGAAAAATGACTGCAGCATTGAAGGACCCCATGAACACAGTGACCTCCATCATTCTTAAATGGAAGAAGTTTGGAATGACCAAGATTCTTCCTAGAGCTGGCCGCCAGGCCAAACTGAGCAATCGGGGGAGAAGGGCCTTGGTCAGGGAGGTAACCAAGAACCCGATGGTCACTCTGACAGAGCTCTAGAGTTCCTCTGTGGAGATGGGATAATCTTCCAGAAGGACAAACATCTCTGCAGCGCTCCACCAATCAGATTAAGAGTGGCTAGACAGAAGCAACTCCTCAGTAAAGGCACATGACAGCCCGCTTGGAGTTTGCCAAAAGGCCCCTAAAGACTCTCAGACCATGAGAAACAAGATTCTTTGATCTGATGAAACCAAGATTAAACTCTTTGGCCTGAATGCCAAGCGTCACGTCTGGAGAAAACATGGCACCATCCCTACGGTGAAGCATGGTGATGGCAGCATCATGCTGTGGGGATTCTTTTCAGTGTCAGGGACTGGGAGACTAGTCAGGATCAAGGGAAAGATGAAAGGAGCAAAGTACAGAGAGATTCTTGATGAAAACCTGCTACAGAGTGCTTAGGACCTGAGACTGAGGAGAAGGTTCACCTTCCAACAGGACGACCCTAAGCGTTGTCTTGGTTGTGTGCTTAGGGTCGTTGTCCTGTGGCTTCGGGACAAGTCTCTGAATGTCTTTCAGTGGCCTTGCCAGAGCCCGGACTTGAACCCGATCTAACATCTTTGGAGAGACCTGAAAAATAGGTGTGCAGCGAAGCTCCCCATCCAACCTGACAGAGCTTAAGAGGATCTGCAGAGAATGGGAGAAACTTCCCACATACAGGTCTGCCAAGCTTGTAGCGGCATAACCAAGAAGACTCGATGCCATAATCGCTGCCAACGGTACTTCAACAAAGTACAGAGATATTTCAGTTTTTTTATTTTTCATAAATGTGCCAAAATTTCTAAAAAAACAGTTTTTGCTTTGTCATTATGGGGTATTGTGGGTAGATTGATGAGGATTTTTTAAATATACATTTTAAGAATAAAGCTTTAATGTAACAAAATGTGGAAAAAGTTGAGGGGTCTGAAAACTTTCCGAATGCACTGTATACAGACACATTTTCGGAATGGAAAAACGCTTTCAATGTAAACTTAAACAGCCTACACCAAATAGAACATTTTTGCCCACTGAAGTTGGTTAACAATGCCGAACTGCAGTCAGGTCAAGTCCCCGGTGAGGACGACAAGCACGCAGATGAGCTTCCCTGAGACTGTTTCTAACAGTTTGTGCAGAAACTCTTCAGTTGTGCAAACCCATAGTTTCATCAGCTGTCCGGTAGCTGGTCTCAGACAATCCCACAGGTGAAGAACCCGGATGTGGAGGTCCTGAGCTGGCGTGGTTACACGTGGTCTGCGGTTGTGAGTCCGGTTGCACTTCCTGCCAAAATGTCTAAAATGACGTTGGAGGCAGCTTATATCTGGTGGACATTCCTGCCGTCAGCATGCCAATTGCCCGCTCACTCAGACTTGTGACACTTCTGTGGCATTGTGTTGTGTGACAAATCTTCATATTTTAGTGTGGCCTTAATTGTCCCCAACACAAAATTTGAGAGGAATAAGCTTTTTGTGCTTATGGAACATTTTGGGGATATTTTATTTCAGCTCATGAAACATGGGACCAACACTTTACATGTTGCGTTTATATTTTTGTTCAGTATATTTTTCTTGTGACAGAAGCAAGAAGTATTAGCTGGTAGATTTGAGCTTTTGATGGCTGTAGATGTGCATAAAGATAAACACACGTAACTTTACTTTCCAAAGTCTGGTGGTTTATTCACCAGCTAGCATACAGCCAAATATGCTCCTTGTTCTATCTGTGATACAGTGGTACCAAAGACAGCACAGTATGAAGATAGGCAGAAACTGCTTCTCCAATAGAAATCCCTGATCACGCTTGTAGGCGTTGTCAGGCAATGTTGGCTAGATAAGCTACAACACAGAAACATGCCTTCGGATCTAACATTCATCTCGCACCGAACTGCGAATGTGCAGACCATCAAATCAAAGGCACTCCCTTCAATATAAAGTAGCTTTTGTCACTGTCACAAGGTTGGAGTAATAACATTTTCAACTATTTTAGACATTGGCTCAACTCTAGGTTGTACTTTTAGATTTCAAGAAAATTAACAACCAAGGAAGAATTTTTCACTTCTCTCATTGACTTCTCAAACTGAAAACCCCGGCCTCGTCTGCTTGGTCTGTTTCGCAAGTGTGTAAGCACCTCTAGCTTTAGAATCTCTTTGGCGGTACTGGTACATCCAGATACCTCCGAGTGACTGTGACCTACCCATGATGCTCTAGTGATGACCTAGGCAACAATAAACAAAAACACATTCCATATTTAGGCTAAGGCTAGGTTAGCCATAACATTGCCTATGGCTGGTTCTGGAGATGGTTTGTCATAAGCATTTAGGGAAAACTTTGCCATCTAATGTTCTCTAAATGGGTGTTCTTGTGTCCACTGCAAGTGAAAATCTGTGCTGCAGAGAGGTAGAGGAGAAAGCATATGTTGCAGATTGCATTTCATTCTCAGTACATAGTCATCAATCATGCAAGGGAAAATGACTGGTTGTTATGAGCCCTTTGTTGTTCACACAAGAAACCTATTTCCAATATTTATATAGCTACCATCACATAACAGATGAAAGGGTAAAGGGTTTATAATAATCTTTGAGCAAAAGTGTATGCCATAGGATTAGGAATGAGTAATTTAATAGGATCTCTGTGGTGTATGTATGCACTGTACAGGTGATGGCAATGTGCAAAAACGTGTTGGTGGCATGCTATACACCCAGGTTTTGCCCTATATGCCTCAACCCATATGCCCGGCTGTATGCAATGCTTACAGGCAAGAACATGGGGACATGGATGCTGAAATAAGTGGGTAGCAAAGTATGCTATGTTAGAGCATAGGAAGGCTTCTAATTATAGGGAGACTGGACATCCCTATAATAACTGATATAACTGATATATAAATTAACCCCCAGTCAATCGGGAAATCTAACCCTGAGCAAAATAATAGTGGACTAGAACACACCTGTAGGCTTTCTGTAGATTGGAATAACTTTTTATTCCATTTCAAAGTCTTCAATCAGCTCAAGCATTAACCAGTGATAGCAGACACTCATATATGTTTTGGCGGATGCTTTGTTGGTGTCAGAGGTGGAACTGCATTGGTCAAATCGGTGAGCAGCTGCTCTTGCGATCATTTTCACGAAGCCACACACGCCCTACTCCAGTCAGAAGTTCAGAATGAGAAAGTGTAGGCTATATAGAAATAATTACGCTCAAATTGAAAAATCATTAAAGGAAATTAGGATCTCTTATCCTAATCGAGGTGCAGAGCACATTTTATATTCCAGTGTTCGAACTTGTACACAAGGCTGCATGGGATTCTGTTAATGCGACACGGTGCAGCCAATGGCAATGGCAATGTCCACTTTAGGTATAATGCCGGGAGCCACTTGAGGATTTGACAGCTCAGTTCCACCCTGACACCGTCAAAACAACTCTGCAGATGTTGGCTAAAGCGGATCTGATTGAATCAAGCCCTTAGTTTGCAATTGATAACAGGTTCTGAAAGGTAGGCAAATTGTTGGCAGAAAGTTGTTGTGCATTAGTGTCGTGGGTACCTAAGAACAAATGTCCACTTGGTAATCCCAGCGTGTGCAGACCAGCTCCCCGATCCCACCTACACTGGCTTAAAACTAACCCCATTAGATTGATTTAGTGAGTCAAATTGTGTAAACATCTTTACTTTATTTGAAGGATATAACTCTTTTAAAAACTGTATTTATTGCAATTACAACCACTGCCTCAGCCTCTGTCCATCTGGTCTCATGCAGCACAGCAGTCCTGTAAAACAAATGGCACAAATGTAGAGTTAGTTCATTAAAGTTATTGTAGGTGGAATCCTAAATTTGAGATCTATGTAATTTCACTTTTGTGCAAATCATGATGTGATGTCAGTAGAAGATTTATGGCAGAAATGATGTGTTGATATGACTCAGCCCATTATGTTATGGCTCCAAATCCAACATCAACAAATCTTAGTGGTAGGATTCCATGACTTACCTTCACTATACTTGCATGAGTGTGTAGACAGCACTCTGAGCGCAGACATGAAATACAGAGGTATATTAAAGTTGAATAGTGATCAGTCTCCATCATAGCTCCAAATCAAACATCAACATTACCTAGTGATAGAATTTGAAGACACACTACTGTTCAAAAGTTTGGGGTCACCTAAAAATGTCCTTGTTTTTGTTTTTTTTGTCCATTAAAATAACATCAAATTGATCAGAAATACAGTGTAGACATTGTTAATGTTGTAAATGACTATTGTAGCTGGAAAAGCCTGATTTTTAATGGAATATCTACATAGGCGTACAGAGGCCCATTATCAGCAACCATCAGTCTTGTGTTCCAATGGCACGTTGTGTTAGCTAAGTTGATCATTTTAAAAGGCTAATTGATCATTAGAAAACCCTTTTGCAATTATGTTATCGCAGCTGAAAACTGTTGTTCTGATTAAAAGAAGCAATAAAACTGTCCTTCTTTAGACTAGTTGAGTATCTGGTGCATCAGCATTTGCAGGTTCGATTACAGGCTGAAAATGGCCAGAAACAGCCTTTCTTCTGAAACTCGTCAGTCTATTCTTGTTCTTAGAAATGAAGGCAATTCCATGTGATGAATTGCCATATTGAGGCCTGTGATACATTTTCTTCAAAAAGTACAATCTTTGTCCCCATGTGCAGTTGCAAACCGTAGTGTGGCTTTTTTATGGCGGTTTTGGAGCAGTGGCTTCTTCCTTGCCAAGCGGCCTTTCAGGTTATGTCGACATAGGACTCGTTTTACTGTGGATATAGATACTTTTGTACCTGTTTCCTCCAGAATCTTCACAGGGTCCTTTGCAGTTGTTCTGGTATTGATTTGCACTTTTCACACCAAAGTACATTAATCTCTAGGAGACAGAACGTGTCTCCGTTCTGAGCGGTATGACGGCTGCGTGGTCCCATGGTGTTCATACTTGCGTACTATTGTTTGTACAGATGAATGTGGTACCTTCAGTGGGAGACTCCCCAAATATATGGAAGAAAGTACTCTGGTCAGATGAGACTAAAATTGAGATTTTTGGCCATCATGGAAATGTCTGGCGCAAATCCAACACCTCCCATCACCCCGAGAACATCATCATTTTTCATCAGCAGGGACTGGAAAACTGGTGGATGCGCTAAATACAGGGAAATTCTTGAGGGAAACCTACTTTATTCTTCTAGAGATTTGACATGGCACCTTCCAGCAGGACAATGACCTTCAGGATACTGCTAAAGCAACACTCGAGTGGTTTAAGGGGAAACATTTAAATGTCTTGGAATGGCCTAGTCAAAGCCCAGACCTCAATCCAATTGAGAATCTGTTGTATGACAAAGATTGCTGTACACCAGCGGAACCCATCCAACTTGAAGAAGCTGAAGCAGTTTTTCCTTGAAGAATGGGTAAAAACCCCAGTGGCTAGATGTGCCAAGCTTATAGAGACATACCCCAAGAGACTTGCAGCTGTAATTGCTGCAAAAGGTGGCTCTACAAAGTATTGACTTTGAGGGGGTGAATAGTTATGCACGCTCAACTTGTCGTGTTTGTTTCACAATTAAAAATATTTTGTATCTTCAAAGTGGTAGGCATGTTGTGTAAATCAAATGATACAAACCCCACCAAAATCTATTTTAATTCCAAGTTGCAAGGCTACGAAATAGGAAAAAAGCCAAGGGGGTTGAATACTTTCGCAAGCCACTGTACATTTCAGTCATTTAGCAGGCGCTCTTATTCAGAGCGACTTACAGTAAGTATTTGAACTTGTCCTCTGTGGGACCATCGAACCCACAACACTGTTGTTGCAAGTACCATGCTCTGCCAACTGAGCCACCAGGCTCTCCTGGACATGGTTAGCTACCGATGTCCACTTTGTCACAATTTCCTAACCAGTACAGGTGGTTGATTATGGACCTCCCCCAGCACCTCACCACATCACAGTTTCTCTCCTTCCAAAGAGCATTCTCCCATTCTTCTCTACAGATCCTCTCAAGGTCTGTCAGATTGGACGGGGAGTGTCGCTGCACAGCTATTTTCAGGTCTCTCCAGAGATGTTCGATCGAGTTCAAGTCCGGGCTCTGGCTGGGCCACTCAAGGACATTCAGAGACTTGTCCCGAAGCCACTCCTGCGTTGTCTTGGCTGTGTGCTTAGGGTCGTTGTCCTGTTGGAAGGTGAACCTTCTCCCCAGAGGTCCTGAGCACTCTGAGGAAGGTTTTCATCAAGGATCTCTCTGTACTTTGCTCTGTTCATCTTTCCCTTGATTGACTAGTCTCCCAGTCCCTGCCACTGAAAAACATCCCCACAGCATGATGCTGCCACCAGCATGTTTCACTGTAGGGATGGTGCCAGTTTTCCTCCAGATGTGATACTTGGCATTCAGGCCAAAGAGTTCAATCTTGGTTTCATCAGACCAGAGAATCTTGTTTTTCATGGTCTAAGAGTCCTTTAGGTGCCTTTTGGTAAACTCCAAGCAGGCTGCCATATGCCTTTTACTGAGGAGTGGCTTCCATCTGGCCACTCTACCATAAAGGCCTGATTGGTGGAGTGCTGCAGAGATGGTTGTCCTTCTGGAAGGCTCTCCCATCTCCACAGAGGAACTCTGGAGCTCTGTCAGAGTGACCACCGGGTTCTTGGTCACGCCCTTCTCCCCATATTGCTTAGTTTGGTCGGGCGGCTAGCTCTAGGAAAAGTCTTGGTGGTTCCAAACTTCTTCCATTTAAGAACGATGGAGGCCACTATGTTCACTATGCTGCAGATATTTTTTGGTATCTTTGGTGGGCGGCACTCTCTTGGCAGGTTTGTTGTCTGTGCCTCAACACAATCCTGTCTCGGAGTTCTATGGACAATTCCTTCAACCTCATAGCTTGGTTTTTGCTCTGACATGCACTGTCACTGTGGGACCTTATATAGACAGGAGTGTGCCTTTCCAAATCATGTCCAATCAATTGCATTTAACACAGGTGGATACCAATCAAATCGTAGAAACATCTCAAGGATATGACCAATGGAAACAGGATGCACCTGAGCTCAATTTCGAGTCTCATAAAGGGTCTAAATAAGGTATTTCTGTTTTTAATAATTAATAAATGTGAAAAATGTTCTAAAAACCTGATGTCACTTTGACATTATTGGGTATTGTGATTGATGAGATTGATTGATGAGGATTTAAAAATATATATATTTTAGAATAAGGCTGTAATGTAACAAAATGTGGAAAAGGGGAAAGGGTCTGAATACTTTCCGAATACACTGTATGGCTGACTCTTCCACGTCTTGATGTGGTTGCAGTGAGGGCATATCTGTACAATGGAGATCAGTATGCCTTTGAACCGCTTTCTGAAGATTTATGTTCTGGTGCAAACCAGACAGGAGTGGAAAAGCTGCAGCAGACAGTCTTCGTACACAATGTAATTCCTCAACATGTGAACAGGTGTGTTAAGGACTCTGTAATTGCCAGTATGAGGTACACTTTTTTCACTGTCTACATTAGTCTACAACACACTTAGTCATAAAATCACATTACAAGCTCACTACAGTGTCATCTTACAGTTTGGCATCGCAGATGGTGTTTGTGTCATCATCAGGGTGGCAACTGGAGTCATCGTTGGAAAAGTCCAAGGAGCTGAGGACTGCAAGGAGCTGAGGTTTCAGGCATGCACACCAGTGTTGCTGTATTTGAAGACACGCTCTTGTGTTTTGGCTGGAACTGGGTGGCTGTAAATTATACAGAAAGACAACTGATGTTTTGGTGTCTCTGTGATACTCCTATCATGGCTTACCATCCACATGCAACTCTTTGTGGTGATAAACAGGCAAAATTACACGTTTGATAATCTAGTGGCTACATAAATCATTATCTCATTCCCATTGGCAAGTCCAGTCAAACTGTCTGCCCCCAAACCCCTTTCCCACTTGAGTGCAGCCTGTCCCTCTCACACTCTCCACAGCTCCACTGAACCCTACCTCAGATAGCAATTTGTATTGATATTGTTTCTTAGAGATGTTTTTCAGAGCTTTTTTTTTTGGAGCTGCGGATTTACACAGTATGTCTGTATTTGAAGTAATCTGAATGTCAACTATGTCAGTAACAACAGTAACATGAGGTAACATTACATCTGAATAGGTGGGGAGAGGCAAAGGGAATAGCCAAGCCAACTAGCTAATTATTCGTGTTGTTTCTACTTGAGCGTCATAAACTCGACCTTGCTCCTCCTTTGTGGGGATGCTTGCGCAGAGAAATTACAAGCCTGTGGCGGGTCTGCCTGGGAGCAATCTCTCTTCTGCTAAAAACCTGTAAATATATGTATATTGTAACCTAGAAAGTTTTGGATACGTTATGTCCTAAACCAAATAGTTTGGTAGCTTGCTAGCTGAACTGAACTCACTTCATTCGGATGTTTTGATATCATACATTTATCACAGCTAAGCTAACGTCGTTAGCTAGCTAGTTTATTGCATAAGCATTTCATGTAATGATGTAGCTAACTAATTGTAGAAGGGGCACAGTTATAATTTACATTTGATCAGATAACTAGCTAGCTGAGAAGTTCTCTTTTACTTACAGTCTTGCCGTCCGGGTAAATGGTTGGAAAAGCATCTTCATTGAGTCAAATCCTCATTTGAAAGCCCAGCTCCACCGGCAAGTAATTTAAAAAAAGGACTCCCGGGTGATATACACATTGCAGACTGACACGTGTACAGTTTCTTACGACTCTTCAAAGCTGAGGAAAGTCATCCACTGGCAGTAAACATGAGGATGGAGAGGGCAACTCATACAAACTCCAGTCTTTGATGTTTCAACACCGTAGCCGCGGGGCATTGCACAATTGGACAGACAGACAAACGTATAAAGCTACAAAAAGACAAAGAGATACAGAAGTGAGACAGATAAACTTGGACAAAACTACAAACAGACAAATGGATTTAGACAAATAGACAGATTGATATGTAGATACAGAGTGCAAAATAGCTGTTTAAAACAGCAGCAATAGCAAGTGGACGTCGAAAGGATGTTTGGCTCAGTCGTGAAGAGGAATAACTTTGAATGTGTTTCTAATTAATGTTTTAAAAATTCAGGCCATGCTTGTGGGTGGTAACATTTAAATAAAACCCAGCCCTGAAGCAAAACGTAGGCAAAAAATGATTTGTACTTCGTCTCATAGGAAAACACAACATTGACTTGGATTTGCAATAAATGGGCAGTTCGGATTTGTCCAAATATATCATACTAAATATCATACTAAAAGGGTGACTTATTGATTTAAATCGTGCAACATCATGGGTAAGCTCTGGCCATTGTCTTTCAACTCTAAAAATAGGATTTCTACTCGCATGGGCGTTTTTAAAGAATTAAAAAGTTATTTCAGAACTTGAATTACTTGCCAATACAACTACATGAATCTAGAAAATACAGTGGGGCAAAAAAGTATTTAGTCAGCCACCAATTGTGCAAGTTCTCCCACTTAAAAATATGATAGAGGCCTATAATTTTCATCATAGGTACACTTCAACTATGACAGACAAAATGAGAAAGAAAAATCCAGAAAAATCACATTGTAGGATTTTTTATGAATTTATTTGCAAATTATGGTGGAAAATAAGTGTTTGGTCACCTACAAGCAAGCAAGACTTCTGGCTCTCACGGACCTGTAACTTCTTCTTTAAGAGGCTCCTCTGTCCTCCACTTGTTACCTGTATTAATGGCACCTGTTTGAACTTGTTATCAGTATAAAAGACCACAACTTCACAACTTCAAACAGTCACACTCCAAACTCCACTATGGCCAAGACCAAAGAGCTGTCAAAGGACACCAGAAACAAAATTGTAGACCTGCACCAGGCTGGGAAGACTGAATCTGCAATAGGTAAGCAGCTTGGTTTGAAGAAATCAACTGTGGGAGCAATTATTAGGAAATGGAAGACATACAAGACCACTGATAATCTCCCTCGATCTGAGGCTCCACGCAAGAGCTCACCCCGTGGGATCAAAATGATCACAAGAACGGTGAGCAAAAAACCCAGAACCACACGGGGGGACATAGTGAATGACCTGCAGAGAGCTGGGACCAAAGTAACAAAGCCTACCATCAGTAACACACTACGCCGCCAGGGACTCAAATACTGCAATGCTAGACGTGTCCCCCTGCTTAAGCCAGTACATGTCCAGGCCCATCTGAAGTTTGCTAGAGAGCATTTGGATGATCCAGAAGAAGATTGGGAGAATGTCATATGGTCAGATGAAACCAAAATAGAACTTTTTGGTAAAAACTCAACTCGTTGTGTTTGGAGGACAAAGAGTGCTGAGTTGCATCCAAAGAACACCATACCTACTGTGAAGCATGGGGGTGGAAACATCATGCTTTGGGGCTGTTTTTCTGCAAAGGGACCAGGACGACTGATTTGTGTAAAGGAAAGAATGAATGGGGCCATGTATTGTGAGATTTTGAGTGAAAACCTCCTTCCATCAGCAAGGGCATTTAAAAAATATATATATATTTCACCTTTATTTAACCAGGTAGGCTAGTTGAGAACAAGTTCTCATTTGCAACTGCGACCTGGCCAAGATAAAGCATAGCAGTGTGAACAGACAACACAGAGTTACACATGGAGTAAACAATTAACAAGTCAATAACACAGTAGAAAAAAAAGGGAGTCTATATACATTGTGTGCAAAAGGCATGAGGAGGTAGGCGAATAATTACAATTTTGCAGAGAAGTTGAGGTTTAGCAAAATACCAGCAACAGTGTGTGAAAACCTTGTGAAGACTTACAGAAAATGTTTGACCAAAGGGTATACAATTGCCAACAAAGGGTATACAACAAAGTATTGAGATAAACTTTTGTTATTGACCAAATACTTATTTTCCACCATAATTTGCAAATAAATTCATTTAAAATCCTATAATGTGATTTTCTGGATGTTTTTTTTTTTTTGTCATCGTTGAAGTGTACCTATGATGAAAATTACAGGCCTCTCTCATCTTTTTAAGTGGGAGAACTTGCACAATTGGTGGCTGACTAAATACTTTTTTGCTTCACTGTAAGTTTTGTGGGTCAGAGTGCAGTATTTATTTAGTTAAGTGCCTTCGGAAAATATTCAGACCCATTGACTTGTTCCACATTTTGTTAGGTTGCAGCCTTAATCTAAAATCGATTAAATAATTTGTTTTCATCAATTTACACACAATAACCCATAACGACAAAGCAAAAACAGTATTTTAGAAATGTTTGCTAATTTATACAAATATTTTTTTAAATCACATTTACATAAGTATTCAGATCCTCTCAAGCTCTGTCGGGTTGGACGGGGAGTGTTGCTGCACAGCTATTTTCAGGTCTCTCCAGAGATGTTTGATCGAGTTCAAGTCCAGGCTCTGGCTGAGCCACTCAAGGACATTCAGAGACTTGTCCCGAAGCCACTCCTGCGTTGGTTTGGCTGTGTGCTTCGGGTCGTTGTCCTGTTGGAAGGTGAAACTTCCCCCTAGTCTGAGGTTCTAAGCGCTCTGGAGCAGATTTTCATTTAGGATCTCAATTTACTCCGTTCATCTTTGCCCCGATCCTGACTAGTCTCCCAGGCCCTGACGCTGAAAAACATCCCCACAGCATGATGCTGCCACCACCATGCTTCACCATAGGGATGGTGCCAGGTTTCCTCCAGACGAGACATTTGGCATTCAGCCCAAAAAGTTCAATCTTGGTTTATCAAACCAGAGAATTGTGTTTCTGAGAGTCCTTTAGGACCTTTTGGCAAACTCCAAGCAGGCTGTCATGTGCCTTTTCCTGAGGAGTGGCTTCAATCTTCCCACTCCACCATAAAGGCCTGATTGGTGGAGAGCTACAGAGATGGCCATACTTCTAGAAGGCTCTCCCATCTCGACAGAGAAACTCTGGAGCTCTGTCAGAGTGACCATTGGGTTCTTGGTCACCTCCCTGACCAAGGCCCTTCTCCCCCGATTGCTCCGTTTGGCTGGGCGGCCAGCTCTAGGAAGAGTCTTAGTGGTTCCAAATCCATTTAAGAATGATGGAGGCCACTGTGTTCTTGGGGACCTTCAATGCTGCAGACACATCTGTGCCTCGACACAATCCTGTCTTGTAGCTCTACGGACAATTCCTTCGACTTCATGGCTTGGTTTTTTCCGTGAGATGCACTGTCAACTGTGGGACCATATATAGACAGGTGTGTGCCTTTTTTATTTTTACATTTGCAAAAATATCTAAAAACCTGTTTTCACTTTGTCATTATGGGGTATTGTGTGTAGATTGCTGGGGATTTCAAAATGTTTATCCATTTTAGAGTAAGGTGGTAACAAAATGTGGAACAAGTCAATAGGCAAGTCCAGGGGGTTGCCTAGCAGCACTTGCCTCTAACAGCTATCACGACAGCTCAAATGGCTTTGAAAAAATACAATTTCAGCTAATAGGGAGAAGTGTCTAACAAAATAATTATATTATGGAATTCACTAATCATAAACTATTTACATATAATAGAAATGTGGGTACATTTGTGGACAAAATTCAAAATTACTGAACTGTACCATGAAAGTTTAATTTCTAAATGGCCGTCCTGTAGTAATGTTGCCGGCATGTCAATGTCCATTCTAGTGTTTCATTTATTTATGTACCTGATATTGTAAGTACGTCTCTTGTGGGGTTAGAGAGCTGTACTCTGCTGGGCTCTACTTTACCTGAGATTTGAAGTATGTCTCCTGTGGGGTAGACAACAGGTCAGCTGAAGCGATATCCAGATGTAGGAGGATCTGACGGAAAGAAGGTCTGTTCCTGGGCTTACAGCTCCTGGGAGCAGAAAAAAACAACATTAGAACATGTCTACTTCTACCTTTTAAAGGGTAACTCTCAACCCCAATTTCAGCCTTTGTCCAATGCCTTCAAAAAATAAAAACGCATTCAGGTGAGAAGTTGTGGGTGGGGAGAATTGCTCATAAATACACATTTTGGGGGTGGGTAAATGTAGTTATACCTGACCCCAACAATTTCTCACTAGCATACTTACCAGAAGTCCACTGGCATGCTCTGATAATAAAATGGTGTGCATCGCAAGCAAATATGGCTCTGGATAGTTATCTCACCGTGGTAATATGCCAAGTTCCTGACATTAATTGCCACTTGCCAGTTCAAATTCCCCATGCAGTTATTTATTTATTGTGGACTCTGTATTGTTTTGGGAAGAAAAGTGCTATCGTCACTGTGAAAAATGAAGATTAGGGGCTCAATTCAATCCAACCCGCATTGCAGTATTTACCCAGTAGCTTTTTTTCCAATGGTCAAATTACTCACAGATTTGTCTTGGGTACTGTATAACAACTACTACCACCCATCTCACAGGTATGCTTTCCCTTTCAGAATTAGATGTATGTGCAGGTAGCTTGCGATTGACCTGTTGGAGACCACAGACATAGAGGTGCCTCTACATCAGGATTTCAATCGTAGAGTTGAACCGCTGTGGGCAAAAAGAGCTAGCAATCTAGCAAGATTGTCAATGTTAACCTAAAGCTTCGGAGGTCCATAGTTATCAATATAATGCCTTGTGATATATAAGTGCTCACACCCTCACCAATCTGTCTCATTCAGTATAATGAACCATGCCCTCAGTGCTGTGCACCATGCATACTTTCATGTTCCCAACTAAAAGACCAAAAGAAGTATGTGAACACCTGCTCGTCGAACATCTCATTCCAAAATGATGGGCATTAATATGGAGTTGGTCCCCCCTTTGCTGCTATAACAGCCTCCACCCTTCTGGGAAGGCTTTCCACTAGATGTTGCAACATTGCTGCAGGGACTTGTTTGCATTCAGCCACAAGAGCATTAGTGAGGTCGGGCACTGATGTTGGGTGATTAGGCCTGGCTCGCAGTTGGCGTTCCAATTCATCCCAAGGTCAGGGCTCCGTGCAGGCGCCAAGTTCTTCCACACCGATCTCGACAAACCATTTCTATATGGACATCGCTTGGTGCACAGGGGCATTGTCATGCTTAAACAGGAAAGGGCCTTCCCCAAACTGTTGCCAAAATGTTGGAAGCTCAGAACCGTCTAGAATGTCATTGCATGCTGTAGTGTTAAGATTTTCCATTACTGGAACTAAGGGGCCTAGCCCGAACCATGAAAAACAGCCCCAGGCCATTATTTCTCCTCCACCAAACTTTACAGTTGGCACTTTGCATTGGCGAAGGTAGCGTTCTCCTAGAATCCACCAAACCTAGATTCGCCGGACTGCCAGATGGCGTGTTTCATCACTCCAGAGAACACGTTTCCACTGCTCCAGTGTCCAATGAGTTTTACACCACTCCAGCCAACTCTTGGCCTTGTGCATGGTGATCTTAGGCTTGTGTGCGGCTGCTCTGCCATATAAACCCATTTCATGAAGCTCCCGACGAACAGGTATTGTGCTGACGTTGCTTCCACAGGCAGTTTGGAACTCAGTAGTGAGTGTTGCAACCGAGGACAGATTTCTACGTGCTACGTGTTTCAGCACTCGACGGTCCCGTTCTGTGAGCTTGTGTGGCCTACCACTTCGTGACTTAAAAAGTTTTTTTTTCATGAAAGCTACTCTTGTAGCTCTTGTTTATCTCCTCCTCAGTTACAGGCATGTTTATGGCCTTTCCTCCACGACTCCCTCCCTTCATCCATCTCTCCATTTCTCTACCTCCCACCGCTTTCCCCCTCCCTTCCTCTCTCCCATTCCTCTATCTCACCAGCACTGTCGCAGCAGTATTTTGAATCCATCTGGGCAGCTCTCTGGGACGGGCAGGTTCAAGCTGTTGTTGCCCACTCCCCAGATGATGGCCGAGGAGTCCACGTCTTTATACGGCACCTCTCCTGTTAGCATCTCCCAAAGTACCACACCAAACGACCTAGAGTGAAAGAGAGAGACATCTATGAGCTCCAACTAATCTTTAAGACTAACCTTTCCATACCACCCTGCATCCTACAGCTGGCCTGCCTCTAAAGCTAAGCAGGGTTGGTCCTGGTCAGTCCCTGGATGGGAGACCAGATGCTGCTGGCAGATGATGCTTCCCTCTAGTCTAAGGAGATCCCAGGATAGTGAAGGGGATATTGCCCTGCCTAGGGTGCCATCTTTCAGATGAGATGTTATAAGGGTGTCCTGTGGTTTAAAAAAAATCTCATGGCACTTGTCGTAAGACTAATGTTCTAAACCTTGGATTCCTAGCCAAATTCCCAATCTGGCCCCTTTTAATCATGACTACCAAATCATCCCCCTGATTCCCAATTGGCATATATCACACCTCATTTCTCCACCATGACAGCTGATGTGTGGTGAGTGTTCTTAAGCAAAATGGTTTCCATGCATCCCCCTAAGTGGCTGTTACACATTGGTCATGGAAGAGGTAAGTTTGTCACCTTACTATGTAAAGCACTTTTAGCACCTACTGTAGGAGGAAAGGCATTATATAAATGCAATAAATGATTATACAATAAAGACTGAAATCACTCTAGTACACAAGTTTTATAAGACATCAAATTCCTACCCCACTTGTGTTTGTTTTTCAGCCTCTTATGTACCCACCATACTTTTTCCAATGTTGTTTTCATCTCTGAACTAACACACAATGAACACAACACTGTGTACATGTTTGTTTGAGTAGTAAAAGGGGTTAGTCAGACAGCCTGTGTTTATGTGTGTACTGTGCTCCCCTGGCCGCCGATGCAGGTCACCACCACTCATGAGGACTGTGAGCTCTCGTTCTCCGTGGCCGACGCGAGTAGGAAATGTAAGCGTGCTAACCCTCGCAAGGCTGCCGGCCCAGACGACATCCCAAGCCGTGTTCTCAGAGCATGTGCAGACCCGTTCAATCTCTCCTTATCCCAGTCTGCTGCCCCAATTGCTTCAAGATGTCCACCATTGTTCCTGTACATTGTTACTAAACTAGCACTCACTTCTGTCATCATGAAGTTCTTTGAAAGGCTAGTTAAGGATCATATCACCTCCACCTTACCCGGCACCCTAGACCCACTACAATTTGCATACCATCCCAACAGATCCATGGATGACACATTCGCCATCACACCTGCACACTGCCCTATCCCATCTGGACAAGAAGAATACCCATGTAAGAATGCTGTTTATCAACTACAGCTCAGCCCTCAACACCATATTGCCCTCCAAGATCATCACTAAGCTCTGGGCCCTAGGTCTGAACCCCACCCTGTATAACTGGGTCCTGAACTTCCTGACTGGCTGACCCCAGGTGTTGAAAGTAGGCTGATCCTCACAAGGGTGCATGCAGGGCCTCCTCCTACACTCCCTGATCACCCATGACTGCGTGGCCACGTACGTCTCCAACTCAATCATCAGATGACGCAACAGTGGTAGACCTGATTACCAACAACGATGAGACAGCCTACAGGGAGGAGGTGAGGGCCTTGGCGGAGTGGTGACAGGAAAATATCTCTCCCTCAATGTCAACTAAATGAAGAAGCTGACCGTGGACTTCAGGAGACAGCAGAGGGAGCATGCCCCATGTCCACATTGACGCGGTCGTAGTGGAGAGTGTGAAGACAATGTGGTGAAGAAGGCGCTACAGCGGCTCTTCAACCTCAGGAGGCTGAAGAAATTCAGCTTGGCCGCTAAGATCCTCACAAACTTCTACAGATGCACCATTGAGAGCATCCTGTCGGACTGTATCACCACCTGGGACGGCCTCTGGAGAGCCCTGCGGTTGCAGGCGGTGCAGTCAGCCCAATGCATCACCGGGGGCACACCGATGGTCCTCCTACAGCAGCTACAGCACCCGGTGTCAAAGGTAGGCCAAGAAGATTGTTGGAGCCAAATTCTCATTTTCTTTATTTGTGCTATAGTTATTGTTTTGCTCAATTTATAAAAAATATATTATTGAATAAGTATAAGTATAAATATTTAATTATGAATTATGGAGAATGGTTGTAGAACTCATGTGTTTCTATTATGATTATCACGGGTATCACAAGCCTTTCCTGGACACACCCCTTTTTCCCCATGTTCCCCTTCCTTTTACCTATTGAGTTTTTTTGCAGTATGGGTCTACTAGGCCTCAGGTATGGCGGTACCTTCCCATTTTATTGACCTCTACACTACAACTTGCAACTAAGACATCTCCTACGAGTCTATCTTTCGTTTACAGTTTAAATCTGATCGCTTTGACTTTGTTCATTGATAGCCTATGAAATGGAAAATAAATGTTTGTTTTTACACTATTTGGGCTTTGGATCCCCTGTTCTGTGGTTGCTTTGGAAGCGCATCTGACTACGACATCACATACAGTACCTGTGGCCTCAAGGCAAGTTTGGCCTTATATAAGATCATCAAGGACCTCAGCGACATGAGCCATGGCCTGTTCCCCCCGCTACCATCTAGAAGGCGGAGACAGTAGAGGTGCATCAAAGCTGGGACAGAGAGACTGAAAAACAGCTTCGATCTCCAGGCCATCAGACTTTTAAATTGTCACCACTAGCTGGCCTCCACCCAGTACCCTGCCTTGAACTTAGCCACTGTTACTAGCCAGCTACCACCCGGTACTCTACCCTGTACCTTGGAGACTGCAGCCCTATGTACATAGTCATTGAACACTGGTCACTTTGATAATGTTTACTAACTATTTTACCCACTTTGTTTGTATATATTGTATTCTAGTCAAGGTTAGCTTCCGTCCTCCTCTGGCTACATTGACTTCAATACAAAACCTAGGAGGCTCGTAGGCCTCAGCCCCTTCCATAGATATACATGATAATTGTGACCACTTCAACCAAACAATTATTTTGCAGTAAGAACTGACATGTTGTCCATCCAAACATAGAATTAGGATCAGAGAATGAACCTAGGGTGTTGTATTGGGATTGTGCCACAGAGCATTTATGGGGGTTCTGTGGGTTGAGAAACTTGGTGACATTGTTGGACAGAGATTAAGATCAACTCTATAAGGCCATAATTAAACAATAGAATGCTCATCCATAAGCGGTTCTCCTAGTGGCCGGGGACTTTAATGCAGGCAAACTTAAATCCGTTTTACCTCATTCCTACTAGCATGTCACATGTGCAACCAGAGGGGAAAAAAACTCTAGACCACCTTTTCTCCACACACAGAGATGCATACAAAGCTCTCCCCGCCCCCCATTTGCTCCTGATTCCTGCTTACAAGCAAAAACTAAAGCAGGAAACTCAAGTGACTCGCTCAATACCGAAGTGGTCAGATGACACGGATGCTAAGGACTGTTTTCCTAGCACAGACTGGAATATTTTCCTGGATTCATCCAATGGCATTGAGGAGTATACCACCTCAGCCATCGGCTTCATCAATAAGTGCATCGATGACACCGTCCTCAGTGATTTTACGTACATATCCCAACCAGAAGCCATGGATTACAGGCAACATCCGCATTGAGCTAAAGACTAGAGCTGCCAATTTCAAGGAGCGGGACACTAATCCCGCTATGCCCTCATACGAACCATCAAACAAACACAGCGTCAATTCAGGATTAAGATTGAATCCTACTACACCGGCTCTGATGCTCGGCAGATGTGGCCAAGCTTGAAAACTATTACGGACTACAAAGGGAAACCCAGACGCAAGCTGCCTTGTGACGTGAGCCTACCAGACGAGCTAAATGCCTTTTATGCTCGCTTCGAGATAAGCAACACTGGAGCATGCATGAGAGCACCAGCTGTTTTGGACGACTGTGTGATAACGCTCTCGGTAGCCAATGTGAGCACGAACTTTAAACAGGTTAACATTCACAAAGCCACAGGGCCAGACTGATTACCAGGACGTGAACTCAAAGCATGCGCGGACCAACTGCCAAGTGTCTTCACTGACATTTTCAACCTCTCCCTGAAATACCTACATGTTTCAAGCAGACCACCATAGTCCCTGTGCCCAAGGAAGCGAAGGTAACCTGCCTAAATGATTACCGCCCCGTAGCACTCACATTGGTAGCCATGAAGTGCTTGGAAAGGCTGGTCATGGCTCATATCAACAGCATCCTCCCGGATACCCTGGACCTACTCCAATTCACATACCACCCCAACAGATCCACAGATGATGCAATCTCAGTTGCACTCCACACTGCCCTTTCCCACCTGGACAAAGGGAACACCTATGTAAGTAAGAATGCTGTTCATTAACTACAGCTCAAGGTTCAATACCATAGTGCCCACAAAGCTCATCACTAAGCTAAGGACCTGGGACTAAACACCTCCCTCTGCATCTGGATCCTGGACTTCCTGATGGGGCGCCCCCAGCTGGTAAGGGTAGGCACCAACACGTCTGCCACGCTGATCCTCAACACTGGGACCCTTTGGGGGTGTGTACATAGTCCCCTCTTGTACTCCCTGTTCACCCGTGACTGTGTGGCCAAACACAACTCCAACACAATCATTAAGTTTTCTGATGACACAACAGTGGTAGGCCTGATCACCGAAAATGATGAGACAGCAGTGTGGTGCCAGGACAATGACCTTTCCCTCAATGTGAGCAAGACAAAGGAGCTGATCATAGACTACAGGAAAAGGTGGGCCGAACAGGCCCCCATTAACACCGACGGGGCTGTAGTGGAGCAGGTTGAGAGCTTCAAGTTCCTTGGTGTCCACCTCACCAACGAACTATCATGGTCCAAGCACACAAAGACAGTCATGAAGAGGGCACGACAACACCTTTTCCCCCTCAGGAAAATGAAAAGATTTGGCATGGGTCCCCAGATCCTCAAGAGCATCCTGACCGGTTGCATCACCGCCTGGTATGGCAACTGCTCAGCATCTGACTGTAAGGCGCTACAGAGGGTAGTGAGTATGGCCAAGTACATCACTGGGGCCAAGCTTCCTACCATCCAGGGCGTATATAATAGGCGGTGTCAGAGGAAAGGCGGAGTCAGAGACTGTTTTCTCTGCTACCGCGCGGCAAGTGGTACCGGAGCGCCAAGTCTAGGACTAAAAGGCTCCTTAACAGCTTCTACCCAGGGGCTGAACCAGAGTGCCACCCCAAAATTTCGGGTGCCACCCCAAAATGTAATTCGCTACTGGCAGTTTGATGCTGATTGACATCTCATTTCAACTCTTGTTGAAAGAAGCATTTATTTTGATGTTTGGCGGCAGATATTTCAAATCGAGGACGAGGAAGAGAGAATATTAACTTTGATTGCGAGATACATAAGAATAAGAAGAACATTCAGAAGGAGAAGAGGGAATATTTCCACAGCTCCACAAGCTCTTTTTGTGATTAGCAAAAGCGTTTAGGTTTCCTGAACAACGCTGTGTAAGTTAACGTTAGACCTTTGGCTCCATTTAAAAATATATATACTGTATATATTGCACCTTTATTTAACCAGGTAGGTCAGTTGAGAACAAGTTCTCATTTACAACTGCGACATGGCCAAGATAGAGCAAAAGAAGTGCGACACAAACAACAGAGTTGCACATGGAATAAACAAACATACAGTCAATAACACAATAGAAAAGTCTATATACAGTGTGTGCAAATGTGGTAAGATTAGGGAGGTAAAGGCAATAAATAGGCCATAGTGGCGAAATAATTACAATTTATCAATTAAACACTGGAGTGATTATGTGCAGAAGATGAATGTGTAAGTAGAGATTAGAGGTCGCCCGATTAATCAGAATGGCCGATTAATTAGGGCCAATTTCAAGTTTTCATAACAATCGGAAATCTGTATTTTTGGACATACCGATTTGGCCAATATATATATATATTTTTTTACACCTTTATTTAAATAGGCAAGTAAGTTAAGAACACATTCTTAATTTCAATGACGGCCTAGGAACGGTGGGTTAACTGCCTTGTTCAGGGGCAGAATGAGAGATGTTTACCTTGTCAGCTCGGGGATTCAATCTTGCAACCTTACAGTTAACTAGTCCAACGCTCCAACCACCTGATTACATTGCACTCCATGAGGAGGCTGCCTGTTACGCGAATGCAGTAAGAAGCCAAGTTAAGTTGCTAGGTATCATTAAACGTATCTTATAAAAAATAATCAATCAATCATAATCACTAGTTAACTACACATGGTTGATGATATTACTAGTTTATCTATCGTGTCCTGTGTTGCATATAATCTATGTGGTGTGTATTCTCGAAAAAGGACCGTCTTGCTCCAATGTGTACCTAACCATAAACATCAATGCCTTTCTTAAAATCAATACACAGAAGTATATATTTTTTTTAACCTGCATATTTAGTTAATATTGCCTGCTAACATGAATTTATTTTAACTAGGGAAATTGTGTCACTTCTCTTGCGTTCTGTACAACAGAGTCAGGGTATAATGCAGCAGTTTGGGCCGCCTGGCTCGTTGCGAACTGTGTGAAGACTATTTGTTCCTAACAAAGTGTTAAGGGATTTATTATCAATAATGACTAATTATGTATACATTTCAATCAGGACTGACTAATCATAATATTATTATGTTACTGTATATGTATGAATTTTCTTTTTAATCCTAGTACTGAATATAATGTGTGTAAATATAATCAAGAATTAGAACAATGACTGTCTGTTCCTTGGTAGAAATGAATTAACTATATCACCAGACTGGCTAGAATGCTTATCTACACAGGTTGACCTTGGCTCTAGACGGTGTGGGAAGGCTTGATAACTATACAGCCTTTGTACCAGTGTCAAGAAGAGACGGAACAGTTTCGAAAACGCTGACGTCATTTTCAGTTTATAACAGGTGATAAAATGTATCATGGGCAGTACTCACGAGAATAAACGCAGCTGGTTGATTTCAAAGACTGGTCTCTGCCCATTTTATACAAATAAGGGTCTTGCAAACTCTTATGAATTGACAGAGTGATTCATTTTAATTGGGTATTAAAACATAGAGGAATTTAATTCCTGTAACACAAAGACAGCCAACTTCGCCAAACGGAGGATGATATAACAAAAGCGCAATTTGCGTGAAAAAAAATCACAATCGTTGCACGAATGTACCTAAACATAAACATCAATGCCTTTCTTAAAATCAATACACAGAAGTATGTATTTATTTAAAAGAAATCCAGGTTAGCAGGCAATATTAAACTAGGGAAATTGTGTCACTTCTCTTGCATTCATTGCACGCAGAGTCAGGGTATATGCAACAGTTTGGGCCGCCTGGCTCATTGCGAACTAATTTGCCAGAATTTTACGTAATTATGACATAACATTGAAGGTTGTGCAATGTAACAGGAATATTTAGACTTATTCGTTAGTTATCCGTATTTCACTGAAAGAATAAACGTTTTGTTTTCGAAATGATAGTTTCCGGATTCTACCATATTAATGACCTACGGCTCGTATTTCTGTGTGTTATTATGTTATAATTAAGTCTATGATTTGATAGAGCAGTCTGAATGAGCGATGGTAGGCACCAGCAGGCTCGTAAGCATTCATTCAAACAGCACTTGTGCGTTTGATTTTTTATACCTTTATTTAACGAGGCAAGTCAGTTAAGAACAAATTCTTATTTTCAATGACGGCCTAGGAACAATTCAGGAGCAGAACGACAGATTTGTACCTGTCAGCTCGGGGGTTTGAACCTTCCGGTTACTAGTCCAATGCTCTAACCACTAGGCTACCCTGCCACCCCAGCAGCTGTTCGCTGTGCTTCAAGCATTGAGCTGTTTATGACTTCAAGCCTATCAACTCCCGAGATTAGGCTGGTGTAAACGATGTGAAATGGCTAGCTAGTGGGGTGCGCGTTAATAGCGTTTCAAACATCACTTGCTCTGAGACCTGGAGCAATTATTCCCCTTGCTCTGCATGGGTAACGATGCTTCGAGGATGGCTGTTGTCGATGTGTTCCTGGTTCGAACCCAGCTGGGGCAAGGAGAGGGACGGAAGCTATACTGTTACACTGCCAATACTAAAGTGCCTATAAGAACATCCAATAGTCAAAGGTATATGAAATAAAAAATCGTATAGAGAGAAATTGTCCTATACTATAGTAACTACAACCTAAAACTTCTTACCTGGGAATATTGAAGAATCCTGTTAAAAGGAACCACCAGCTTTCATATGTTCTCATGTTCTGAGCAAGGAACTTTAACGTTAGCTTTTTTACATGGCACATATTGCACTTTTACATTCTTCTCCAACACTTTGTTTTGTGCATTATTTAAACCAAATTGAACATGTATCATAGGTACACTTCAACTATGACAGACAAAATAAATACAAAAAATCCAGAAAATCACATTGTAGGATTTTTAATAAATTTATTTGCAAATTATGGTGGAAAATAAGTATTTGGTCAATAACAAAAGTTTATCTCAATACTTTGTTATATACCCTTTGTTGGCAATGACAAAGGTCAAACGTTTTCTGTAAGTCTTCACAAGGTTTTCACACACTGTTGCTGGTATTTTGGCCCATTCCGCCATGCAGATCTCCTCTAGAGCAGTGATGTTTTGGGGCTGTTGCTGGGCAACACGGACTTTCAACTCCCTCCAAAGATTTTCTATGGGGTTGAGATCTGGAGACTGGCTAGGCCACTCGAGGACCTTGAAATGGTTCTTACAAAGCCACTCCTTCGTTGCCCGGGCGGTGTGTTTGTGATTATTGTCATGCTGAAAGACCCAGCCACGTTTCATCTTCAATGCCCTTGCTGATGGAAGGAGGTTTTCACTCAAAATCTCACGATACAAGGCTCCATTCATTCTTTCCTTTACACGGATCAGTCGTCCTGGTCCCTTTGCAGAAAAACAGCCCCAAAGCATGATGTTTCCACCCCCATGCTTCACAGTAGGTAAGGTGCAACTCAGCACTCTTTGTCCTCCAAACACGACGAGTTGAGTTTTTACCAAAAAGTTCTATTTTGGTTTCATCTGACCATATGACATTCTCCCAATCTTCTTCTGGATCATCCAAATGCTCTCTAGCAAACTTCAGACGGGCCTGGACATGTACTGGCTTAAGCAGGGGGACACGTCTGGCACTGCAGGATTTGAGTCCCTGGCGGCGTAGTGTGTTACTGATGGTAGGCTTTATTACTTTGGTCCCAGCTCTCTGCAGGTCATTCACTAGGTCCCCCCGTGTGGTTCTGGGATTTTTGCTCACCGTTCTTGTGATCATTTTGACCCCACGGGGTGAGATCTTGCGTGGAGCACCAGATCGAGGGAGATTATCAGTGGTCTTGTATGTCTTCCATTTCCTAATAATTGCTCCCACAGTTGATTTCTTCAAACCAAGCTGCTTACCTATTGCAGATTCAGTCTTTGCAGCCTGGTGCAGGTCTACAATTTTGGTGTCCTCTGACAGCTCTTTGGTCTTGGCCATAGTGGTGATTGGAGTGTGACTGTTTGAGGTTGTGGACAGGAGTCTTTTATACTGATAGCAAGTTCAAACAGGTGCCATTAATACAGGTAACGAGTGGAGGACAGAGGATCCTCTTAAAGAAGAAGTTACAGGTCTGTGAGAGCCAGAAATCTTGCTTGTTTGTAGGTGACCAAATACTTATTTTCCACCATAATTTGCAAATAAATTCATAAAAAATCCTACAATGTGATTTTCTGGATTTTCTTTCTCTCATTTTGTCTGTCATAGTTGAAGTGTACCTAAGATGAAAATTACAGGCCTCTCTCATCTTTTTAAGTGGGAAAACTTGCACAATTGGTGGCTGACTAAATACTTTTTTGCCCCTGTATAAGGACAATTCATGGCTTGAAGATTCAACTTATTGTTTCGCCTGTAGGCATTATTCTCTGCCCAATACACCTGAATCTGCCTTCACATCACAGTCAGGTTTTTGTAACTGGAAAAAGGCACTGTTTAAACATTCTGGGTTTAAGCTCCATTTGAAGGCAGAGCATCATATCAATGCTAGGTATGCTTGGAATCAACATAAAAGGGCTATTGACAGCAACTCATCAATGAGATGTCATAAATGAGGACCGTAAAAAGAAAGTGGAGGAAAACTGTACTTACATTAAAACAATTGCATATGTGCTCCTATTAACTGCCACTCAAAATATAGTGCAGAGGTCATCGAGTGCCTGATGACTCTCACAACAAGGTTAATTATTTGACAATCGTGTAAGAAATAGCAAAGCATGTCCCTCTCATAGAGAAAAGGATGAATGCAGGGGCCAATGCAAAGTACACAAGCCACCAAATCCAGAACAAAGTTCTTGAGGGCTTAGCTGAGATGGTACAAAGTGAAATAATAAGAGAAGTAAAAGAAAGTTACATTTCTGTAATTTATTTATGTAACCTATATTTAACCAGGAAGGGTTCATTGAGATTAAAATCTATTTTTCAAGAGCGCCCTGGCCAAGATAGGCAGCACCAAGTCATTACAAAAAAATTACAGACAGAAAACATGAAAAACTACAAGTAATCTAGTAAAAACCATTGAATTCACAAAAGTATAAAACAGCTCATTAAAAACATTGACAGGTCAGGGAATCAGCCTCAAAATCCTCTGTCAGTAAAAGTATTTTGTAAAGTGTAAGGACGATGGCGCAGAGTACATGAAAGCCCTTTTACCAAATTCAGTTCGGACATTTGGAACAGTTAGCAGGATAAAGTCCAGCGAACTAAGAGAGTACCCACCACATTTCTGAACAATAATAATGCACAAACAAAAAGGTAGTGAACCCAAAATGGCTTTGTAAATAAAGGTATACCAGTGACTGAGCCTACGAGTGACTAGAGAAGGCCAGCCAACCCTGGTATACAAAGTGTAGTGGTGCGTAAGGGTTTTGCAGTTTAAAATAAATCTCAAAGTGCCATGGTAAAAAGTGTCAATTGATCTCACACACTGAGCGGAAGCATTCATATATAAAATATCCCCATAGTCTAGTAAAGGCATAAACGTAGCTGATACTACTAGCCTCCTTCTGGCTTCAAAAGAAAAACAGGCCTTATTCCTCAAATAAAATCCCAATTTCAGCTTCAATTTTTTTGTAAGTTGTTGAATATGCAATTTAAAAGACAGGCCGTTATCAATTAAAATTCCAAGATATTTATATGAGGTTACAACCTCAATCTCCTTGCCCTGGCAGGTAATATGTGAAAGGTTCAGAGGTCTATTTCTTGCATTAGAAAACACCATCAGTTTAGTTCTCTCAGTATTGAGGATACGCTTCAATTGACACAGTATAAAAAGCAGTTTGCATGTTCTGGAAAGCTTTTGTAAGAGATGAGGCACAGCAGTAAATAACAGTATCATCAGCATAAAAATGTTGTGCATTTTGGACATTTTTGTCTCAATCATTTATATAAATAGTGAATAAAGAGAGGACCAAGAACAGAGCCTTGTGGCACACCATTCAAGCTAGACATTTTTTTGCAGATTGTTTGCAGATGAAATCAAAGATTTAAAGAAAAAAAGAACAAATGTCTTTAGTTGTGAGGTACTACATTGAGGTACTATTACAACGGGGCCATCCACAAAAGCTTTTTGGACTTTCAGTCAGCTGAAAGCTTAGAAGCAGCAAGTCTCACAAAAATTATAATTGATTGCCTTGAGAAACATGGTCTGGACTACAGAAATAATCTTGTGGGGCAAGGCTATGACTATGTGCATCTGTCATGAGCGGAAAGCATTCTGGTGTGTCTGCACGGATTAAAAACAGTGCAAGATTTGCATTTTATGTGCAGTGGTAATGCACATTGTTTGAATTTGGTTCTTGTCAATGCTGTAAAATCAGTACCTGAGGCAGTTAACTTTTTTCCTCTCCTGCAGAAGATGTATAACTTTGTATCTGGCTCGTAAGTTCATCTCAAAGTGGCTTGCAGTTCAGAAAGAGCTGTATCCACAGCAGCAGCCCAGGGAACTACAGAGACTTACGGATGGATGTAAGGTGGACATGCAGATACATGGCGTGCTGTAATCTGAGAGACATGCTTCCAGCAGTTCTGAGAGTGCTACAGGATTTCACACTTGAAAATAGTGGCGATAGATCAGTGGAGACAAGGGGCCTTCTTTCTCACATATATTTACATTTAATAGGGCTTTTGGTTACCTTTTGTATAATGCTTGGTGATGCCAAATTTCTTTCTGACATGCTCCATCAAGCTCTCTTGACCTAAGCAAGGGCTGTGGATCTAGTAGGTGCCATTACAGACACAATACAGGACTACAGAAGTGAGGGTTACTTTGGAGAACTATGGAAAGAGGTTGAAGGAGATTGCAGAGCATTGCAAAATAAGTGTACAATAAGTGTGAAATCTTAAACTTGTTTTAGGCTGTCTTTTATACACATAAAAGACAGCCTAAAACAAGCTTAAGATTTCACAACTCATTGGTGATGAGCACTGTAGGATAGAAAAATAGGGACCAAAGTGATGGTGAGAGCTATCTTTTTTCAGGTGCTTGACAGTCTCACAGCTGAGCTGCAGAGGCTATTCTCAAAGAATTGTGAGATAATGCAACGGATGCAGTCTCTCAACCTAAAGAGTGCAACATTCTTGAAATGAGGACCCTCTGATTGCCTTTGCTCAGACCTTTGAGTCAGATTTAGAGGACCTCAAACTAGAGGGCGACCGATTATGATTTTTCAACGCCGATACCATTTATTGGAGGACCAAAAAAAGCCAATTAATCGGACGATTATTTTATTTTATATATTTATTTGTAATAATGACAATTACAACAATACTGAATTAACACTTTTTTATTTTAACTTAATACATCAATAAAATCAATTTAGCCTCAAATAAATAATGAAACATGTTCAATTTGGTTTAAACAATGCAAAAACAAAGGGTTGGAGAAGAAAGTAAAAGTGCAATATATGCCATGTAAAAAAGCTAACGTTAAAGTTCCTTGCTCAGAACATGAGAACATATGAAAGCTGGTGGTTCCTTTTAATATGGTCGAATCCGGAAACTATCATTTCGAAAACAAAACGTTTATTCTTTCAGTGAAATACTGAACCGTTCCGTATTTTATCTAACGGGTGGTATCCATAAGTCTAAATATTCCTGTTACATTGCACAACCTTCAATGTTGTGTCATAATTACGTAAAATTCTGGCAAATTAGTTCGCAACGAGCCACGCGGCCCACACTATTGCATATACCCTGACTCTGCGTGCAATGAACGCAAGAGAAGTGACACAATATCCCTAGTTTAATATTGCCTGCTAACCTGGATTTCTTTTAACTTAAATATGCAGGTTTAAAATATATATACTTCTGTGTATTGATTTTAAGAAAGGCATTGATGTTTATGTTTAGGTACATTCGTGCAACGATTGTGATTTTTTGCGCAAATGTGCTTTTGTTATATCATCCTCCGGTTGGCGAAGTTGGCTGTCTTTGTTAGGAACAAATAGTCTTCACACAGTTCGGAACGAGCCAGGCGGCCCAAACTGCTGCATATACCCTGACTCTGTTGTACAGAACGCAAGAGAAGTGACAATATCCTTATTAAAAGAAATTCATGTTAGCAGGCAATATTAACTAAATATGCAGGTTTAAAAATATATACTTGTGTATTGATTTTAAGAAAGGCATTGATGTTTATGGTTATGTACACATTGGTGCAACGACAGTGATTTTTTTGCGAATGCGCTTGTTAAAATCACCCGTTTGGCAAAGTAGGCTGTGATTCAATGATAAATTAACAGGCACCGCATATATATGCAATGCAGGACAAGCTAAATAAACGAGTAATATCGTCAACCATGTGTAGTTAACTAGTGATTATGTTAAGATTGATTGTTTTTATAAGACACTTTTAATGCTAGCTAAAACCTTACCTTGGCTCCTTGCTGCACTCGCATAACAGGTAGTCAGCCTGCCACGCAGTCACCTCGTGGAGTGCAATGTAATCGGCCATGATCGGTGTCCAAAAATGCTGATTACCGATTGTTATGAAAACTTCAAATCGGCCCTAATTAATCAACCATTCCAATTAATCGGTCGACCTCTACCTCAAACATGAGGTTCATCAAACCAAGCGGCTTCTTGATAGGACAGAAAAGTGGAAGGGACAGACTGTCTACTCTCCTTGACTTTGTTGTGTTTCTAGAAACTTTATAAAAGAAGTCTTCCATGAGATATTTCGACTTTGTAAGATTTCTGTTGTTACACCAGTCAGCAGTGCTTCTTGCAAGAAAAGCTTCTCAGCTTTAAAACGGATTAAAACCCATCTAGGACAACAATGGTTGAAGTCACCTCGGAATTCTCAGTGTGAGTCAAGGAGGGCAAGCTCCCTCAACATGCATGACATTGTGAAACATTTTGCCAGTTCTCACCAGAACCGCAGACTTATGCTGGTTTAAATCTACCTAGGATAATTTGGCACTTAGGCGGTCCCTATAGTCATTATTAAAACCTGCACTGTGTACTAGCTAGTACACTGACATTCTAAAATGATCAATCCAAAGGGTATCATGTCACACAGATTTAATTTGGTCTTGATTAGGCCAATTCCAAAACTTTTCTTTGTTATTTGTTAACATAATATATATGAGCATAAATATGATACTGTAAGTCTGTAATATTGATGGGCACCAAAATAATTTTGGTTTTCAAGTCCATTTCTGCTTGATACCTGGTATGTTAAATTGTAGTGTTTTTTTGTAAACATACTTTTTTCTAAATAAATTATCAGAGTAATTGTATGTATGTCTATGTAATTTATGTAACACACAAATGCTATCTTATCTCCTTGGTGCTTGAGCTTTATTTTCTGAAAAACACTTATAGACCCAGATTATATATTCATGAAAACAGAGTGACTCAAGTCTCTCCATGTATGTGAGTACAGTGTGTGTGTGAGAGAGAGAGTAAGAAATTGAGCTGCAGTTCCGAGGTAGAGACACTGACTATTCATAGTATGTTAAAGAATTCTAGTGAAGCAACCCTTTTGGACAACACTTTCTGCCACATTGAAGAACTCCGGGTTAAGTGAATTATCACTTTTACCTCTAATCAGCAATCGTAGGATTCATTCATGATCCTTAGACACCAGGTCAGGGTTACACACTAATTTTATGTCATGGTCTATGGACCCCTTGAAGTAACCTTGGCCACCATGTATAAAACTCTAGTTCTGCCACTGCTTCTACCCCCAAGCCATAAGACTGCTGAACAATTAATGAAATGGTCACCGGATTATTTACATTGACACCATCCCCCCATTTATTTTGTACACTGCTGCTACTCACTGTTAATTATCTATGCATAGTCACTTTACCCCTACCTACATGTATAATTTACCTCAACTTATATGTACCCCCACACATTGACTCGGTACCAGTACCCCCTGTATATAGCCTCGTTATTGTTATTTTCTTAGTGTTACTTTTTATAATTTTTTATTTTAGTTTATTTGGTACATATTTTCTTAACTTCTTGAACTGCAGTGTAACGGCCTTCCTCCTCCTCTAAACGTCCATAACGTTTATTTAAAGACATAAACTGAACACCACAAAACAATAAACGTGAAACGAACGAAACCCGAAACAGTACCGTGTGGCAACAAACACACACGGAAAACAAACACCCACAAACCAAAGGTGAAACCCAGGCTACCTAAGTATGATTCTCAATCAGGGACAACAATAGACAGCTGCCTCTGATTGAGAACCATACTAGGACGAACTCAAAAACCAACATAGAAAAACAAACATAGACTGCCCACCCCAACTCACGCCCTGACCGTACTAAAAATTGGGCTGGCTAGGCTGCCTATACGTTTTTAATCCAAAATTATTAAATGGAATTAATCAGTCAACATAATAGTGATGACTGATGTGAGTAAATGTTTTATAAGCCCTACAGTTGCATTGGCCTGCATGATGCTAACATGCATAAAGCAAGCCCAGCCCTGTGAGTTCTATTTCTATCAGTTGTTGTCTGTGTCTGGGTAGAGGAAATCCCCCTCCTAATCTTGTCTAAATATAATTTATACCCAGGGGAGGAACTGGGGTAAGAAGATAACGTTATTTTTTGTGTGTATAAAGGGTTCGCGAGCCAACAAAAAAAAATATTCTCGAGACATAAAGCAAAAAAATAAATGTAACAAAATGTAAATATCAACATTTTATTATAGTGGGCCAAATCCTATCATCCCTATCACATAGGCTTATTTATTAGTTTCAAGCACATCACTAATGAAGATATTTACGAAGTTTTTAAGAAATATATTTACGAAGTTCCTAAGAAAACTACAAATTCACGAAGAACATTTTGAGGAATTGCATATTCAAACTATCTTATGAACTTCTTCTTTTTTGTCTTAAGCAATTTCTTAAGTTTTTTCCGAAGTAATGTTTTGTGAATCCGACCTCTGGTCCCATCATAGCCCATATAAAACATTTTTTTTACAACTGATTAATCACTGTCATTCATACCTTGTAGGGTCCAGAGTTATTCTACTTAGGTTAACATAAGGAAAAACTCCAGGCCCCAGGGGGTAAAAATTGCCCCACTGCTCTGGGATCTATGGTGCCACCAGTCTGCTTGCAGATGTCAGTTATCGTCGGGTATGTGGATAATCAGGGCTTTATTCAGGAACATTTTTGGGCTACTTTGATGTGTCAAGTGGGCGAGATGCGCAGTCTGTTTTTCACTTTATGAATTTTGAGATGTCTAAGTTTAACATCATAGAGAAACGTATTGTCCAAACCAACGATGTAATGGAATGTATTTGCTATTTGTATTTACTGCTAAGTCCCCTCCTGTTCCCTACATTTGTCACTACCACTGTCAACTCTCTCCTGACATGAACTGAAGCCACGTCTCATGTGTCCGCTCATCCACTGGTTTCCCCTCCATGCACTGCGAGTACCTCTATCAATTTTCTCTCCTTACTGTATGTAGAGTCAATCACAAACACAAAAACAATCACATTATTACACATCAGTGATTTTACTCCTTGCCTTGGACTAACTCATTCTAAGCTCTTTTGTCTAACTATGTAGCTAACTGCATTAGCATCAAATAGTTGCGATATGCAACTTTTCAGGGTAGTCAGGAACCAATATACACAGTCAATTAGGAAAGCAAAGGCTAGCTTTTTCAAACAGAAATTTGCATCCTGTAGCACTAATTCCAAAAAGTTTTGGGACACTGTAAAGTCCATGGAGAATAGAGCACATCCTCCCAGCTGCCCACTGCACTGAGGCTAGGACACACTGTCACCACCGATAAATCTACGAAAATTGAGAATTTCAATAAGTATTTTTCTACGGCTGGCCATGCCTTCCACCTGGCTACCCCTACCCCGGCCAACAGCTCTGCACCCCCCGCAGCAACTTGCCCCCCCCCCCACTTCTCCTTAACCCAAATTCAGATAGCTGATGTTCTGAAAGAGCTGCAAAATCTGGACCCCTACAAATTAGCTGGGCTAGACAATCTGGACCCTCTTCCTAAAATTATCCGCCAGAATTGTTGCAACCCCTATTACTAGCCTGTTCAACCTTTCTTTCGCATCGCTTGAGATCCCTAAATATTGGAAAGCTGTCGCGGTCATCCCCCTCTTCAAAGGGGGAGACAATCTAGACCCAAACTCTTACAGACCTATATCCATCCTGCCCTGTCTTTTGAAAGCCAAGTTAACAAACAGATCACCGACCATTTCGAATCCCACCGCACCTTCTCCACTATGCAATCTGGTTTCCGAGCTGGTCATGGGTACACCTCAGCCACACTCAAAGTCCTGAACGATATCATAACCGCCATCGATAAAAGACAGTACTGTGCAGTACTGTTCATCGACCTGGCCAAGGCTTTCGACTCGGTCAATCACCGCATTCTTATTGGCAACTCAATAGCCTTGGATTCTCAAATGACTGCCTCGCCTGGTTCACCAACTACTTCTTAGATAGAGTTCAGTGTTTTAAATTGGAGGGCCTGTTGTCCAGACCTCTGGCAGTCTCTATGAGGGTGCCACAGGGTTCAATTCTCGGGCCGACTCTTTTCTCTGTATATATCAATGATGTCGCTCTTGCTGCTGGTGATTCTCTGATCTACCTCCACGCAGACGACACCATTCTGTATGCATCTGGTCCTTCTTTGTACACTGTGTTAATAAACCTCCAAACGAGCTTCAATGCCATACAACACTTCTTCCGTGGCCTCCAACTGCTCTTAAATGCTAGAAAAACTAAATACATGCTCTTCAACCAATCGCTGCCCACACCCGCCCGACTAGCATCACTACTCTGGATGGTTCTGACTTAGAATATGTGGACAACTACAAATACCTAGGTGTCTGGTTAGACTGTAAACTCTCCTTCCAGACTCACATTAAGCATCTCCAATCCTAAATTAAATCTAGAATCGGATTCCTATTTCGCAACAAAGCCTCCTTCACTCATGCTCCCTCGTAAAACTGACTATCCTACCGATCCTTGACTTCAGCGATGTCATTTACAAAAGAGCCTCCAACACTATACTCAGCAAATCGGATGTAGTCTATCACAGTGCCATCTGTTTTGTCACCAAAGCCCATATACTACCCACCAATGTGACCTGTATGCTCTCGTTGGCTGGCCCTCGCTACATATTCGTCGCCAAACCCACTGGCTCCAGGTCATCTATAAGTCTTTGCTAGGTAAAGCCCCGCCTTATCTCAGCTCATTGGTCACCATAGCAACACCCACCCGTAGCATGTGCTCCAGCAAGTACAGTATATTTCACTGGTCATAACCAAAGCCAACATCTACTTTGGCCACCATTCCTTCCAGTTCTCTGTTGCCAATGACTGGAACGAATTACAAAAATCACTGAAGCTGGAGGCTTATATCTCCCTCACTAACTTTAAGCATGTTTTTTGTCTTCCCAGTCAAATCTGGTCCTCTACTGGTTAAGCCTCTGAACACCTCAACTCATGCCACATTCCCTCATTCAATCACTGCTGTGATCCCTTTCATGCACTGTGTAAGTAAGCCCTCTCTGGTGACTTTTTCAAGTCACCAGCCTTGTTGTTACTTAACAGCCTTATTCTAAAATGTATTTAATTAAATGTTTTCCTCAATCTACACACAATACCCCATAATGACAAAGTGAAACAGGTTTTTAGACATTTTTGCCCGAATAATTTAACAATTATAATACATTATTTACATAAGTATTCAGATCCTTTGCAATGAATTACAAAATTAAACTCAGGTGCATCCTGTTTCCATGGATCATC
Source organism: Oncorhynchus kisutch (assembly GCF_002021735.2). Lineage (NCBI taxonomy): Eukaryota > Metazoa > Chordata > Actinopteri > Salmoniformes > Salmonidae > Oncorhynchus > Oncorhynchus kisutch. Next base: position 24,063,060 of record NC_034178.2, on the reverse strand, counting down.
CTTGAGATGTTTCTACAACTTGACTGGAGTCCACCTGTGGTAAATTCAAGTGATTGGACATGATTTGGAAAGGCACACATCTGTCTATTAAAAGTCCCACAGTTGACAGTGCATGTCAGAGAAAAAACCAAGCCATGAAGTCGAAGGAATTGTCCGTAGAGCTCCGAGACAGGATTGTGTTGAGGCACAGTTCTGGGGAAAGGTACCAAAACATGTCTGCAGCATTGAAGGTCCCCAAGAACACAGTGGCCTCCATCATTCTTAAATGGAAGAAGTTTGGAACCACCAAGAATCTTCCTAGAGCTGTCCCCCTGGTCAAACTGAGCAATTGGGGGAGAAGAGCCTTGGTCAGGGAGGTGACCAAGAACACGATGGTCACCCTGACAGAGCTCCAGAGCTCCTCATGGGGATGGGAGAACCTTCCAGAAGGACAACCATCTCTGCAGCACTCAAACAATTAGGATGTTATGGTAGCGAAGCCAGATGGAAGACACTCCTCAGTAAAAGGCTCATGACAGCCCGCTTGGAGTTTGCCAAAAGGCACCTAAAGATTCTCAGACCATGAGAACCCAGTGTGCCTGGTGCCTTGGGACACAGAGACACACAGAGACACACAGAGACACAGAGATTACTCTTACCAGATGTCAACCTTCTCTGAGATGGGTTCGTTCCTGATGACCTCCGGGGCCATCCAGGCGACCGTACCGGCGAACGACATCTTGGTGCTCTTATCACTCATTTCCTTAGATGTGCCAAAGTCTGAGATCTTCACTGCGTCGTCGTACGTAATCAACATGCTGGAGGGAACAGGCACAGTCAGGAAAGTGTACTGTAGCCACAGCTACTCTAGGTTTCCCTGGCCTAGAACTATTCAAATGACCTTAACGAGAATATGGTTTTGAGGTCTGGTACCGTGATACACTAACACTAAAACACCCTCAATGGAAGTAAAGTCATATAAATTTATATTTACTTTGTGTATGACCATATGTTTGCATGACAATGAACACAATAGAGGTGTTGGCTCAAGCACAAACAGGACTGCAATGAAGCTAAAGTATAGTTATCAATGTAGGTAGAACTTACTTGGGTGACTTGAGGTCCCTGTGGATGATCTTGCGGAGGTGAAGGTAGTTCATGCCCCCAGCGATGCCCATGGCCCAGTCGATGAGTAGGGAGGGGGTGACTTTCCTGCCCGCCCTTAGCACCTCATACAGCTGGCCCTGTGCACAGTACTCCATTAGGATACAGTAGCAAGGAGCCTGGGTGCAGATACCCCTAGAGAGGAATAGAGAGAGGATAGGAAGGAGAAGAAGAGAAGAGTGGGTGAGTAAAGACATGACACAGTACTCCATGATGATGCAGTAGCACAGAGCCTGGGTGCAGATACCCCTGGAGGGAGGAGAGGAGAGAAGAAAGGGGGAGAAGAGCGTGAGTAAAGACATGACTCAACATATAATATTTTATAACTTATATATGTCTTTGTAGGGAAGAGAGGGAACAGTGGGATTATAGAAGGCTTGAGGAAATGCGCCAGAAAGACCCTGAACATATAATCACTATTTACAAGCTACTGTACCTACCGGAAGGAATTAATAAATAAAACGTATTGATTCTCTAAGGGGAAATTTGGTTTGTCACCAGTATAATACAAAAACATGGACAACCCAGACACAGGCATACATGATCAGAACACAAATATCTGAGGACTAATGGCGAGGAAAAGAGGAAACTGGGGACGACATGAGCAGATGAACAAGAAACCCCCTGATATTTCTGCTACTATTCTCACTTGAAGGTGATGATGTTGGGGTGTTTGAGCTTCCTCAGGTGTCTAATGTCTGTCTCCTTGATGTCTCGAACCTTCTTCACAGCTACTTCCTGTCCGTGGAGTTTCCCCAGGAAGACAGCCCCCTGGACCCCGCTGCCCACCCACTGCAGCTCTGAGATGTCCTCAAACGGTACCTCCCACAACTCTGAAGGGGGAGAGGAGAGGGGATAGGAGGGAGGGGGAGAGAACACGGAGAGACGGAGAGAAAAGAGAGAGGTCAGTGATACAGTATCGTCAGAAAAAAGGGGTCAGGGTGAGACACATCCTGTTTATGAGTGAGTGAGTCACTGCTTTTAGAATGACAGTAATTAAAACCAACATTTCCAATATTACTGCATCTAGGATGGACACCATTCCTTGATATACTATGTACATACTGTATGTCACGCTCGTCTGAATGAATGGACCAAGGCGCAGCGTACTTAGGCGCAGTAGTACTCTCCTGTACTCCCTGTTAACTCATGACTGCACGGCCAGGCACGAGTCCAACACCATCATTAAGTTTGCCGATGACACAACGGTGGTAGGCTTGATCACCGACAACCACGATTCAGCCTATAGGGAGGAGGTCAGAGACCTGGCCGTGTGGTGCCAGGACAACAACCTCTCCCTCAACGTGATCAAGACAAAGGAGATGATTGTGGACTACAGGAAAAGGAGGACCGAGCACACCCCCATTGTCATCGACGGGGTTGCAGTGGAGCAGGTTGAGAGCATCAAGATCCTTGGTGTCCACATCACCAACAAACTAACATGGTCCAAGCACACCAAGACAATCATGAAGAGGGCACGACAAAACATATTCCCCCTCAAGAGACTGAAAATATTTAGCATGGGTCCTCAGATCCTCAAAAGGTTCTACAGCTGCACCATCGAGAGCATCACTGTCTGGTATGGCAACTGCTCAGCCTCCGACCGCAAGGCACTACAGAGGGTATTGCGAACGGCCCGTTACATCACTGGGGCCAAGCTCCCTGCCATCCAGGACCTCTATACCAGGCGGTGTCAGAAGAAGGCCCTAAAAATTGTCAAAGACTCTAGCCACCCTAGCCATAGATTGTTCTCTCTGCTACCGCATGGCAAGCGGTAGCACTAAGTCTAGGTCCAAGAGGCTTCTAAACAGCTTCTACCGCCAATCTATAAGACTCCTGAACACCTAATCAAATGGCTACCCAGACTATTTGCATTGCCCCCCTCCCCTTTACACCTCTGCTACTCTCTGTTGTTATCATCTATGCATAGAAACTTTAATAACTCTACCTACATGTACTTATTACCTCAACTAATCGGTGCCCCCCCGCACATTGACTCTGTTGTTATTTTACTGCTGCTCTTTAATTACTTGTTACTTTTATTTCTTATTCTTATCCGTATATTATTTAAACTGCTTTGTTGGTTAGGGGCTTGTAAGTAAGCATTTCACTGTAAGGTCTACTACACCTGTTGTATTCGGCACATGTGACTAATAACATTTGATTTGATTTGATTTGATTCTCATCTAATTTTTATGAGAAATATTACTGTGATTAAAAATTCCAGGTTGTCTGGAATATCAAATAACATTCAGCTCAGACACCCATACATACCCCACAAGACATGCCACTAGGGGCCTTCACAGTCCCCAAGTCCAAAACGAATTCACGGCAACGCAGAGTATTATACAGAGCCATGATTGCATGGAACTCCCTTCCATATCCAATTACTCAAGCAAACAGCAAAGTCGCCTTTAAAACTTGATTAAACAACATCTCATGGAACAGCGGGGACTGTGAGGGGACACACACAAACACACGAGCAAACATAATTTTTGATGTTGTATTGTATCTAACATTTTGGTGACTGTCCTTGTCTATCAGTGTATCAGTGTTTTGTTGCTTGTTATGTTTTGTGTATCTTGTGGACACCAGGATGAGTAACTGCTGCTTCTGCAAAAGCGAATGGGGATCCAAATAAACAAATAATAGGGTTGCAGTGCAAACCATGCATGAACAAAAGACAACTACAACAACAGAATATAACAATCATACTTCATGGCAATAATTGATAGACTTCTGAAAAAACGAATCCATCAAGGTAGATCCTTAATCATTCGTAGCGCCCTGGCTAATTTGATAAATGTATCAGAAAATTATCCCTGTGATGGAAGGGAACAGCAGAACAGCAGTAAATTCTGCATCCTGTGTTAACCGTCTGTCTGTCTCCCCTTACCAGGCACACTCCCCTTCCCAACCCCCATCACCCCCATCCCTGGAGAATCCCCCCCACCCCTCCTCTGCTATCCTTCCATATTAGCCTCTCAAATCCCCCTCTTCCCGTCCTCTCAACACTCCCCTCATGTTCCCTCGCTCTACCCCCTCCTCTTCTACCCTTCCACAATAGCTTCCAAATCCTTACCTTCCTCTCATTTTCCCCTCTCCTCCTTCTCCCTTTCCCTCTCCCACTACTTTTCCCCTCTCCTCCTCCTCCTCCTCCTCTCATCCCCCTTCTCCCATTCCCTCTCTCTGTCCCCTCTAGAGCACAGAAGTCTTGTTACAGTCGACTTGCCACAATAGCAGGATTTAGAGTAGAAAGTGTATTACCCAGAATTTTAGTGTGTGTGTGTGTTGTGTTTGGGGGTGAGGTGAGGTGAGGTGAGGTTCAAGTGTATTCACACATTCCAGGTGTAAAGCTAGCTTAGGGGTGAACTGGGAGGGGGGGTGTGGTATGTTATTTGAATCTTGATTCTGAAACCAGTACAATGCATGTGTGCTACTGATAGAAAAAACTGAAATAAAGGAGATGAGGCTATGTTAGAAGAGGTATTCTTTGAACTAGATAAACGGAACAATTTAGACTACAGCCTTGTGTTGTTATTGCAGATCCCCAACAGTTCTTTGAAATTGATAGCCAATGGAAGCAGTCCAATACTACTACTACAGTCTGTAGGTAACACTACAATGGTCCATCTTATCAAAACAGGCCGGCCTGAGCTACCTTAACACAAAGGGTCTTTATGATGGTCCAATCTGCTTTTCCTTTCCTGTTATTTTATGGATTCAAAAGGGGGACATTGTGTAGTGTACAGGCAAGGTACAGAGAGGTGGAAGCTCAAGATGTTTAGAGAATAATAAGAATGAATCAAATGAGTGCAAGAGATGGGGAGAGAGAGAAAGAGTGGGGGAGGGAGAGAGAGAGATGTAGAAGGAGAGAGACAGAAATGGAGAGAGAAAAAGAGAGAGGGATTGAGAGAGCATAGGACTACTCCATAAAAGCTTTTATGGACATTTTTACTTTTAATTTCCCCATCCCTCTGCCCTACCTGGCTGTTCCTCCCCCACCGAGCTGTATCTATCTGCGTAGCAGTGACTGTGTGTGTATGTATGCATGTGTGTGTGTGTGTGTGTGTGTGTGTGTGTGTGTGTGTGTGTGTGTGTGTGTGTGTGTGTGTGTGTGTGTGTGTGTGTGTGTGTGTGTGTGTGTGTGTGTGTGTGTTTGTGTGTGTGTGTGTGTGTGTGTGTGAGTGTGTGAGTGAGATACAGGCAGGGAGGCAGGCCTGTTTATGTCTGCAGCCTGGCTGCTACAATAGCCCTCCTTTCCCCTGGGAACCCTCCACCAAATCTAACTCATACATTATTCAACACCACACACTGACACTGCACCTCTCATCTCTATTAACACACACAGCCTCAGCAAACACTATCTCTCACACACACGGGCATGCACACACACACAAACACACTTACATAAACACAGGCGTGCACACACACACACACACACACACACAATCTGGCAAAGAGGTGCACATATGTTTTATTCCACCTCTCTCTCTCTCTCTTTCTCCTTCTCTCTCCAGTCAGAGTGGGTTTTCTTACAATATGCTGGTGTGTTTTAATTTTTGATTAATTTTACCACCGACTGGTTGATATAATTATACATAATCACATGTAGGCCTAATCATCCCATTAACATACACTACACAGTTGATGTTGGGAAGTTTACATACACCTTAGCCAAATACATTTAAACTCAGTTTTTCACAATTCCTTACATTTAATCCTAGTAAAAATTCCTTAGGTCTTAGGTCAGTTAGGATCACTACTTTATTTTAAGAATGTGAAATGTGAGAATAATAGTAGAGAGAATGATTTCTTTCAGCTTTTATTTCTGACATCACATTCACAGTGGGTCAGTTGTTTACATACATTCAATTAGTATTTGGTAGCATTGCCTTTAAATTGTTTAACCTGGATCAAATGTTTCGGGTAGCCTTCCACACGCTTCCCACAATAAGCTGGGAGAATTTTGGGCCATTCCTCCTGACAGAGCTGGTGCAACTGAGTCAGGTTTGTAGGCCTCCTTGCTCGCACACACTTTTTCAGTTCTGCCCACAAATGTTCTATGGGATTGAGGTCAGGGCTTTGTGATGGACACTCCAATACCTTTACTTTGTTGTCCTTAAGCCATTTTGCCACAACTTTAGAAGAATGCTTGGGGTCATTGTCCAATTAAAAGACCCATTTGCAACCAAGCTTTAACCTTTAACCTTTAACTGATGTCTTGAGATGTTGCTTCAACATATTCACATACTTTTCCTTTCTCACGACGCCATCTATTTTGTGAAGTCCCTCCTGCAGCATAGCACCCCCACAACATGATGCTGCCAACCCCGTGCTTCATGGTTGGGATGGTGTTCTCGTTTTACTGTGGATATAGATACTTTGTACCTGTTTCCTCCAGCCTTGTGAACAAGGTCCTTTGCTGCTGTTCTGGGATTGATTTGCACTTTTTGCACCAAAGTACATTCCTCTCTAGGAGACATAACGCTTCTCCTTCCTGAGAGTTATTTTTTCATTTTTTTCACCTTTATTTAACCAGGAAGGGCTCATTGAGATTTGAAATCTCTTTTTCAAGCGCGTCCTGGCCAAGTCATTACAAATTTACAGACAAACAACATGAAAAAGTACATAACATGAATAACAAAATCATAAAACAGCAAAAACATTGACAGGTCGGGGAATCAGTCTCAAGATCATTCATCAGTGATTTAATAATACCAATCGGGACAAGTTCTTCCAGTTTAAAAGTATTTTGTAAAACGTTCCAAGACGATGGCGCAGAGTACATAAAAGCCCTTTTACCAAAAGACATTGAACAGTTTGCAGGATAAAGTCCAGCGAACGAAGAGAGTACCCACCACATTTCTGAGCAATAAAAATGGCCAAATAAAAAAGTAGTAAACCCAAAATGGCTTTGTATATAAAAGTATACCGATGACTGAGCCTACGAGTGACTTGAGAAGGCCAGCCAACCCTGCTATACAAAGTACAGTGGTGTGTAAGGGTTTTGCAGTTTAAAATAAATCTCAAAGTGCCATGGTAAAGGGTGTCAATTGATCTCAAACACTGAGCGGAAGCATTCATATATAAAATATCCCCATAGTCTAGTAAAGGTATAAATGTAGCTGATACTACTAGCCTCCTTCTGGCTTCAAAAGAAAAACAGGCCTCATTCCTAAAATAAAATCCCAATTTCAGCTTCAATTTTTTTGTAAGTTGTTGAATATGCAATTTAAAAGAGAGGCCGTCATCAATTAAAATTCCAAGATATTTATGAGGTTACAGTCTCAATCTCATTGCCCTGACAGGTAATAATAGGTGAAAGGTCCAGAGGTCTATTTCTTGATTTAGAAAACACCATTAGTTTAGTCAGTATTGAGGATAAGCTTCAATTGACAAAAGGTTTGTTGAACAGTATAAAAAGCAGTCTGCAAGTTCTGGAAAGCTTTTGTAAGCTTTTGCACAACAGTAAATAACAGTATCATCAGCATAAAAATGAAGTTGCGCATTTTGGACATTTTTGTATAAATTATTTATATAAATAGTGAATAAGAGAGGACCAAGTACAGAGCCTTGGGGCACACCATTACAGACAGACAATTTAAAAGACATGAATGAGCCCATCAAATTGAGTTATGACGGCTGCATGGTCCCATGGTGTTTATACTTGCGTACTATTGTTTGTACAGATGAACGTGGTACCTTCAGGCATTTGGAAATTGCTCCCAAGGGTGGACCAGACTCTACAATTTTTTTCTGAGGTCTTGGCTGATTTCTTTGGATTTTCCCATGATATCAAGCAAAGAGGCACTGAGTTTGAAGGTAGGCCTTGAAATACATCCACAGGTACACCTCCAATTGACAAAAATTATGTCAATTAGCCTATCAGAAGCTTCTAAAGCCGTGACATCATTTTCTGGATTATTCCAAGCTATTTGAAGGCACAGACAACTTAGTGTATGTAAACTTCTAACCCACTGGAATTGTGATACAGATAGATTATTTCACTTATAATTCACTGTAACAATTTTTTGAAAAATTACTTGTGTCATGCACAAAGTAGATGTCCTAACCGACTTGCCAAAACTATAGGTTGTTAACAAGAAATGTGTGGAGTGGTTGAAAAACGTTTTAATGACTCCAACCTAAGTGTTGGAGTCAACTTCCGACTTCAACTGTCTTTGCAAAAGTATGTGGACACCCCTTCAAATGAGTGGAATCGGCTATTTCAGCCACACCAGTTGTTGACAGGTGTATACAATCCAGCATACAGTCATGCAATCTCCATAGACAAACATTGACAGTAGAATGGCCTTACTGAAGAGCTCAGTGACTTTCAACGTGGCACCGTCCTGGGATGCCTCCTTTCCAACAAGTCAGTTCGTCAAATTTCTGCACCTCCTAAGCTGCCCTGGTCATATGTAAGTGCTGTTATTGGGAAGTGAAAGCGTCTATGAGCAACAACGGCTTAGCCGCGAAGTGGTACGCCACACAAGCTCACAGAACGGGACCGCCTAAACATTTCTTGTCCTTGGTTGCAGCACTTACTACAACACTTGCTGCCTCTTGAAGCAACATCAGCACAAGAACTGTTCATTGGGAGCTTCATGAAATGGGTTTGCATGGCCGAGGAGCTGTACACAAGCCTAGATCACCATGCGCAATGCCAAGCTTTGCCAGGAGTGGTGTAAAGCTCACCGGCATTGGACTCTGGAGTAGTGGAAATGCGTTCTCTGAAGTGATGAATCATGCTTCACCATCTGGCAGTCTGACGGACAAATCTGGGTTTGGCGGATGCCAGGAGAATGCTACCCCCACCAATGCAAAGTGCCAACTGTAAAGTTAGGTGGAGTAGGAATAATGGTCTGGGGATGTTTTTCATTGTTTGGGCTAGGCCCCCTAGTTCCATTGAAGGGAAATCTTAAAGCTACAGCATACAATGACATTCTAAAATCGGTGCCCGACCTCACTAATGCTCTTGTGGCTGAATGGAAGTAAGTCCCTGCAGCAATGTTCCAACATCTAGTGGAAAGCCTAGTGTAAAGGCTGTTATAGCAGAAAGGGGGGACCAACTCCATATTAATGCCCATGATTTTGAAATTAGATGTTTGACGAGCAAGTGTCCACATACTTTTGGTTATGTAGTGTATCAACACTTTCCTCCATACTTAAATATATTTATTTTTCTGTAAAGGCATACCAAAAAGCTATCATTAAATCTGTTCAAATTGTGATCACACACAATAGTGTGCAGGACGGGTCAATATTTGCATTGTTTCCTGGTCAGGTCATGTTGTCAGGAGAAGCTCCCGACTCTAAACACAATCCCTATCTCTCTTCTTACCTTCCAGGTTGTGTTTGTGTTCGGTGGAGTAGGCCTTGCCGATCATGGTCCAGACTGGCTTCAGACACCCAAACAGTCCCTCCAGAAACCCTCCACTTCCTCCCGACAGCAGTCTCACATCATCAGCCTTGCTCTGGACCGCACCTTCCTCCGCGTCCTGGCCCTCTCCCCTCCCCCCTCCTTCCCCATTCTCACGGAGCTTCAGCACGCTGTTGGCAAAGTGCTCCTGCTGTTCTTCGCTCGGCGTGGGGCTGTGTCCCTCGCAGGTGTGTTCTTCATTATGGCCGCCTCCTCCACCTCCCCCGCCCTCAGACTCCGGAGCACCCCCGGTATCGATGGATAGTACATTCCGCAGGACACACTGGGTGGGGGTCAGATCCATCTCAGGGGTGCAGGCGGGGGACTCGTCCAGCTGGTTCCGGAAGGGAGGGGTGTGTTCTGAGAGGGGGGTGTTGAACTCTGAGAGGGAGGGGGACAGGGCGCGGGTCTCAGTGATACAGGCCATGGGGAGCTGTGGTCATGGGAACCTTAAGAACCTTGTGTCTGGCTGACTGGTGGTCAGGGCCAGAGAGAAAGGTTGGCCTGTAGGAGGAGAAAGGATAGTCATCATTGTAGATAACTACAGTTTGCCTTCTATCAATAGCAACCTTGGAACGACATATGTATTACACTGTATACTTGTAAGGGGATACTGAAGTCAGAGTCTGCATCAGGATTTTGGGGATACCATGTCAACCTTTTATCCTGATATGACTAGCCTCCAATGAGGAGTACCCTATGATGATAATAATAACAGAGGCTAGTCGTATTGAAGGGAAATCTTAAAGCTACAGCATACAATGACATTCTAGACGATTCTGTGCTTCTAACTTTGTGGCAACAGTTTGGGGAAGGCCCTTTCCTACATCAGCATGACAATGCCCCTGTGCACAAAGCGAGGTCCATAGAGAAATGGTTTGTCGAGATCGGTGTGGAAGAACTTGACTGGCCTGCACAAAGCCCTGACCTCAACCCTATCGAACACCTTTGGGATGATTTGAAACGCGGACTGCGAGCCAGGCCTAATCGTCCAAAATCGGTACCCGACCTCACCACTAACCAAAGAATAAACATGATGTGTGTCTTTTCATATTTTATATTCTTAGAAGAGTATTCAGTCATTGTTCAAATACAAACAGTTAGAGTGTGTAGGCTAGCATACTGCAAATCAAATTGGAGGGAATTTTAGCATTGTGCACAGTCCTTCTGTTTTCTCTCATATCCTCCTACTACATCTCTGGGAGATCAGTGCAACTTTTGTTAATAGATCAGTGCTATCTTAATATAATAGCAGTTCTTGTGTTGCTGTTAGTAATGACAGAAAAGAGTGAGTGGCTGCTCTACAAAGCTTGTCAGGTCCCCAAGGACAGACATCCCCCACAACAGATCCCGGAGAATATGAATAGATTTTCCTCTGACTTCTAGGCTATTTTTTATTACTAATGATGATAGAGTATAAGGACAATACTGCAATGACATATTCGTATAGCAACATTCCCTTGGTAAATTAGCTGTTCAACAAAATAATGATAGCCAATCTGGATATCAAGGCAAAGTTATGATAACTAGGCCTAGGAAGGGTAAAACTAACCTGTCGCACGACGGTCTAAACCCATCTCACGTTCCCTATTAGTAGGTGAACAATCCAACAAAATGATTTGCACAGATAATTCCAGGAGGATATTAATATTAAGGAAGTCTCGAGGTTCTGTTCACCTGAGTTAGAATACCTTACGATAAGCTGTAGACCATACTATTTACCAAGAGTTTTCATTAATTCAATTCGTAGCTGTCTATTTACCACCACAAACCGAAGCTGGCACTAAGAATGCACTCAACGAGCTGTATAGAGCCTTAAGCAAACAAGGAAATACTTAAGTGTTGCCCATTAGTTTACTCCAATTAGGGGAGAGGTGGTAGGGCAAGAGGAAAATATATTTTTAAAAGATAAACATAGTGCATTCGGAAAGTTTTCAGACCTCTTGACTTTTTCCACATTTTGTTATGTAACAGCCTTGTTCTAAAATGTATTCAATAAAACATTTTCCTCATTGCTCTACACACAATACCCCATAATGACTAAGTTAAACAGCATTGAAGGTCCCCAAGAACATTCTGGCCTCCATCATTCTTAAATGGAAGAAGTTTGGAACACTAACGCTCTTCCTAGAACTGGCCGCCTGGACAAACTGAGCAATCAAGGGAGAAGGGCCTTAGTCAGGCAGGTGACCAAGAACCCGATGGTCACTCTAACAGAGCTCCAGAGTTCCTCTCTGGATATGGGAGAAGCCTCCATAAGGAAAACCATCCCTCCAGCACTCCACTAATCAGGACTTAATGGTAGAGTGGCCAGCCGGAAGACACTCCTCAGTAAAAGGCACATGACAGCCCGCTTGGAGTTTGCCAAAAGGCACCTAAAGACTCTCAGACCATGAGAAACAAGATTATCCTGTCTAATGAAACCAAGATTGTACTCTGGCCTGAATGCAAAGAGCCACGTCTGGAGGAAACCTGGCACCATCTCTATGGTGAAGCATGGTGGTGGCAGCATCATACTGTAGGGATGTTTATCAGTGGCAGGGACTGGGAGACTAGTCAATCAAGGGAAAGATGAACAGAGCAAAGTACAGAGAGATCCTTGATGAAAACCTTCTCCAGAGCGCTCAGGACCTCTGGGGCGAAGGTTCACCTTACAACAGGATAATAACCCTATGCATACAGCCAAGACAACGCAGGAGTGGCTTCGGGACAAGTCTCTTAATGTCCTTGAGTGGCCCAGCCAGAGCCCGGACTTGAACCCGATCGAACATCTCTGGAGAGACCTGAAAATAGCTGTGCAGCGATGCTCCCCATCCAACCTGACATATCTTGAGAGGATCTGCAGAGAAGAATGGGAGAAACTCCCCAAAAACAGGTGTGCCAAGCTTGTAGTGTCATACTTAAGAAAACCTAAGAAAGCTGTAATCGCTGCCAAAGGTGCTTCAACAAAGTACTGTGTACATTTACTAATGTAAATGTGATATCTCAGTTTTTTTTATACATTTGCAAAAAAAAATTAAAAACCTGTTTTTGCTTTGTCATTATGGTGTTTGTGTGTAGATTGATACGGAAATAGCTTATTTAATACATTTTAGAATAGGGCTTTAACATAATAAGATGACTCAAAGGGTCTGAATACTTTCCGAATACACTGTGTGTATATATATATATATATATACACACAATACCAGTATAAATCTTCTCATTCAAAGGTTTTTTTATTTTACTATTTTCTACATTGTAGAATAATAGTGAAGACATCAAAACTATGCAATAACAAATATGTAATCATATAGTAACCAAAAAAGTGTTAAACAAATCTAAATGTATTTTATATTTAGTTTCTTCAAAGTAGCCACTCTTTTCCTTGATGACAGCTTTGCATTCCCTCAACCAGTTTCTTGAGGTAGTCACCTGGAATGCTTTTCAAACAATCTTGAAGGAGTTCCCACATATACTGAGCACTTGTTGGCTGCTTTTCCTTCACTCTGCCGTCCAACTCATCCCAAACCATCAATTGGGTTGAGATTGGGGGATTGTGGAGGCCAGGTCATCTCATGCACCACTCCATCACTCATTCTTGGTCAAATAACCCTTACACAGTCTGGATGTGTGTGTTAGGTCATTGTCCTTGTTGAAAAACAATTGATAGTCCCACTGGGGTGGCAGGTAGCCTAGAGGTTAGAGTGTTGGGCCAGAAACCAAAAGGTTTCCAGATCAAATCCCTGAGCTGACATGGTAAAAATCTGTAGTACTGCAATTAACCCACGGTTCCTAGGCCGTCATTGTAAATAACAATTTGTTCTTAACGGACTTGCCTAGTTAAATAAAGGTTAAATATTCTAAAACAGACCAGTTCTACAAAGTATGGGAACCTTATCTAAATTACCTAGAATCTGAGGTATCAGCTATTATGCTGCAAGGATTCTCTTAGAATGGCGGGGATCTATGTATTTCAGAACTACACTGTACGTTCCATGTGTGGAACCTAACCTCTTGGTTTAAACTGAGCTTTTTTGTTTAATTTCTGTTTGTAAGTTTGTTTAAAATGTATGTATTGAGAGACGCAATGATGGTGATGGGGTGAGAGAAGCACCGAGCGGGAAGAGGAAAATGGTGTACGTATGTATGTGTGTGTGTGTGTGTGCGTGCGCGTATGTATGCGTGTGTATATGCATGGGTATATGTATGTGTGTGTATATATATATGCGCGTAGATATGTGTAAGTGGGTGCTGTTTTTCTTGTTTTTGTTCTGTGTGCTTTGTCTCTGTTGTTGTATCTTTTAATATGGGTGAAAATTGTGAAATTCCAATAAAAATACTGTTACAAAAAAATTAAAAATTAAAGTTTTTTATTTTTTTTTATTTTTAAGAAGTGGTTTCTTTGCAGCAATTTGACCATGAAGGCCTGATTCACACAGTCTCCTCTGAACAGTTGATGTTGAGATGTGAATGTTACTGCCTGTGTCTGAAGTCTGTGAGGTGCAATCTGTGGTGCAGTTAATTAACTTTCTGTGGTTGGTAACTCTAATGAACATCGTAGGTATAGGTAACTCTGGGTCTTCCTTTCCTGTGGCGCTCCTGATGAGAACCTGTTTCATCGTAGAACTTGATGGATTTGAAACTGCACTTGAAGAAACTTTAAGAGTTCTTAAAATGTTCTGCATTGACTGACCTTCATGTCTTAACATAGTGATACTGTCATTTCTCTTTGCTTATTTGAGCTGTTCTTGTCATAATATGGACTTGGTCTTCTGCCAAATAGGGCTATCTTCTGTATACCACCCCTAACTTGTCATAACACAACTGATTGGCTCAAATGCATTAAGAAGGAAAGAAATTCCACAAATGAACTTTTAACAAGTGTGCAAAGCTGTCATCAAGGCAAAGGGTGGCTACTTTGAAGAATCTCAAATCTAAAATATATTTTGATTTGTTTAAAAAAAACTTGGTTACTTCATGATTCCATATGTGTTATTTCAAAGTGTTGATGTCTTCACTATTATTCTCAATGTAGAAAATAGTAAAAAATAAAGAAAAACCCTGGAATGAGTCGGTGTGTCCAAACATTTGACTGGTACTGTATATAACCTGTAACGTCTGCTTCCAACTCACACTCTCAAGCACATAGATCCCCTGAACGCAGCTCACTTTCCAGCTCACACTCTCAAACACAGATCCCCCGAATGCAGCTCACTCTCCAGATCCCAATCACCTGAATTCTGATCACCTGTTCACACACCTGTATGTCATTTACACACACTATTTAGTTCAGTTCTTTGCACCCCATCATTGTGGGATATTGTTTGTTTTGATACACATTCTATTTGAAGCCCTCCCTTGTTTTGTAATTTTTGGCCATCCTCACTAATGGTGTTTTTTTTGCCTATTCACTGTCTGTGCTTTTGCCTATCAGATTTCCTGTCATCGACCTCTTGCCTGATCTCCCAGACTATGTTATTAGCCTTTTCCCTGCCTGTACTGTTACCTTTTTGGAGTCCCTGTGTATGACCTTCTGCCTGGACCAAGTTACCTGCCTCCTCCTATGGTCCTTTACTAGTAAACACCTGCTGCGCCCTACGCTTGAAACCAGCACTCTGTTTCCCATCGTACTCATTACAGAATACCTCAACAAAAACTACAGATGGATTCAGCGAAGCTGCAGCTACGTCTAACCCGACAGGAGGAACGAATCGATGAACTCTGCGACCTCCTTCGCCAGTCCATTCCTGCTTCACGATATCAGATATCAGCCACAGCCTCCTTGTTCATCTCCCTCTATATCCATGCCTAATAAATACGACGGCTCCATAGGGAAATGTCAAGGATTTCTCATGCAATGTAACCTGTACATAGACCATCACCCCGCTGACTTCAAAGACAGGGTGGACTTCGTCATCTCCCTACTCACAGGCAAAACTGTGGATTGGGGCATGGCCCTGTGGGCCGCTCAAAGTTCTGATCTGTCCTCTGAGTCCTGTTTCCACGCCCTCTTCAAGGAGGAATGAGGTATTTTCGTGGCTGTTTATTTACCACCACAGACAGATGCTGGCACTAAGACCGCACTCAGTCAGCTGTATAAGGAAATAAGCAAACAGGAAACCACTCCCCCAGAGGCGGCGCTCCTAGTGGCCGGAGACTTTAATGCAGAGAAACTTAAATCAGTTCTACCAAATTTCTATCAACATGTTAACTTCTTAGGGGGAGCTCTTTTAATTTTTGGATAAAAAAACGTTCCCGTTTTAAACAAGATATTTTGTCACGAAAAGATGCTCGACTATGCATATAATTGACAGCTTTGGAAAGAAACTGCAAAGATAATGTCTGTGAGTGCCACAGAACTGATGCTACAGGCGAAACCAAGATGCAATTTCAAACAGGAAGTGCCTCAGATTTTGAATGCGCTGTGTTCCAATGTCTCCTTATATGGCTGTGAATGGGCCAGGAATGAGCTTACACTTTCTGTCATTTCCCCAAGGTGTCTGCAGCATTGTGACGTATTTGTAGGCATCATTGGAAGATTGACCATTTTACACTACATCTACCAGGTGCTCGCTTGGTGTCCTCCGTCGCAATTATTGCGTAATCTCCAGCTGCGTGTATTTTTCCGTTTGCTTCCGAGGAGAAACCCAACTGCCACGAATGTTTATCATTGAATAGATATGTGAAAAACACCTTGAGGATTGATTCTAAACAACGTTTGCCATGTTTCTGTCGATTAATTATGGAGTTAATTTGGAAAAAAGTTTGGCGTTGTAATGACTGAATTTTCGGGGGCTTTTCTTAGCCAAACATGATGAACAAAACGGAGCGATTTCTCCTACACAAATTAATCTTTGCTATCTAACTGAGTCTCCTCATTGAAAACATCCGAAGTTCTTCAAAGGTAAATGATTTTATTTGAATGCTTTTCTTGTTTTTGTGAAAATGTTGCCTGCTGAATGCTAGGCTTAATGCTATTGCTAGCTATCAATACTCTTACACAAATGCTTGTGTAGCTATGGTTGAAAAGCATATTTTGAAAATCTGAGATGACAGTGTTGTTAACAAAAGGCTAAGCTTGTGAGCCAATATATTTATTTCATTTCATTTGCGATTTTCATGAATAGTTAACGTTACGTTATTGTAATGAGCTTGAGGCTATGATTACGCTCCCGGATATGGGATTGCTCGACACAAGAAGTTAAATGTGCAACCAGAGGGAAAAAAATTCTAGATCACCTGTACTCCACACACAGAGACGCGTACAAAGCTCTCCCTCACCCTCCATTTGGTAAATCTGACCACAACTCTATCCTCCTGATTCCTGCTTACAAGCAAAAATTAAAGCAGGAAGCACCAGTGACTCAGTCTATAAAAAAGTGGTCAGATGAAGCAGATGCTAAACTACAGGACTGTTTTGCTATCACAGACTGGAACATGTTCCGGGATTCTTCCGATGCCATTGAGGAGTACACCACATCAGTCACTGGCTTTATCAATAAGTGCATCGAGGACATCGTCCCCACAGTGCCTGTACGTACATACCAGAAGCCATGGATTACAGGCAACATTCGTACTGAGCTAAAGGGTAGAGCTGCCACTTTCAAGGTGCGGGACTCTAACCCGGAAGCTTACAAGAAATCCTGCTATGCCCTGCGATGAACCATCAAACAGGCAAAGCGTCAATACAAGGCTAAGATTGAATCATACTACACCGGCTCCGACGTTCGCCTTATGTGGCAGGGCTTGCAAACTATTAGACTACAAAGGGAAGCACAGCTGTGAGCTGCCCAGTGACACGAGCCTATCAGACGAGCTAAATCAGTTCTATGCTCGCTTCGAGGCAAGCAACACTGAGGCATGCATGAGAGCATCAGCTGTTCCGGACGACTGTGTGATCACGCTCTCTGTAGCTGAGTAAAACCTTTAAACAGGTCAACATACACAAGGCTGCGGGGCCAGACGGATTACCAGGATGTGTGCTCCGGGCATGTGCTGACCAACTGGCAGGTGTCTTCACTGACATTTTCAACATGTCCCTGATTGAGTCTGTAATACCAACATGTTTCAAGCAGACCATCATAGTCCCTCTGCCTAAGAACACAAAGGCAACCTGCCTGAATGACTACAGACCTGTAGCACTCACGCCCGTAGCCATGAAGTTCTTTCGAAAGGTTGGTAATGGCTCACATCAACACCATTATCCCAGAAACCCTAGACCCACTCCAATTTGCATACCGCCCAAACAGATCCACAGATGACGCAATCTCTATAGCACTCCACACTGCCCTTTCCCACATGGACAAAAGGAACACTTATGTGAGAATGCTATTCATTGACTACAGCTCAGCGTTCAACACCATAGTACCCTCAAAGCTCATCACTAAGCTAAGGATCCTGGGACCAAACACCTCCCTCTGCAACTGGATCCTGGACTTCTTGACGGGCCGCCCCCAAGTAGTAAGGGTAGGTAGCAACACATCTGCCACGCTGATCCTCAACACTGGAGCTCCACAGAGGTGTGTGCTCAGTCCCCTCCTGTACTCCCTGTACTCCCTGTACACCCACGACTGCATGGCCAGGCATGACTCCAACACCATCTAATGATAGTTTGCTAACCAGGTGTTAACAATAAGACTAAGTTGGCCAACATTAGCTAGCGAGATAACTTGTAGTCTATCTTTTACCTTAATAGTTTGCAGACGACACAACAGTTGTAGGCCTGATCACAGACAACGACGAGACAGCCTATAGGAAGGAGGTCAGAGACCTGGCTGTGTGGTGCCAGAATGACAACCTCTCCCTTAACATAACCAAGACTAAGGAGATGATTGTGGACTACAGGAAAAGGAGGACCGAGCACGCCCCCATTCTCATCGAAGGGGGTGTAGTGGAGCCGGTTGAGAGCTTCAAGTTCCTCGGTGTCCACATCAACAATAAACTAACATGGTCCAAACACCCCTGGACAGTCGTGAAGAGGGCACGACAAAGCCTATTCCCCCTCAGGAAACTAAAAAGATTTGGCATGGGTCCTGAGATCTTCAAAAGGTTCTACAGCTGCAACACTGGTTGCATCAGTGCCTGGTACGGCAATTGCTCGGCCTCTGACCGTAATTCACTACAGAGGGTAGTGCGTACGGCCCAGTACATCACTGGGGCTAAGCTGCCTACCATCCAGGACCTCTACACCAGGGGGTGTCAGAGGAAGGCCCTAAAAATTGTCAAAGACCCCAGCCACCCCGGTCATAGACTGTTCTCTCTACTACCGCATGGCAAGCGGTACCGCAGTGCCAAGTCTAGGACAAAAAGGCTTCTCAACTGTTTTTACCCCCAAGCCATAAGACTCCTGAACAGGTAATCAAATGGCTACTCTGACTTTTTGCATTGTGTGCCCCCCCCAACCCCCCCCCCCAAACCCTCTTTTTACGCTGCTGTTACTCTCTGTTTATCATATATGCATAGTCACTTTAACTATCCATTCATGTACATACTACCTCAATTGGGCCAACCAACCAGTGCTCCCGCACATTGGCTAACCGGGCTATCTGCATTGTGTCCTGCCACCCGCCAACCCCTCTTTTACGCTACTGCTACTCTTTGTTCATCATATATGCATAGTCACCTTAACCATATCTACATGTACATACTACCTCAATCAGCCTGACTAACTGGTGTCTGTATGTAGCCTAACTACCTTTATATCCTCACTACTGTATACAGCCTGTCTTTTTACTGTTTTATTTCTTTACTTACCTAACACCTTTTTTGCACTATTGGTTAAAGCCGGTAAGTAAGCATTTCACTGTGAGGTTGTAATATTCGGCGCACATGACAAATACACTTTGATTTGTTCGACAACTCGGCTTCAGGTCGTCAAACCGGGGACCTGTTATGTGAGCTGTGACAGGGCTGTCGCCCCACCACTGAGTATGCAGTTGAGTTCCGCACCATGGCTGCAGGCAGTGGATGGAGTGAACCTGCGCTCCTTACAGTTTACCGGAGGGGTCTAAATCGGGACCAATCAATCAGACCGAACTGGCCTGCAGAGGAGATTTAAATATACATTGGCAACCTACTGGTGGACCACAGACTCATACAGTCGCCCATGGCCTGTGAGTCTTCCACACCCTTCTCTTATTCATCAAGGTCTAATAGCCCCGAACCAATGCAACTTGGCTGTGTCCCTCTCACGCCTGCCGAGAGACAATCGGAGGGTATGTGAAAACCTGTGCCTCTATTGTGGAGAGAATAACCACCTACTCAATAGGTTGTCCTATTTGCCCCCCACCAACGGATGACCACAACCCCTCTACTTCCGCCTGGGGAGGCATCTCTACATTTTTAAATATTACCAAAAAGCAGTTTTGTATCCTGGCTCTTTTTCTGCTAATGGGGTCACTCAGTTTGTGGAGGGACTAGTGGACTCGGGTGCCACAGGTAATTTAATTGACTGACAATTGGCACAACTGGTAAAAGCCTAACTAATCCCTGTTAATCCTCCCTTTTAGGATGAATGCGCTGGATGGACAACCTCTCGGAAACTGGTCTTGTGACTCACATGACCGAAAGTATCACCCTTCAGATTGGCCTCCTTCACTCTGAGGTCATTCAGTTAATGGTGTCGTGTTCACCTAAAGAACCCCTCATTCTCGGTCACCCCTGGCTAAGCCTTCACGACCCTGCCATCTCTTTGTCGACCCTGCCATCGACCCTGCCACCTCCCAACTGCTTCAATCTACCCTGTCGAGCCCCCTCTATGGAATAATCGTAGTCTGCCATTCCAACCCACATCCCACCTGTATATGCCCAGTTCCAGAGCATCTTCTGCAAGAAAAAGGCATCCATTCTGCCCCCTCATTGCCCCGAGGACTGTGCGATCGACCTCCTCCTTTATGGCAAGGCTGAGAAGAGCGCCTTTCACATTACTACGGTAACCTTCCTAGATTTCGTGTTGACACCAGGAGGGGTCAACATGGACGAAGGCAAAGTCACGGCCGTGCTTAACTAACCCCGTAAAGGAACTATAATGTTTCCTAGGATTTTCCAATTAAACTCAAAAAAAGAAACGTCCCTTTTTCAGGACCCTGTCTTTCAAAGGTAATTCGCAAAAATCCAAATAACTTCACAGATCTTCATTGTTTAAGGTTTAAACACTGTTTCCCATTCTTGTTCAATGAACCATAAACCATTTAATGAACATGCATCTGTGGAATGGTCGTTAACTTCTCTAGGGTAGGGGGCAGCATTGGGAATTTTGGATGAAAAGCGTGCCCAAATTAAACTGCTTGCTACTCAGCCATAAAAACTAGAATATGCATATAATTAGTAGATAGAAAACACTCTGATGTTTCTAAAACTGTTTGAAATGTATGTGAGTATAACAACCCATATGGCAGATATAAACCTGAGAGAAAAAATCCAACCAGGAAGTGGTAAATGTGAGGTTGGTCGTTTTTCAACTCATTCCCTAATTGAGGATACAGTGGGATATTGGTCATGTTGCCCTTCATAAGTCTTCCACTAGATGTCAACAGTCTTTAGAAACTTGTTTGAGGGTTCTACTGTGAAGTGGGGGCGAATGAGAGCGGAATGAGTCAGAGGTCTGCCAGGAGCCACAAGATGACCATGCGCGGTCACGTGAGAGTTAGCTTGCGTTCCATTGCTTTTCTACAGACAAAGGAATTCTCCGGTTGGAACATTATTGAAGATTTATGTTCATATTTAACATCCTAAAGATTGATTCTATACTTCGTTTGACATGTTTCTACGGACTGTAACGGAACTTTTGGACTTTTCGTCTGCTCGTGCGTCATGAGGTTGGAGGAATTTGGACATAAATGATGGACATTATCGAACAAAACAAACATTTATTGTGGAACTGGGATTCCTGGGAGTGCATTCTGATGAAGATCATCAAAGGTAAGTGAATATTTATAATGCTATTTCTGACTTCTGTATTTCTGACTTCTGTTGACTCCAACATGGCGGATATTCTTTCCGTAAAGTTTTTAAAAAATCTGACACAGCGGTTGCATTAAGATACTAACAGCTTACGGTCATTCAGGTCACAGTTATGAAAACTTAGGACACTTTCAGAGTCTACTGACTCTGAGAAGCACCAAAAGAAAGATACCCAGGGTCCCTGCTCATCTGCTTGAACGTGCCTTAGGCATGCTGCAAGGAGGCATGAGGACCACAGATGTGACCAGGGCAATACATTGCAATGTCCATACTGTGAGATGCCTAAGACAGGATCGGCAGCTGATCCTCCTCGCAGTGGCAGACCATGTGTGGCAACACCTGCACAGGATCTGTACATACGAACATCACACCTACTACAGGTACAGGATAGCAACAACAACTGCCTGAGTTCCACCAGGAACGCACAATCCCTCCATCAGTGCTCAGACTGTCCACAATAGGATGAGAAAAGCTGGACTGAGGGCTTGTAATCCTGTTGTAAGGCAGGTCCTCACCAGCAACAACATTGCCTATGGGCACAAACCCACCGTCGCTGGACCAGACAAGACTGGCAAAAAGTGCTCTTCACTGATGAGTCGAGGTTTTGTCTCACCAGGGGTGATGGTCGGATTTGTGTTTATCGTCGAAGGAATGAGCTTTACACCGAGGCCTGTACTCTGGAGTGGGATCGAGGTGGAGGGTCCGTCATGGTCTGGGGCGGTGTGTCACAGCATCATCTGACTGAGCTTGTTGTCACTGCAGGCAATCTCAGCGCTATGCTGAGAAGACATCCTCCTCCCTCATGTGGTACCCTTCCTGCAGGCTCATCCTGACATTACCCTCAGGCATGACACCAGCCTACTGCTCGTTCTGTGTGTGATTTACTGCAAGATAAATTTCAGTGTTCTGCCATGGCCAGTGAAGAACCCGGATCTCAATCGCATTGAGCACGTCTGGACCTGTTGGATCGGAGGGTGAGTGCTAAGGCCATTCCCCCCAGGAACTTGCAAGTGCCTTGGTGGAAGCGTGGGGTAACATCTCACACCAAGAACTGACAAATCTGATGCAGTCCATGAGGAGGAGATGCACTGCAGTACTTAACCCAGCTGGTGGCCTCACCTGACTGTTACTTTTGATTTTTACCCCCACCTTTGTTCGGGGACACATTAGTCCATTTCTGTTAGTCACATGTTTGTGGAACTTGTTCAGTTTATGTCTCAGTTTTTAAAACTTATGTTCATACAAATATTTACACAAGTTACGTTTGCTGAAAATAAACGCAGTTGACAGTGAGAGGACGTTTCTTTTTTTTGCTGAGTTTACTACCACCGGTTCATCCAAAACTGCACCATCACAACCGCTTCTCTCAGCTCTCACCAGTCAAAAAACCTGTGCCCTCCAATGGACCGACACCGCCCTAACAGCTTTTGAAACCTTGAAACGCCTCTTCACCTCTGCACCCATCCTTAGGCAGCCAGATCCTACCTTTCCTTTGTTCTGGAGGTTGATGCATCCGAGGTCGGCATAGGAGCGGTTCTCTCTCAGTGGGTAGGGACACCTCGCAAATTACAACCGTGCACCTTCTTCTTTTCCAAGAAACTGTCACCCGCTGAGAGGAAATATGATGTCAGGAGCCGAGAGCTCCTCGCCATTAACTTCTTGACGATACCCATCCCTGTCGATACCCATCCCTGTCACGGGATCATTTTCGCCAGCAACCGCTGAATAGCATAGTGCAACAGTCAAATAATATTACTAAAAAAGATTCATATTCATGAAATCACAAGTGCAATATTTCAAAACACAGTTTATCCTTTTGTTAATCCACCTGTCGTCTCAGATTTTGAAATTATGCTTTACAGCGAAAGCAATCCAAGCGTTTGTAAGTTTATCGATAGCCTAGGTTAGCATTATGTACACTTAGCATCAGGAAGCTTGGTCACGAAAATCAGAAAAGCAATCAAATGAACCGTTTACCTTTGATCTTCGGATGTTTTCACTCACGAGACGCCCAGTTACACAACAAATGTTCCTTTTGTTCCATAAAGATTATTTTTATACCCAAAATACCTCCGTTTGTTTGTCGCGTTCTGTTCAGAAATCCACAGGAAAGATCGGTCACGACAACGCAGACGGAAATTCTAAATAGTCTCCATAATGTCCACAGTAACATGTCAAACGTTTTTTAGAATCATTCCTCAGGTAGTTTTTAAAATATATACAGTGGGGGGGGAAGTATTTAGTCAGCCACCAATTGTGCAAGTTCTCCCACTTAAAAATATGAGAGAGGCCTGTAATTTTCATCATAGGTACACTTCAACTATGACAGACAAAATGAGAAAAAAATCTACGTATCGTTATATCGTAGTAACGAGTGGAGGACAGAGGAGCCTCTCAAAGAAGAAGTTACAGGTCTGTGAGAGCCAGAAATCTTGCTTGTTTGTAGGTGACCAAATACTTATTTTCCACCATAATTTGCAAATAAATTCATTAAAATCCTACAACGTGATTTTTTTTCCCTCATTTTGTCTGTCATAGTTGAAGTGTACCTATGATGAAAATTACAGGCCTCTCTCATATTTTTAAGTGGGAGAACTTGCACAATTGGTGGCTGACTAAATACTTTTTTGCTCCACTATTCGATAATATATCAACCGAGTGTGTAGGTTTTTCAATAACAATGGGAGGAACAATGGAGGCTTTACTCTGTAGCGCAAAAACTCACTCTGAGCCCCCACCTATCCACTTACACAATGTGATCTTTCACGCTAATTTTTCAAAATAAAAGCCTGAAACTATGTCTAAAGACTGACACCTTAGGGAAACCAGAGAAAAAGGAATATGGTTGGTATCCCTTTTCAATGGAGGATAGACAGGCATAGGAACAGAAGGGTTTCAAAATGAGAGGCACTTCCTGATTGGATTTTCCTCAGGGTTTCGCCTGCAATATCAGTTCTGTTATACTCACAGACAATATTTTGACAGTTTTGGAAACTTTAGTGTTTTCTATTATATGCATATTCTAGCATCTGCTCCTGAGAAATAGGCCGTTTACTGTGTCCCCTAGCTTCAAGAGGTTATTAAGCTGGCTATCGAAGAGTGACGTCACTGGATAAAGAGAGCTCATCACCCATTCCTGGTCCTCACATACCACCGTAATTGTGCTAAGTGGCTCAAGAGAAATTTGAAGGCTGATTCCTTATCCCGTCTATTTGATTCCCCTTCCTCTAACCCAGCTCCTGAGCCCATCCTGCCTCCATCTTGTGTCATGGGACCCATACAGTGGAAAATCGAATCAGCCGTCCAAGAGGCCCTATGCTCCGACCCAGCACCTCCCGACACCCCTGCCGACAAGACCTACGTTCTGGCCTTCATCAGACCCCAACTAATGCAGTGGTGCCATACCTCACTGAGTTCTGGCCATCCCGGGATAACCCGGACCACAGAGCTACTGAGAAGCAAGCTCTGGTGGTCATCCCTAACAGCACACGTACAAGATTACGTTCTTTCCTGTCCCGTCTGTGCATGGGCAAAGAGCCCTGTCCAACTACCTACCGGTAAACTTAAGCATTTACATACACCACACAGACCATGGTCCACATTGCCATGGATTTCTTCACTGATCTGCCAGACTCTTCGGGCTTCACTACTATTTAGATGCAGAAGGGGGATGAGTCCCCCCTTCCGCATCTACCTAATGCCATGGAAATGGCATGTTCCAACAGGTGTTCCATCTGTATGGGATCCCGGAAGACATCGTTTCTAATTGGAGACGCCAGTTCGTCTCCAGGGTGTGGCAAGCCTTCTGTGACCGACTGGGGGTCGGCCTATCCACCGGATACCATCCCAAACCAACGGGCAGATGGAACGCCTGAATCAGGAAATAGGGAAGTACCTTTGCCAACACTGCACCCACCAACCACACGAGTGGAGTTGTTATCTAGCCTGGGCCGAATACGTACAGAACACCCCGGTGCATTTCTCACTCCATTTCAGTGTGGGGATACCAACCCCCCCGTGTTCCCATGGAAGACAGAGCCCGGAACTTTGCCTGCCGTCGACTAGTGGTTTCGACGGAGTGAGCAGGTTTGGGAAACCACACATCGCCACCTACATCGACCTTCCTACTCCCAGAAACAGTTCGCTGACCGGCGTAGCCGATCGACTCCACTCTTCCACCCTGGGCAGCTGTGTGTGGCTCTCTACCCGGGACATCCTGCATCGTGACCCCTGCAAAACGTTCAGTCCCTGGTTCATTGGTCCCTTCAAAATAACACACTGCATCAATCCTGTCACCTACCTCCAGTTGCCCCGCCATTACTGGATCTCCTCATTCTGCCATGTGTCCCTTCTCAAGCCTGTGAGGTACAGCACTCTCCATCCTCCAGTTGCACACCTTGGTGCACCCCCTCCGTTTGACGTTGGCGGTGTACCCGCTTATTCCATCCAAGCCCTCCTTGACTCCAAGCGCCTGGGTGGTCGCATCCACTACCTGGTGGATTGGGAGGGGTACGGACCCAAAGAACGGTCCCAGGACATCCTCGACCCAACCATGATCCTGGCTTTCCACCGTAACCTTCCTGACCGCCCAGCTCTACGTCCCCGTGGGACGTCTCTACGTCTTCCTAGACCGTCAAAAGCCACCCGTGGAGGGGGGTTCTTGTAACATCTGCTTCCAACTCACACTCTCAAACACACAGATCCCTGAACGCAGCTCACTCTCCAGATCCCAATCACCTGAATTCTGATTCATTTACACACACTATTTAGTTCAGTTCTTTGCACCCAATCGTAAGGTATTGTTTGTTTTGATACGACATTCTATTCAGAGCTCTGTTTATTTCCATATTAGTCTTGCCGTGTATCGTAGTTTTTGGCCATCCTGTCATCAACCATAGTCTCCCGGACTACGTTATTAGCCTTTTCCCTGCCTGTACTGTTATCTTTTTGGAGTCCCTGTGTGTGACCTTCTGCCTGCCCCTGGATCCAGCTACCTGCCTCCTATGGACCTTTACTAATGAACACCGGCTGCACCCTGCGCTTGAAACTAGCACTCTGTCTCCCATAATACTCATTAGATAACCAAACTATCATTGCTCATTGTGTATTTATTACAATTCTTTTCTTATTAGTTTTTATTTGGGGGAGGGAGGGAGGTTCTGCATTGTTGGGAAGGGCCAGTAAATACGCATTTTAGTCAGTCTACACCTTTTGTTTACGAAGCATGTAACAAATCAAATTTGATTTGAGAATCACATGACTAAAGGACAGAATTATGATTTGGATGAATCTTGTAAATGAAGCTCCTTTTCACTGGCATTTTACCTACCCTCCTCTGTTCTGAGACCCTTGGAATCTGAAGGCCAGTGTCTCAAATAATAGGCCTACTCACTCACTCATTTCTGTAGGCCTGGATCGCCCCATTACCTGGACACAACTCACTGGACAAAAACGCGTTGAAACTGATTGGATTTTAAAAAGTAATCATGGTAAGAGAATTACATATTTTTTCCTCCCCACCCAACTGTTAACTTAAATCCAATGAAATTGTGAAATGTTTTGTTGATTTCACGTTGAATTCATGTTGACAACTCAACCAAATGTAAGGCAAAACTAGATGTTGAATTGCTGTCTGCGCTCAAAGGGAAGCTGCTTCATACAAATCAAATCAGATGTATTTATATAGCCCTTCGTACATCAGCTGATGTCTCAAAGTGCTGTACAGAAACCCAGCCTAAAATCTAACTGGAAACAGATTTGTCCAAGTTAACTTCAGGGCCATTGATAGCGCACGTTGTTGCAAACATTATTTACCAGTTGACTATCTAAAGTTACATGCAGTGCTTCCCATTCTCTTGGTATATCCCATGTTTGTAAAACTAACTGATAATTCATGGGACCTCTACCCTGCACGCAAAACCAAAAAGATCAGAGGCAGGAACACAAAAATAAAAATGTTCAGGCACAAACATGTCCAGCATATTATGTATAGGTCTAACCATGTTCCTGTTTTTATGTGTTCTGTTTACAACAGGAGATACACAACAGAAGAGACACACCACAACAGTCTCAGCCAGACATTCAAATGAACAATTTTTGGATGCTTCAAATTCAGATTTGCTGAATTGGAGGGAGAAACCTGTTCATTGTCTGTAAACTGTCAAATCTCAGAGTAATCACTAAATCATTTCATGCCACTGATTTTTCTCTCAGAGACCCTGTTCCCCTCGTAACAGCAACTGCTAGTAGACAAGCGGAAAAAGTCCCCATGCCTTATAGGCTGGGCGGTGCATTGTATCGACCTCCTTAATGGCACCGGTGCATAGCCTACATAGCCTATACGGCACCACACCATCTACGGGACCCATGCGCTAAGTGCATCACCATTGAATAGCCTATATGTCTATCTATATAAATTAGGCTACTACTGATTTATTTACATGGAAATGTGATTTACACAAATGACATACCATGTCTTGTGCTTAAATAGTGCGTAATTTGCTATCTGTACACTACATAAATTGAGCATAGCCTGGCAGATTTACAAATATCATCATGCATTTGTTTCTCATAAAGAAGGCCTACCTTTAGCAAATGCAGCAAGCTCAAGTCAAACTCCATTGTTGTTAATTCGTTCATATCGTTCATATAGGCTGCTTTTTATTTAATTTGTGTCAGACTCAGTCGTCTAAAACAGTGCAATCATTCTGCTTTCCTCGTTTTGGTTATATAATCAGTGTCACCGCGCGCGACTCGCATCCACTATTACTGCACAGATTATTCTAGAATGGGCTCTCGAGCAATGGAAGCGATCAACCCGATCCATGTAGACTTGAAGCTAAAATCTCTATCCCGGTCCCGCCGGTGATGCGGTCATAGACATGATTTCCCTTTCTTCTCGCCTGTAAAGGTGATGAGATGTTATGTTTGGAGGAGCTGCATGTCCTCCTCTTCAAAGCCCCTGTAGGTTTTATATTGCGGGAGTGTCTCTCTCACCTGCAAGAGAGAGAGAGAGGCGCCGGGCATGTGTCACTGCTCGTGCACCTACACTAGCGGCCGGTGTACATTACTGGTTGCATGCGCAGTGAAACACCGCTTCCCATTCATTGTCAATGGAAGGAAACCGGTGAGAAGCGGAGTGGGCAGGGGACCATTGGGCGGCGCGAACGTGGCGTGGGAGGCGGTGAAAAAGTTCAGCATTTCCCAACTTTATGCAAATCACCAGATATTTTTATTGAATATCTACTTAGGCGTACAGAGGTCCATTATCAGCAACCATCACTCCTATGTTCCAATGGCACGTTGTGTTAGCTTATCCAAGTTTATACTTTTAAAAGACTAATTGATCATTAGAAAACCCTTTTGCAGCCTCATTCCTTCAATGATAAACGCAAATCCGACCATCACCCTTGCTGAGACAAAACCGCGACTGTCAGTGAAGAGCACTTTTTGCCAGTCTTGTCTGGTCCAGAGACGGTGGGTTTGTGCCCATATGCGACGTTGTTGCCGGTGATGTCTGGTGAGCACCTGCCTACAAAAGGCCTACAAGCCCTCAGTCCAGCCTCTGTCAGCCTATTGAGGACAGTCTGAGCACTGATGAAGGGATTGTGCGTTCCTGGTGTAACTCGGGCAGCTCTACCTGTCCCGCAGGTGTGATCTTCGGATGTACTGATCCTGTGCAGGTGTTACATGTGGTCTGCCACTGTGAGGACGATCAGCTGTCCATCCTGTCTCTCGGCAGCGCTGTCTTAGGCATTGCAATTTATTGCCTTGGCCACATCTGCAGTCCTCATGCCTCCTTGCAGCATGCCTAAGGCACGTTCACGCAGATGAGCAGGCACTCTGGGCATCTTTATTTTGGTGTTTTTCAGAGTCAGTAGAAAGGCCTCTTTAGTGTACTAAGTTTTCATAACTGTGACCTTAATTGCCTACCGTCTGTAAGCTGTAAGTGTCTTAACGACCTTTCCACAGGTGCATGCCCATGAATTGTTTATGGTTCATTGAACAATCATAGGAAACAGTGTTTAAACCCTTTACAATGAAGATCTGTGAAGTTATTTTGATTCTTGTCAATTATCTTTGAAAGACAAGGTCCTGAAAAAGGGACGTTTCTTTTTTTGCTGAGTTGATTTTTTTTATTTTTTTATCTAGCAAATGGATTGTGTTGATAATCCGTTGCATTAAAGCAATAATTATAGTGGAACACTCCCATAGTAACTTGCTGATAGAAGATGTGTGTTTGCTTTTTTGAAAATATTAACATTGTAGATAATTTCTCCCTTGATAATTTCTCCCTCAGATAATGATGGGCAATATCAGGTACCTTCAGACTGGTGAGCGGCTGGCCCCTGTGATGAAGAGGACTGAGGACCTGTTCAGATCAAAGTTGAGCATTGTTATTTGTCCTATACATCTGAGTTCACAGCCAAACTATTTCAGCATTCCTTCAAAAAACACATAACATTAGTTTTTAAGCATAATGTTATGTGATATACATTCAGTACATAAGATGCACTTACCCCCAGCAGAGAGTGACAAAGAGGGTCTAGAAGATACTGTTGCAAATTAAATGCAGGTTGTGAAAATTAGACTTTGTATGAACTATTCATTGCTAGGAACTGAAATCTTGCATATACTTTTTTTATGTGTGGAATCAACCCTTTTTGGGGTGAATTTGGGGGTCTTTGGCATTGATGGATACTGGTTATGATCAGCATCAGACTCAGAGTCGATCTGATAAAATGTAGGATTTTGCCTGGGAATGACAGCAAGCATGACGCTTTCAGAGTAGTAGTGTAGATTTATTTTATTTCAAACACTAAATCTGGTGAGACTCTGGCACCGTTCCCAGGCTTGAGCCTTTTTCTGGCCGAAACAAGGCACTCATGGGCATTCTCATATGAATCTGAAAACATCAGGAAACAGGAGCTTATCAGTTCATCTGTAAATGTCTGCAAACAAGACATTTAGTACAATTTATATTCAGTTAAAGTACTCACACTTTGTCTTCAGTAATTGAATTGAATACACCTCCCAAGTGTCAATGTTCGGCTGTTTGTGCAAGATAACTGCTTTCCTTAACCTCTCTTGTATAGAGGCCAAAATAACATTTGTCCTTGATGCACCAGGTTTCTGGGATGACAGCTAAACTGTCATCTTCATTTGGGAAATGAACCACGACAAATATGGTACTATGAATAAAAAAGCAAATAAGGGCACTCAATTAGATTAGTTTACACAAACATTTCACAATAGTAACATCTAATTGTAGGAGTTTAAGAAAATCCCTTCAAGTAAATTTCATTTTCTGTAATGAAAACAGAAAAGATATTGGTGCTTTGCATCCTACAGATAGGGCTTTGCTAGGATGCCGTTAGTCTCTTTGTATGGGGGTTAGAACAAACTTCCGTAGAACATTTGTGGCTCGAGTGAAAAGAAGTTCATCCTTCAATCCAGA
This sequence comes from Oncorhynchus kisutch, assembly GCF_002021735.2. NCBI lineage: Eukaryota > Metazoa > Chordata > Actinopteri > Salmoniformes > Salmonidae > Oncorhynchus > Oncorhynchus kisutch. The sequence continues at coordinate 24,032,092 of NC_034178.2, read as the reverse complement.
GAGATGGAAAATATCAAGCAGGGATGGCAGGGGATATGTGAAAAGTTCTTGTTCCTAAATGTTTTGTACGCAAAGTGTTTCCATGTTCCTCCATCAGCAAGTTTTGTAATAGGACAACCTCCTTGTTCCTCAACTGGACACAATTATTCCCAGTGGACATCTGCACGGAGAAGTGAATGAACTGCATTTTTTATACTGCTCTTTCAATGTTAGACCATTTGGGACTAGGCAATTGTCATGCTGCTTTCTCTGCATCTGACTGTTGCTCTCATGGCATCTTTCTTCTGACAGCCTCCGTATATATCCTGCTCAAGGCTTGTTTGGTTTTCTTATCCTTTTTAACTGGCCAAGAAAATTCTCTAAGGGGAAGCAAGAGATAGTCAAGAACACCAAATGCTTGTGCTTCATGACTGAGATGGGTTAGGCAATGCATGTTATGTTTTCCTTCCCATACAGGCAGCTACAGTGGTCCACAAACAAAACCAGTATCAGGAATCAAGGTAAGACCCAGATGCAGACACGTCTAATTGACAATGGTTTAATATTCCAACAGGGGCAGGCAATAGACAGGTCAAGGCAGGCAGGGGTCAGTAAACCAGAATTGGGGCAAAGGCAAAGGTCGGCAGGCAGGCTCAGGGTAGGCAGAGGTCAACAATCCAGAGGTGGGGCAAAGGTACAGTTCGGCAGGCAGGCTCAGGGGCAGGCTGAGTGGTCACGCAGGCGGGCTCAGAGTCAGGACAGGCAAGGGTCAAAACCAGGAGGGGAAAAAAAGAGACTGGGAAAAGCAGGAGCTTATAACAAAACGCTGGTTGACTTGACAAACTGGCAACGGACAAACAGAGAACATAGGCAGGGGACCCAGCACCTCTCCTCCAGGCCATAACCCTCCCAGTCAACCCCCTGCCCCGAGGTCGAACCTTCAGGAGACACCTCACCGTGTAAGCTGGTTGACCATCGATGAGACTGAGGAGAGGGGTGGGCCTGGAAACAGGAGACAACGGGCTGTGAGACATAGGTTTGACTCTGGGATGGATATGGAGGGTACGGGGCAACAGAAGACGAACAACCGAGGGGTTAATAATCTTGGAGATGGGAAATTGGCCAATAAACCGGAGGGGGGGAGTTTGCGGGACTCCACCCGGAGGGGCAGATCCTGGGTGGATAGCCATACCTTCTGCCCGAGACAATACCGGGGAGCTGGGGTCCGATGGCGATCCGCTTGTTGATGATACTTGGAGGTGGTCTTGAGGACGGCCGACCGGGCTCTCCCCTAGGTACGACGACAGCGGCGGATAAACATCTGGGCAGAAAGTACGCCGACCTCTTCCCCCTGCTCGGGGAATAGTGTGGCTGATACCCCAGGGAATACTCAAACGGAGATAGGCCCGGGTGGAGCAGGGAAGGGTGTTGCGGGCGTACTCGACCGGAACGAGAGCTGAGACCCCCGGTCAGAGACCATGTCCATGGGTGGTCCATGGATCCGGAAGACGTGCTGCACCATGAGCTGAGCCATCTCCTTGGCTGAGGGTAGTTTGGCGAGAGGAAGGAAGTGAGCTGTCTTGGAAAACTAGTCGACCACAGTCAGAACTCAGTTGCCTTCCAACTGTCAGACTCATTCAATGATCTGGATCTTCTGTTCATTTCTGATGGAGTGTGAGGTCTTAGGTCAGTCAGCTGTGAACATACATTTCTGACAACAGCTGGACCCAAACGTGTTTTCAGTGGCCCTTTCTGCCATAGTTTCCATGTAACTCCCAAACATACCAGGTGCATGTAGTCAAGAGGAAATGGAGGCAATTGACAATGAACCTAAATGTGTTGCCCCACTGTAATAAGAGTCATCAGTCAAATCATCAAAAGTGTTGTGGTTGGACCTCCGAGGGGCTGTTGTTTCTGGGAAGGTCATACGATTCAGGTTTGGGAAGGAATTTGTCACAGCCATAGTAGCCATTGTGATCTTTTGCATTTCTGACAAAAACCCTTGCTGGTGCGTTAAAAATAAAGCCAGAGATTTGGACTTTAAAATTTCTGTCTCCAAAAGAAACACCTTCAGTTTCCAGCCGCTGCATTTCCTCAACAAAGTCATGAAAAAAAATCAAGACTGGTTGGTTTCTTCTCCTAAAAGGACATCCCAATGACAAATGGTGACTTGTTTGTCTGGACCACACCTTTGTATTTTTCTACTAGCCCTAAGATAGGTCAGAATTGAGCATTTGAGCTCTTGTATAGAGGAAGGCCATCAATATTGATTTGGAGGTACACTCAGACAACCTTGTATGAACAGATGTTGTAAGCGCACCATGTTAAATGCCAGCAAGGAAATAAGTTCCCCCAGAGACATCTTTAGTTTCCACCACTGGTTTTGTTTTCAACAAAGTCTGTAAATCTTTTGGTAGACCTAATTTGGGTATTTTCGTGAATAGAATCTTGAGTAGTTCAGCTAATGACGAATGTGGAATTTGTATCCTAAGAACCTAATCTGAAAGGAACTTTCTGATATCATCCTCCTCATCTGTACTTTCATCAATGCTCTCCTCTGTGCTCTCAGTGAAGCTCTCGTTAACCCCACCCTCACTACCACTTAGTGTGCAAACATCAGCTGTGTCAACCCTACTATTTAACTCCTGCATTGGAAGAGCCACTTGCACAAAATTGCTTATGACATAACAACCATGCCTCTCTTCCCTTTCCACAGATCCTGACTTTCCACAGATCCTGACTCCCCTCTGAATTTTTCTATGTTCACTCCTGTAACTAGACATTTTACCTGGACACTTTCAGTATATAGACTGGATATCTGCAAAGAAAATCAAATGATACAATCAACACTGGAATGTTCAACATTACTTTAAGTCAACAACAAAACAATGCAAGATTGGTCACTGGTTATCTAAGGGCAACAACAGGAAAATTAAATGTCAATGAATGTAGTTTACACCCATCTCTATGGTATCTTTCTTTGTGTGTGTCTAAGGATGGTGGACAATTTCTACTCTGTGCATGCAGATAATACTTCACTGAACGTATATAGCACCAATACTAGACTGATGTAGTCCTAATTAATAACTAAATATATAATTGAAGAAACGAGGGCTGAGTATTACCCCCCCCAAAAAAATGACATTATAATTGCTTTAGTCAGTATATTCACTTTTGTTGTGTAAACTTGTCAATTGTAAACAAATTAGCTGATTTCGTGGAATCGCAGAACAGCGTTAAACATATTTACAGTTAATTCTATTGGTGCGTAAACCGGTGAAATGGTGATTATGATTGGTGCACATTTTTGTTGACCACATGACCTTTAACTCAGTATTTAAATATGCGTGTCTCAGCTCTAAGTTAAAGCGACACTGAAGAGCTATGCTAGAATTGTATCAACGTGATGAGGACACCTCTGTGCAGCTGGATGAGAGCTACAGCTAGCTTAGAGATAAGTTAGATAAATTAAGGTATATTTGGTGAGCGAACAGGGCTAGTAAGTTAATTGTAGCAATAATTTTAAGTAACCTAGATTTAAGGTTGCTCTTTACAATTTAGCCAAGCTAACGTTACAACAAGGCAGTTCCAATGGCTACTCACGTGACCCCTGCGCTTGCTAGTTTGTTCTGAAGAACATCTCACAACCCCGAAAGACCGTTGACTAGCCAGCATAGCTAGCTAACTAAGCAATTATCTTTACTATTTTTAAAACTTTTAGCTGGTTACTGTTTGTAACTTGACAATGTTAACTTTCTGGCTCCCTATAATTGTTTGTGTTACCGGACAACAGTTAGGGCACTTTTATTGTCCATGTAACGTTAGTTGGCCAAACCTAAAGTTGTCTGCCAACTTAGCTAACGTTAGCTAGTCTAATGTTAGCGTCTGTCAACTAACCTGAAGTCCCTAACGTTAACCCTGAAGGCATTATTGACTTATTGACACATGACAGTTCCTTGTTAACGTTAACCTTAGCCATACTGTTTGTCATGATATAACATATCAAACAATAACCATAACTTAAAAAGTTTTGAAGATCAGATCAAATTTTATGACCAATTTATGCAGAAATCCAGGTATTTCCAAAGGGTTCACATACTTTTTGTTGCTACTGTATGCAATTAGAATATGTATTGAAGGTGGTGGTGGGGATAGGATTGAGAAGGCAGGTAGAAGGCTTAAGTTGTAATATCCCTTTCCTGAGCATGTCTGTGTCAACCAGGGAAAATAACTCCGAAGTGCCTTTGCACATATCATCAAACTTCTCATCAGGTCTTGTTTGACTGACATTAGGCTGGGTATCTTATCTCTGAAACATGCTCCAAACTCATAAAAATTAGATGTGAAGGAAAGTTCACATAGGTTTGAGGGTGAAGGATTTATCAGGCCATCAATGGTCGTTAAGAGCACTCTCAAATTATTTTGATAATATAGTGACCGTCTGGCATTTCTAATTGCCTTGTTATATTTGCCAAGTTGCACTCTCAGAATATCATAATAGACCTGCAACTTTGACTTTCTCTACTTCCGCTCTGCATTTCTGCAATTTCTCTTTAATTGAGTTGTTTCCTCACTCATCCAAAAGGCTCTCCATTTGGATGCAGCCTTTTTCGACCTTACTGGACCTATGGCATCAATGCTTGTCCTTCATTTTCCATTAAAGTTATCAACTAAATCATCACAAGAGGAAGGCAAAATAGGTGATGGTGTATTGTTCATACATTCAATAAAAACTGTAGCAACTTCAAAGGTAAGATAGCATTCTTAATAATGCGTTCAGTGTCATCCAGAAGGCGAGGTCACTACAGGTGCATCAAAGCTGGGGACCGAGAGACTGAAAAAATAGCTTGTTTCTCAAGGTCATCATATTGTTAAATAGCCATCACTAGCCGGCCTCCACCCAGTACCCTGCCCTGAACTTTGTCACTGTCACCAGCTAACTACCACGCAGTTACTATACAATGCACTTTAGCGACTGCTGCCCTGTGTCCATATAGACATGGAACACTGGTCACTTCAATAATGGAACACTGGTAACTTTAATCATGTTTACATACTGTTTTACTGATTTCATATTTATATACTTTATTATAGTCTAGGGCTGTGGCAGTCACAAAATTTCGTCAGCCGGTGATTGTCAAGCAAATAACCGTTGGTCTCACTGTAATTGACCATTAATGCTAAGAATGACACAGTGCTGGGAGCTAACCAACCAGGTTCAATGTTAGCTAGCTAACATTAGACTCTAAGTGGAAAAGCAAATGGCTCCAGAATACAAATAATAACGTCAGCTAGGGAGCCAGCCAGCTAACATTAGCTAGCTAGCCAACAGTACACTTTAGCTTGAGACATATAGCTAGCTAGCTAGATATCTAGGTAAACAATGAACCTAGCTAGGTAAACAACATTTAAGATCACACACATTAGTAACATTAGCTAAAGAGCCAGCCAGCTAACGTTAGCTAGTTAAACCACAATCAACACAGTGTCAAATCATGTTGTTTATACCCTGCATGAATACCACTAGTTAGCTAGCTAACAGTACACGTTAGCTTGAAATGAAACCACTTTCTGTCAAAATTAGAAATGTGTAATATCTGAAAATGTAGTTAGTCTAGCATAGCTATCTTACCTGTATACATTATTATACATTATTATCCACGGTTGCCCTTAGTTTGAATATATAATCCAGCGACAGGGGTTTTCTACATCTCTTTAGCTATCATACTCTAATTCCACTGATTTCAAAACTTGATCATCCAGAAAGTGGAGAGCAACACTTACGCAGCCCCACTACACAATTACATTTGAAAAATCCTGCGTTCGGCAGGATTACCAACACAAACTGACGAGCTCAAATAGACAGATGCCTTCTATATGGCAAATCAATCCGAACTCATCTCTCGACATGTCCAGCCCACTCATTGTCTCAGCCAATTATGGCTAGTGGGAAGGTTGCTGTCTTTTACTGTGGCTTAACCAACAAGGCTTTTAATTTAACAATTTCATTCGTATTCACAGATGGCATACACGTTTGTTATTAAGGCATATGAAAGTTCACATGTCTGAGAAGGCATTTCTGCCAAAAACACTCCAGTAGTCACAATTTGACAAGTACTTCATAATGCCTCGAATTTCACAGCGGCATCCCTTTTGTGTCCGTAAAGCACTTGAAAAAACTCCATGCCTTTTGTGTTTTTCTTCGGAGTGCTGCATTGTGCCCTTCTCCCTGAGTGTTCTGTGCAATCAGAAGCATCTCTCACTCACAGGCTCTCCCACATGATCGAGTCTTTCTCACAGGCTACAAGTTAAGACAGACACATAGCGTCATTATCCAATTCGAAGGTGCATATTGAAGATATTGGATGAACTGTCCGCATTTACTTTTCATCAGCCAACAAGATGAGTAATCTGACGAAGAACACAAGCACTATCCTATGTCAGTCTACTATCCCCCATAGTACAAAAGTTCAATTCTGTGTGATACATAAATATTACAAATAGTCTGGGACAGTGGTGGGATGCGATAGATCCCAAATGAATACAACCACTAGCATCCCAAAAACGTTTTTATGCAACAGAATGTTTAGCTTCAAATGTTGATAAGCTATTAGGCTATTTCTTCACATTATAAGCGCAGCAATGCGCACATGGTAGTAGGCTATAAGCGCAAATGTTCCATTAGTGGAAAACACCATTATCAAAAGTGACCTCAAATGCATTTATGCATGTAATGCTTTTATTATAAAGGTGCATTTGTATGGTGAAAATTATCTTTCCCAAACTTGAAAGTCACGCGCTGCTTATGTATGCCAGTTAGGCTCCACACCCCTTGTAAAGCAGATGAATGTGCTTAATTTTAAGAAGTTATTTGGCCACTTTAGTTGTGATATATATATAAAACGTTACATCCAAAATGTAATGAGCACTAGTGTATAGAGTAAAAGGTACATTATTTTCTTTCAGAATGTAGTGAAGTAAAAGTAAAAACGGATGCCTCACAAGTCCTCGACTGGCAGCTTCATTAAATAGTACCAAAACACCAGTCTCAACAAAGAGGCGACTGAACTGCTGAACTTCTAGGCAGAGTTGCAAAGAAAAAGACATCTGACTGGCCAAGAAAAATAAAAGATTAAGAAGGGCAAAAGAACACAGACACTGGACAGAGGAACTCTGCCTAGAAGGCCAGCATCCCGGAGTTTCCCAGAGTAGTGAACTGTTGAGTTGAGACTGGTGGTTTGCAGGTACTATTTAATGAAGCTGCCAGTTGAGGACTTGTGAGGCGTCTTTCTCAAACTAGACACTCGAATGTACTTGTCCTCTTGCTCAGTTGTGCACCAGGGCTTCCCACTCCTCTTTCTATTCTGGTTAGAGCCATTTGCTCTGTTCTGTGAAGGGAGTAATACACAGCGTTGTACGAGATCTTCAGTTTCTTGGCAATTTCTCGCATGGGATAGCCTTAATGTCTCAGAACAAGAATAGACTGACGAGTTTCAGAAGCAAGGTCTTTGTTTCTGGCCATTTTGAGCCTATAATCGAACCCACAAATGCTGATGCTCCAGATACTCAACTAGTCTAAGGAAGGCCAGTTTTATTGCTTCTTTAATCAGAACAACAGTTTTCAGCTGTGCTAACATAATGCAAAAGGGTTTTCTAATGATCAATTAGCCTTTTAAAATTATAAACTTGGATTAGCTAACACAACGTGCCATTTGAACACAGGAGTGGTGGTTGCTGATAATGGGCCTATGTACTCCAATGTAGATATTTTATTTAAAAAACAGCCGTTTCCAGCTCCAATAGTCATTTACAACATTAACAGTGTCTACACTGTATTTCTGATCAATTTGTTGTTATTTTAATGGACATAAAATGTGGACATTTCTAGGTGACCCCAAACTTTTGAACAGTAGTGTATCTGAGGGGGGTGTTTCTGTTTTTGTGACCCACTTCTATGGTAATGGAGAAGTGAATAGCAGTGGTATGGTATTTTTCCTTGGTCAAGAACAGAGTGTAGCGGGTACAATGACTAATTTACCTGACACTTCAAATCAGAAAACATCAAATTTTACACCAACATTTTTATTTTGTACAGACCATTGGCTTAAATCCCATGCCTCGTGGACTTCCACAACAAAAAGAATGATATAGGCCTACCATGTAGCTCAAAGGCCTGCTACCTGCATATCAGTCATGAGATCTACGTTAATTCAATTCTCTCATAAATCCGGTCAAATAAGACTAATCACAGTTGTCGAGGGTGCAGCACCTCAGGTGCAGCACCTCAGTCAGCACCTCACGAGTAAATGTCAATTGGCTTTTCATTAAGAGTATCTCTACCGCTCCTGCTGTCTCTAGAGAGTTGAAAACAGCAGGTCTGAGACAAGTAGCACATCCGGTGAACAGGTCAGGGTTCCATAGCCGCAGGCAGAACAGTTGAAACTGGAGCAGCAGCATGGCCAGGTGGACTGGGGACAGCAAGGAGTCATCATGCCAGCAAGGAGTCAAGATGCTTAATTAAAGAGAAGAGCGTAATCATTTCTCAGAACCAGCTAGATTTCAAACAGGAACAGCCAGGTCTCAGAACAGTATTCAATGCACATTTGATTCGGATGAGAACCTGACTGATAAACAGTTAACTTCTGCAGGGGCAGTATAGAGTAGCTTGGATGAAAAGGTGCCCATTGTAAACAGCCAGCTCCTCGGTCTCAGTTGCTAATATATGCATATTATTATTAGTATTGGATAGAAAACACTAAAGTTTCCAAAACTGTCAAAATATTGTCTGAGTATAACAGAACTGATATTGCAGGTGAAACCCTGAGGAAAATCAAAGCAGGAAGTGGCTTCTATTTTGAAAACTCCATGTTCCATAGCCTCCCTTTGCTCTATTTAAAGGGATATGAGCCAGATTCCTTTTCCTATCGCTTCTTCAAGGTGTCATGGAAACTATTTGGAATTTTCTTCTGCGTTGTCGTTATTTTGGCTATAAAAATTATCTTTATGGAACAAACGGAACATTTGTTGTGTAACTGGGAGTCTCGTGAGTGAAAACATCCGAAGATCATCAAAGTTAAACGATTAATTTGATTGCTTTTCTAATTTTCGTGACCAAGCTACCTGATGCTAATGTTTTATTGTGCGATCAATAAACTTACACAAACGCTTGGATTGCTTTCGCTGTAAAGCATAATTTCTAAACTGTGTTTCCCTATATTGCACTTGTGATTTCATGACTATAAATATTTATAGTAATATGTATTGTATGTAGCGCTATGCTATTCAGCGGTTGTTGATGACACTTATCCCGATAGGGGGATTGCAGCCATAACAGGTTCAACAAGACTAAAGGCGTAGTAGTAAATAATATTGTGGTAATGAATTTGAACTGCTTTCAATCACCCCCTCCTCAGATAAGATTCTCTCTCTCACTCTCACACAGTGTTTTTAAAGGCCATAGTCCTCACCTGGTCTATTTCCAGACGGCTCTGACTTTCAGCATCATTTATTTATTGCGCCTTGCTTGGTTCCAGCTAGGGTAGACAGGGTACAAGGAAATCCCAATCCACAGCCTCTGCAGTGCTTCTGGTGTCCGTAAATTCACTTACTTCTCTACATAACTGACTCTGCTCTTCTCCTCTCTAACTGCTAGGAGATTCCAGTACAGTAGATTATGTCCCCGTTTTTCTGCAGGACATCCAACAAATGGCTGATGTACACTAAATAACTTGTATTGTTTGCCAATGTAGCGGAGTTGATTTGAAATCACACTTTTGTGATGAGGTAGCCCTGTCTGAGACTTGTAAACCAGTAAGACAGTGGCTTTGGTGTGTGAGAGGTCCTTGGTTCAAATCCCAACAGTTACACCAACATGCCTCACATTACATTTAGTACAAGGGAATTACAGTATGTTTGTGATTTCAGGGATGGTGGATGGTAGTGGCATGCCGTCGTATGCTTAGGGAAGGGGAGGAGGGAGGAAGGCGGAGTTGGTGTGAAAGGGCCCCAAATTATAAATATAATTTTGGGGTAGTGTGAGGGATGGGTGATTGGGGTAGGGGTGTAGGGTAGGGAGTCATTCTGGCTGGCTGTACCACAGCCCCCCTGGAGAGTTGAACATTGAAAATGTCTCTTGGATAATGAAGAGAAGAGATCTTAATGCCATTGTCGTGCCTTTACTATCATTAAATTGAAGACGTATAGTTTTTATTAAAGATTCTCTGTAATTAGTATTACGCGATTAGACTGATTAGTCATGTAACTGTAATTAACTAGGAAGTCAGGGCACCAAGGAAAAATATTCAGATTACAAAGTGATCATTTCCTAAAATAACTTTTCACATATTTTATCTGATCAATTAGTCTTAGAATTAATTAATTATTTACTTTACCTCACGTTAGTCTCATTCCAAAAGTCTTAAATTGTTGGTTATCTGCACGAACCCAGTCTTCACTATGAGTCCTCCATACATCAATTGTCTTAAATACTTTATTTATTACTAACTAAGTCATTCACAGAAAATGTAAATGTGGTTACAAGAAATGATAGGGGAATGTGCCCTAGTGGGCTAAACCGACATCGCGGCTTGTTAGACAAAAGGGGAAGTGGGGGTCAACTGAGATGAGACACTACAAAGTTGTTATTATAACAATTGAAATGCTAATCCTTTGCAGATGAACACTCACTCATTCGGGAACAAATGCAATCAATACATATATTTACAAATAATATATATATTAAATAGTATCATACTCACTCATTCATCTTATACAACAATTAAATGTAAACCTCATATATCTGAGGCTATTATATAAACAGCGTTATGGTAATGTGGCCACACCGTCTCCCATGAGCTTCCCCAAGTTGTAACAAACGGACCAGTTCGTAGCTGGATTCTTCACCGATCTTTTATACTTTTTTACTTTTTGAGGTACGAACATGAAATTTGTTCGTACCTCAAGTTCTGTGAGGTGGGAGAAATTCCTTTGTTCTCTATGAAAATTTACTCTCTCTTTACTGTGTGTCCATGTGGAGATCCTCAGGAATTTACGACGTCTCTCTGACCACAGCAGTCTAGTTGAAGGAAGAAAGGGAGAGGCAGGGAGAGGGGGATGGGGCTTGCTATACCCAAAGAGGGCAACGTCATGACACCATTGTTCATATCTATTCACACCTTTGAATGAAGTGCATTTATTCTGTATTCTACCTAGTGAAATCCATCGTACAATGGGGAAAATATATTATTATTTACATAATTTATTTGTTTCCCTTGTAAAAAGTTAAAGGAGACCTTTGAAATAGCAGAGGCAATAAATAGTAATTATTTAATGTAATTTATGAAAGGGAATCATTTAAACCCTAGAGATCTCTTGGAGAGGAAGCTGATGTGATGTCCATTGTCCATTGTCCATTTCATCCATTTTGTCTGGTGTTTGTGTGTGTGTGGGTGTGTGTGGTGGGGGTGATCATTGTAATGAATGAAATCTCCAACCAATGAAGGGGATTCTCCATTTTCATGTATGACCTCACCCACTGTCTACAAGCCAGGAACTCCGGAAGAGGTTTCATTCATAAAGTTACATGACGCACAGGTACATGCACACGCTTGATGACACACACAAACACACCCACACACACAACAGCACAGGTGTACACTCACACACATCTAAATTACCTCACCCACTGTCTACACTTCAGGATGGCATGATGCCACACACACACATGGCTTCCCCTGGGAGAAAGAGGAGGGTAAAGTCCAAGTGAGATTATTTCCTGACAGACTACATATTCACTATTGAACATTTCATATTTCCAATTCATGTGTGCTTCCTGAAATGCACCCTATTCCCTATACAGTGCATTAATTTTGACCAGAGCCCTGTGGGTGCTGGATAAAATTAGTTCACTATCTAAGGAATAGGGTGCCATTTGGGATGCAAACCGGTAACAATTTACACTAATTTACACTGCTCATTGACATTCATAAATGGTCTAACTTAGTACTTCCTCATTGTGCTTTGACTTTGGTGTAGTTTTGAGTAGTAATATAGCACCAGTAGGCTACAGGAAAAGGAATATTGCGGACAGCATTGTGATTTCATCAGTTTGGTTAATTTTCTTTAGTACAATTTCCATTTATGAATCTCATTAACCATTAATGTTCATTATGTTAATCCAACATTTTGATCACACAGGTCTTTGATGTTGTAGAGATTGACAATCTCTGTGATTGTGCTTAGAAACTAGAGACTTCAGACTCTGGGTTGTAGGATGTACAGCTCAGTGAACTCAATGATCAACAGCCAGCTCAGGCAGAGTGAGACAGGAGCTATGGCAGGATAGGGTTAATGACTATAAAAGAGCCTGGAGAGATACTATGCATCTTTCTGAAAGTCACATGGCACATTGGCGGGAAGGGGAGTGTAATGGGGAGGATGGGAGGGGAAATAGGAGGTTAATGGGGAGGAGAGGGGGTGTGGTCTTTGACCGGGTTGCTGTGGCAACATAATCCTGGGTGAGTTGGCAATCCAGTGCTGTGCTGTGTGACGTCAGAGCGTAATATTAGATGCTGACTGTAGAGCTAGCTACTGCTGTGGTTGTGGAGGAGCAGGAGAGTGAGTCACAGTGATACTTTGACCCCTGCATTCTAATGAAGGAGAGGAGAACTACAGAGGATAGGGGCCCCTGTCTCTGCCTCTGGCTTTGTGTGTGGTGTGGTAATGGCCCCTGCCTGGCTGTAGCCTATCGTCCTGTGAGTATAGAATATGCATATAATTGACAGCTTAGGATAGAAAAAAACTCTAAAGTTTCCAAAACTGTAAAAATATTGTCTGTGAGTATAACAGAACTGATATTGCAGGCGAAAGCCTGAGAAAAATCCAATCAGGAAGGGACTCTTGTTTAGGAAGCTCTGCGTTCCTATGCGTCTCATTTGAGCAGTGAATGAGATATCAACCAGATTTATTTTTCTATGGCTTCCCTAATGTGTCTAGTGTCACAATACATAGTTTCAGGCTTTTATTTTGAAAAATGAGCCTGAACGTCAACATTGCGTCAATGGTCAGCTGAAGTCTCTCAGAGTGTTTTGTGCGTAAAGGACAAATGTGGCCATTGTTTCCCTCTATCCTACTAAGAAGTCACCAGTTGATATATATATATTATCAAATATATATTTGAAAAACACCTTGAGGATTGATTATAAAAAATGTTTGCCATGTTTCTGTCGATATTATGGAGCTAATTTGGAATATTTTTCGGCGTTGTAGTGACCGCAATTTCCGGTCGATTTCTCAGCCAAACGTGAAGAACAAACAGAGCTATTTCGCCTACAAAAATAATATTTTTGGAAAAAAGGAACATTTGCTATCTAACTGGGAGTCTCGTGAGTGAAAACATCCGAAGCTCATCAAAGGTAAACGATTTCATTTGATTACTTTTCTGGTTTTCGTGACCAGTTTGCCTGCTGCTAGCTAGTCATAATGCTATGCTAGGCTATCGCTAAACTTACACAAATGCTTGTCTTGCTATGGCTGTAAAGCATATTTTCAAAATCTGAGATGATAGGGTGATTAACAAAAGGCTAAGCTGTGTTTCAATATATTTCACTTGTGATTTCATGAATAGGAATATTTTCTAGGAATATTTATGTCTGTTGCATTATGCTAATTAGTGTCAGTTGATGATTACGCTCCCGGACCTGGGATGGGTAGTATCAAGAGGTTTTAACCTCTAGGCCTAGTAATATTTTACATCAATAGCAGTCAATATTAATCGTCACCTTAATTCAGTCTCATTTGAAAGTTGTAAATTCTTGGTTATCTTCACTAACCCTGGCTAACAAGTTGAATCAGCAATACAAAATTGGGTTTAATTATTTATTTACTAAATACCTAACTAATCACGCAGAATTACACATACACATAATTAATCATAACTTAAATACAAATTACGTCATAAACGAAAACGTCCCTTGCGGGCGGAACAGATATAACAGCTGGTTACACAAAAGAAAAGGTCTGGGTTTGAGTGAAAGAGCGGGAAGACTGAGGGACAAAGTTAGAAGCTGTGCTATCATAAATACAGTATCTTATGCATTCTAAATTACCACCCATTTGGAAAAGGAAAATGCAATAAGTATTTACTCTGAGCTGCGCTTCAGTAGGTTGGTGGTAGATGGAAGGCCGTGTTGCCAAACCGAGTCCTTTGTCCTTTGAAGAATGCCTCTGGTGGTCAATTGGATACGTTGTAGTAACGTCATTGTGTGATAGACGGGACACTGTCTGTTCCTTTCTAACCCTCGTTTGCAACTGCTATTGCTAACTCAACGGCTAGGAGTTATCACTTCTGTAGTGAATAAGAGTGAATACCATTCGCAACCAAAGCTCATGCTGATGTTGGTTTTGTTCTGTAAGTTAATTCTCTGAACCATTCTGACATAGGACCGTTTTCCTCACATCCTCGGAACAGGAGGTTATATTGTCGTCAAGGCTTTATATAGTGGAGGGAGAGGAGGGCGTGTTTGAAAAGTTTTATAGCCCATGTCCCTTCACAGGGGCAGGCCACTGATTGAGCAGGGCCCTAACCTTATGAAAACCCAAATCTCACATTTTAGAAACTAAAATCACATTTCATCCCATCACGAATATTTTCATATTCAGACATTTAAATTGAACAACAATTCCATGTGAATCCGATAAATCTGATGTGTACACTTTCCACTGTAGAGTTTATGTTATCTTATCATTGATAAGAATGTCTCAGATGACAACTGAACTGACATCATATTCATTAAGTACCACCTGGTTCCATTGGTCGGATTACCAGAATATAGTTAATTTCCCCCACCTTCTGATGTTCCCAGAATCTCTATGTTAACCAAGGGGTTTGCAAAGTTAACATCAGTAGGGTAGTGATAGGTGAGAATTGTCTGTTAATTGAATGATTAGAATATTCCGCCCTGTTCGGTAAAGTGGATTGCAGGTTAGTTCATTTTATTTTAAAGGGACAGTGCACGTTAATCACAGTTGTGGCTATCAAATGGCAGTATATTCCTATTAAGAATTTTGGGAGACTGTCTGCAGACGGACTGAATGGGTTTCATATATCACCATTGAGGAAATCTAAAACTGATAATTGGAAGGAGTAAAATGGAATGATCATTAGGTTTTGGTTGTAGTTAACGTTAGGGTTACTGAATCGGGGTCGTTTGACAAAGGTTTTTTGGGGGGGGAAAGTAATGCTTCATTGTCTTTCTGTGGAAAGGGCTGTAATCTTGAAGGGAGCGAGTGAGTGAGATAGAGGCATGTTTCTACCAAAATTGAAAAGGCCTGCAATATGTTGTGTTTGTTTTTAGCTTTAGGGTTTGTGGAGATTTCCATTTTTCTATAGACACCAAATCTTAAAGGGGTACACACATGTGGAATATGAAAAGTTGTATTTTCTGAGTTTTAATTAAATAAACACGTGAATTATTTTGATAGGGGAATGTTCTGGGAATATATCAATTGAGTAACACGACTGTAAAAGGGTGGTATGACTCTTGACCTCTATCATGGCTTTTTCCTTTGGGGTCTGATCAGCCTCAGGGGAGGCATTTGGATAATGATTTAAGGTAATTTGTGATACTGATTTTAAGGTAAATTGAGTAACTGATCATTATTTACGAGTTTATAGTTCCTTGATATAGTTGTAATTTGAACCAAGGAGAAGAAAAAAATGGCATAGCCTTGGACTAAGGGCAGTTCTCTTTGTGGAGGGTTCCAGAGTAGTAACTGTGATCTGGTCATGTTATTTGAAACTGTTGTTTTATCTTTTGACCGGTAGTAGTATTTTTTATATATATATATGACGCTCCGGGAGAATATTATATTGGGTTAAAAGAATCCCTGGCAGTGGAGGGACTCAAGCCCCATATAGTCAACAATTAAAAATTGCTTTCCTCAGTGGAATGCGTCCCGAGATAAGCCGTCCCATTAAACTGAACTTAGTAGGGTGGGGGCGAGCCGAGCTAGGAGAGGTGAAGAGATAAGCAGTTCACTAGGTACAGCAATTATTTAAAGCAAACAGGGCAGGAAAATACAATGAGATAGAAAAATAGTGATTTTATAAGCATTAAGATTATTTATGAAAATAAACAAGTTCCAGTTCTTAGGGATGGTAAATTACTGTAGATAATGTATCCCACACTATGCAACATATATAAAATTATTGATATGACTGATTTAAGGTTAACCCATGTTATTGTTAGATCAAATACAGTGGACTCCCAAAGGAGAGATTTCATTAACCTCTAGTGACACCCCATCCCGTGAACAGGACCGTTGTCATCATCTGACACTAATTAGCATAAGGCAACGGACATAAATCTTCCTAGAAAATCTTCCTATTCATGAAAATCACAAGTGAAATATATTGGAACACAGTTTAGCCATTTGTTAATCACCCTGTCATCTCAGATTTTCAAAATATGCTTTACAGCCAAAGCTAGACAAGCATTTGTGTAAGTTTATCGATAGCCTAGCATAGGATTATGCCTTGCTAGCAGCAGGCAAACTTGCCACGAAAATCAGAAAAACAATCAAATTAAATTGTTTACCTTTGATGAACTTCAGATGCTTTCACTCACGAGACTCCCAGGCAGATAGCCAAAGATAGCCAAACCGGTTTCTCAGTAGAAGCGATTGGAATAATGGCTACCTCTGTATTTTACGCGAGAATTTCTCTGGGAGCATCAGGTGACCACTTGCGCAATGAAGCCGCCTACGGGTATTCTTCAACATAAATGCGTAAAACTATGTCACAATGCTGTAGACACCTTGGGGAATACATAGAAAGCGTAATCTGGTTTATAGGGCATTCACAGCTCAATAGGGACGTATCGGAACGCAGGGCTTTCAAAAGATGAGTCACTTTCGGATTGGATTTTTCTCAGGCTTTCGCCTGTAACATCAGTTCTGTTATACTCACAGACAATATTTTTACAGTTTTGGAAACTTTAGAGTGTTTTCTATCCTAAGCTGTCAATTATATGCATATTCTAGCATCTTGTCCTGACAAAATATCCCGTTTAATTTGGGAATGTTATTATTCCAAAAATGAAAATACTGCCCGCTAGCATATGTGATATGCATGTCATAAGGGTAGCATTCGTTTTGGCTTCATTTGATCAATAGAAGATTTTTATTTAAAAAGTATAAAGTTGACAGGGATATATGACATCTGTGGTGACTCAGGATTATTGATAGGATTGAGGACCTTAATCAACCTAGGTAAGGACTTTAGAGATTGCCACCATAGACATGTTTTTTTCAAAAAATCCATGAGTTCAGATAAACAGTGAGACACTTAGTCAATATTTGGTAACATCCCATATTTTGATACTAACTGTTATTAGAAAGAGCGAAAGACAGATAGGAGGAAGGGCAGGCAGAGGAGCCCTCCACGCACTGCTGAGATCTTGAAGGTTTGAGAGCAGAGAGAAGAAGGTGGGGAAGGGGGGCCAGGACATGAGCAAGATGGCAGTGACACAATGGGTAGATAGTAGTTACTGTGGGGAGACAAAAGGGGAATGAAAGCTTAGTTGGTTTCTGGAAACAAGGTGTTAACAACTGAAGCGTTGCCCGGAAATTATTCGGCACAACAGGCCGAAATAGTAGCATTGACTAGGGCATGTGAAATAAAAAAGATTACTGTTTACATAGACAAGCACATATACAGTGGGGCAAACATGTATTTAGTCAGCCACCAATTGTGCAAGTTCTCCCACTTAAAAAGATGAGAGAGGCCTGTAATTTTTATCATAGGTACACTTCAACTATGACAGACAAAATGAGAAAAAAAAATAATAATCATTTGTAGGATTTTTTATACATTTATTTGCAAATTATGGTGGAAAATAAGTATTTGGTCACCTACAAACAAGCAAGATTTCTGTCTCTCACAGACCTGTAACTTCTTCTTTAAGAGGCTCCTCTGTCCTCCACTCGTGACTTGTATTAATGGCACCTGTTTGAACTTGTTATCAGTATAAAAGACACCTGTCCACAACCTCAAACAGTCACACTCCAAACTCCACTATGGACAAGACCAAAGAGCTGTCAAAGGACACCAGAAACAAAATTGTAGACCTGCACCAGGCTGGGAAGACTGAATCTGCAACAGGTAAGCAGCTTGGCTTGAAGAAATCAACTGTGGGAGCAATTATTAGGAAATGGAAGACATACAAGACCACTGATAATCTCCCTCGATCTGGGGCTCCACGCAAAATCTCACCCCGTGGGGTCAAAATGATCACAAGAACGGTGAGCAAAAATCCCAGAACCACACGGGGGGACCTAGTGAATGACCTGCAGAGAGCTGGGACCAAAGTAACAAAGCCTACCATCAGTAACACACTACGCCGCCAGGGACTCAAATCCTGCAGTACCAGACGTGTCCCCCTGCTTAAGCCAGTACATGTCCAGGCCCGTCTGAAGTTTGCTAGAGAGCATTTGGATGATCCAGAAGAAGATTGGGAGAATGTCATATGGTCAGATGAAACCAAAATAGAATTTTTTGGTAAAAACTCAACTCGTCGTGTTTGGAGGACAAAGAATGCTGAGTTGCATCCAAAGAACACCATACCTACTGTGAAGCATGGGGGTGGAAACATCATGCTTTGGGGCTGTTTTTCTGCAAAGGGACCAGGACGACTGATCCGTGTAAAGGAAAGAATTAATGGGGCCATGTATCGTGAGATTTTGAGTGAAAACCTCCTTCCACCAGCAAGGACATTGAAGATGAAACGTGGCTGGGTCTTTCAGCATGACAATGATCCCAAACACACCGCCCGGGCAACGAAGGAGTGGCTTCGTAAGAAGCATTTCAAGGTCCTGGAGTGGCCTAGCCAGTCTCCAGATCTCAACCCCATAGAAAATCCTTGGAGGGAGTTGAAAGTCCGTGTTGCCCAGCAACAGCCCCAAAACATCACTGCTCTAGAGGAGATCTGCATGGAGGAATGGGCCAAAACACCAGCAACAGTGTGTGAAAACCTTGTGAAGACTTACAGAAAACATTTGACCTCTGTCATTGCCAACAAAGGGTATATAACAAAGGATTGAGATAAACTTTTGTTATTGACCAAATACTTATTTTCCACTATAATTTGCAAATAAATTCATTAAAAATCCTACAATGTGATTTTCTGGATTTTGTTTTCTCATTTTGTCTGTCATAGTCGAAGTGTACCTATGATGAAAATTACAGGCCTCTCATCTTTTTAAGTGGGAGAACTTGCACAATTGGTGGCTGACTAAATACTTTTTTGCCACACTGTACATCCAAGCCCATAGAAAACAGCACAGGTAAGTCTTAAAGTAGATATTGATACAGAGGCGTGTGACCTATTAGGTAATACAAAAAAATGTTTTATTGCGTTCCCAACTTACTTGGCTGACACGATTAGATAGAACAAATAGAAGACTGTTTGTTAACCAAACCTGTATGTCAAAGATTTTATGCACTACAGGTGAATTACAGGAGAAGGTGATTCACTCAATCCCTGAGGAGAATAGATGGGAAGCAGCCCCGTTGGGAGGGGCCATATCAAGTACTCCTGGTGACAGCCTTTGCTTTGAGAATAGCTATAAAGAGCTACCTGGATTCATATCACACACTGCAAAAGGGTAAGACATAGTGACACTGTCAAACAATCACAGTGTTAGAGAGGAGAACCGGAATCAACAGGGTCCGGAGGTGATCTCTCTCTAACGAAGACTCCCTAATCCCGTCATTTCATCCCTGTCTTTGTTCATAGAAGTGGAAGTATGGTATGTATGGCCTCTGGCTGCTGTTATGTTTTCTGGGAAAGGGTAGGGCTTTACAGGAGTGCTGGTTGGTCTGAGCTGTCTTATCGTGGGAGCCATATTGTTGATACACCACGCCCCACCTGAGAATGCAGAGGGTGGTAACTTTGACCCATGGTTTAGACCCATGGTATCAACCAAGCATAAGAGATCCCTAGATCTGGATAGACAGAAGGATGTCTCAATGGAGTTTTATGTAGACCAAATGGGGTCTCTAACTCCATGGCAGTCTAGGACTCTGAGCCATTATGGAATATATCTGTGCAGGTCCCCGTGTAGTTCATGGACACAGGTCATAGCTCACACAGAGGGAGAGGGCTATATGAATCCACATACCCAGTATGGAAGGAGGTGGAGTATAGTGAAGGTGAGAGTTTTTGACTGCAATCCGGAGAGAGAGATGTAATTGCATAAAGATACGCCTTACCCTTAAAAATGTAAAGAAAGAGGATCTAGGGTTATGGTGATAACTCTATCATCAGCCGAAAGTCGAGCAGAGCACCTGACACAACAGAGACTGACAGCAGAGTAGTCCAGAACCAAGGGCTGGTGAGGATAGTGAAGACGAAATATCTGAAGGAAGTGATTGAGGTGGAAACTGTTTATGGTTAGAATGGATCCACTATACAGCCAGATCAGTAGCGAAAGAAGAATGTTATGCCTGCACCACAGCCAAACCTCAGCTGACTACCATCCCCTTTCCATTTGATGGAATTGTTCACCTAGGGGAATGGCCTGTATAGTAAAGCTGTTCATGAAGGCAGGGAAGCAAGCCAGACTATGACAGTTGCATTGATCTGCATTATTTTCGGTTTCTCTTCAATATGCCCATCGCATCCAGGCTTCCCCCTTTCACGTTTACAGGAGGACATTATTACTGTATGGCCCTATACATCACAAATGGATGGGACGTAGGGGAAGTAAGAACATGCAATAGGACAGAGAATGTTGCAGCTGACAAGACAATGAGGGACCTGTCTGGGTGGTTGAGTTCCAAGGATTTTAGTAAGATAAGAAGGCCCAGAGAGGATGTCTGGGGGTTATGTGGAGGGATGAAGCTGTGGCCTAATCTGCCAACAAATTGGACCGGTATATGTACACTGGTGCATTTAGGCATGCCCTTCACCCTTATTCGACACAAAGACCTAGGGCCAGGTAAAAGAGTAAGGAGTGCTCCGTCAGGATCTTTTGACAATAGAATTTACATAGGATAGTATTGGATATGTTACTGGCTAAAAAGGGTGGTGGGGTGTGTGATATTCAGAAGTAGAATGTTGTACTTTAATCCCCGATAACACAGCTCCAGACGGATCAGTGACCAAGGCACTGGCTGGTTTAACCACCTTAGCTCATGAATTGGCTGAGAACTCTGGGGTAGATAATTCTCTAACAAATTGGTTTGATAGTGTGTTTGGGAAATGGAAAATGTCACAATCACTGTGTTGTGGGCAACCTTGAGTGTTTTGGTTCTGTGTGAATGTTGTTGTTTTTTTACCTTTATTTAACTAGGCAAGTCAGTTAAGAACAAATTCTTATTTACAATGACAGTCTAGGAACAGTGGGTTAACTGCCTGTTCAGGGGCAGATGACAGATTTGTACCTTGTCAGCTCGGGGATTTGAACTTGCAACCTTCCAGTTACTAGTCCAACTCTCTAACCACTAGGCTACCCTGTTTGATCCCTTGTGTGAAAGTTTTGCTTATCAGGACTCTGGAGAGGTCAATGACGCAACAGATGGTGAGGTACAGACTGATTTCGAGCTCCGGCCTGTGTGATGACCAATATGGGCCTCCAGGCCTAGGAGATGGCTCCGTTTCTTTTAACTACAAGGAGCCAATGTTGGATGAGACTATTTTTGAGGGTTAAGACAGGGTTTTTATTACAATCTTCATAAAAAAACAAACGGGAAGTGTTAGGATACCTGATGTAGACCTGTAACTGTCATTGATGGACAAGGAATGAAAATACACATATTGATTGTGAGATTGATTTTGATTGACATTGACAATATGATTTTGATTGACATTGACAATATTAATAAAAATAGACGTGCCCTTGTTTGTAGTTAATGTTTAGGCAATAATTAAAAGGATTCCACCCTGTCACTGTAAAACATATGGAAATGTGTTTGGATCATAGCAGACAAGGAACTGTGGCAGAGAACTTCTGACCACTGTGAATCTAATAGCAGGAAAGGAGGTCTCCCCACTCAGAGAGGGGAGAAACCGTTGGGCTTGCAATAGATGGCGTAACATATGGCAGGATATGATAAGCTAAGTATTGGTCTGGATTATTCTTGTATATAATTGATGCATCAGTGTGTATTATTTAGTCAATTAAGGGTGGATTTTATAGGTGAGAATTGTCTGTTAATTGAATGATTAGAATATTCCCGCCCTGAAACATATAATTGAATGGAATTGATTAGAATGTATGAAATCATAATCAATAAATGTGTAGTCCTAGTTAGAATTAGGGTAAAACAATATGCCTTTGTGGTATTTTAAACACAGACTGTCTGAGCTTGGTGCCGACCTTTGGGAGACAAAGTCACTATCTCTGTCGGCTGGGAAGTGAGACAGACAGTGTGTGCGTAGCAGGACATGTTTGTGTGTATGTGTGTGCGTATGTTTGTGTGTATGTGTGCATATGTTTGTGTGTATGTGTGGGCGTGAGAAATCAGTATAAAATGAATTGTTTTGTATTCTTGACTTTAGAACGTTCTCTGAATAAACTGTACTAACCTTTTGTATAAGCTGAGTCTTTGACTAATTATTATTATACCCATGGTCTTACAAAACTCGGGAATTGGTCAGAGCTATTGATTGATTGTTATTATCATTGGGATTGGAAATGATCTTATCAGTAGAGAGAGGAAAAAGTGGGGAAGGGGTATTTATGACTGTCATAAACCTACCCCCAGGCCAACCTCGTGACACCTGTCTGGCCACAATAGAATATGAGGGGTGACCAAGGCACTGGCTGGTACCTTACCCATCATACAACAGCCAATGAGATGCAGACAGGTCATAAAAATGGTCTGTCCTAAGTTGCAACACTCACTACTGAGTTCCAAACTGCCTCTGGAATCAACGTCAGAACAATAACTGTTCATCGGGAGCTTCATGAAATGGGTTTCCATGGTTGAGCAGCCACACACAAGCCTAAGATTACCATGCGCAATGCCAAGCGTTGGCTGGAGTGGTGTAAAGCTCACCACCATTGGACTCTGGAGCAGTGGAAAGCATTCTCTGGAGTGATGAATCAAGCTTCACCATCTGGAAGTCCGAAGGACGAATCTTGGTTTAGCGGATTCCATGAGAACGCTACCTGCCCGAATGCATAGTGCCAACTGTAAAGTTTGGGGCTGTTTTTCATGGTTCAGACTAGGCCCCTTAGTTCCAGTGAAGGGAAATCTTTCCGCTACAGCAAACAGTGACATTCTAGACTATTCTGTGCTTCCAACTTTGTGGCAACAGACAGAACTGCCACTGCACAGTAGAGGTTACTCCTTTGGTGCCTCAGGCACGCCAGCCTGCAGCACGGCTGATACAGAGACAGGAATCTCTGAATACTCCCCTTCTTTCTGAGGACGGAAACACTGGAACCATGACCGACTCAGCAACAGCAACAATAGGATTTGGCACCAAAACATTTGCCGACGCTCCAAACTCAAATTCTAATAAGCTACACGTTTCTCATATTTTTATAAAGTCAGGTGTAGAGATCATTGAAAATATATTCTGTATAATGGATTAAAGCCCTCGGTTGCACCTCCTCCCAAATGCCCCTGAGCCCATTCTGTCAACAGCTAGTGTGGAGTAAAGGGTTAATGATTTGAAAGGCTATTGTGTGTGAAGGGTCCTCATGTCGTTTGATGAATGTGTGTGTGTGTGCATGTGTATGTGTGGGGCGGGGGAGGGGCCCTTGTGTCATTTGAATAATGAGTGCTGTGAGCTATTGTCACGGTCTGCCTCCTCTTCATCTGAAGAGGAGAGGCGAGAAGGATCGGAGGACCAAAATGCGGCGTGGTTTGTGTTCATCTTAATATTTAATAAAGAAAACACTGAACACTGAAACACACTATACAAAAACAATAAACGAAATAACAACCGTGAAGCTAATGAGAACTGTGCTGACACAAGCAATCAACATAGACAATCACCCACAAACAAACAGTGAAACCCAGGCTACCTAAGTATGATTCTCAATCAGAGACAACTAATGACACCTGCCTCTGATTGAGAACCCTACTAGGCCGAAATATACACATCCCAAAATCATAGAAAAACAAACATAGACTGCCCACCCCAACTCACGCCCTGACCATACTAAATAATGATAAAACAACGGAAATTAAGGTCAGAACATGACAGCTATAGTCTGTTTAGTTGTTAATGGTTAATTCACACTATAAAAGGGACATCCCCACAAGCTGAGAACTAGGCTACACTTTAAAAGCTTCAGCATCTCAAGCCTCAATATGAAAAACATATTTCCTTTGTGAATGATGTATTAATAACCTTTATGAATAATCTATGATACTTTTCTTAACTTTTATCATCTAATAATAAGGACAATGAGCAACAGCACAAGGTTTGGAGAGGATGTAGAATTTTCTTGGATGCTTAGAAAGATGTGCGCATGTAAGCTTGTAATGGTAAGGTTAGCTGTCATGGTGCACTAACCCTACAACCCTACAAAATACACACATTATCTACAGTTTCTATGCTTACATTTGTAAGTTGGACATGGTTGGATATTTTTGTGTCTGTAAAATTCATTATGTGAAAAATGGTGATTGAAACGCCTTTATGCGCAAATGTTGACATAATAACCATCATATCAAAGTGAACTTTGAGTATCGTGATGATATGAGAGAGAATAAAGGAGACGGCACGGGTCAAAATTTTGATTTATGACCCTGTGTCCATGATGACATATACATGTCCAAATATGGGCCTCCGGCCTGGACATCCTGTTCCTGTGGTCACGTGTTAGAGGGTGTGTTATTTTATATCTATATTGCATCCTTTAAAGTTGTCATGCTGATTGATGTCTAGCGACCTGGTTGAACTGGGGGGGTTCTGTGTTTGAACTTTTGAAAGAGTATGGCCCCACACCCCCAGTTTTATTGCCCTTATGGTTGTT
Organism: Oncorhynchus kisutch; assembly: GCF_002021735.2. Taxonomy (NCBI): domain Eukaryota; kingdom Metazoa; phylum Chordata; class Actinopteri; order Salmoniformes; family Salmonidae; genus Oncorhynchus; species Oncorhynchus kisutch. Next base: position 24,007,120 of record NC_034178.2, on the reverse strand, counting down.
ATCTAATGAAGCAGGAATGTCCGGGGTATTGGCTGTGGCAGACGCATTATAAATAATAGTCCAGAACAAGGCATGCAACCCCAGAACAGTAAACAAGATTTTTTAAATAAAGCCCAGAATATTAAAGATAAAAATATGTCTCCTAGGCCAATTCTCGGGGTGCTCTGCGGCTCATGTCATGAACCCAATGACAAAAGCCTGGAGGATGTTTTGCGTGAGGCTCCAGAATGTTTTAAAGTAGTTTTGGGTACGAATGAGGGACTTACATATTCTTACATATTCCAACCTGAGGAATCTACGGTTAAGATATTCACAGACAGCGGCCCCAAACCCCTTTATTGGGCAGAACCCGGGAGTTTTTCACCAGCACTAAGGATGAGAGAATGGCTTAAGATAAGACTAGCGCTGTGTCAAATTGAACAGGCCCTGAGTGCTTCAAGTCTACCCGGATATGCGTTGGAAGAACTGGTCTGCGGACGAAGTGATTTGATGGCCCTAAGAATCACTTCAATGGCGTCTACCCCTGACTCCAGAGTGACAATTTTAGCATGTGAACAATTTGATAGTGCAAATGCGACGAAAACTGTCAGTTCATATGTATTTTCCAAAGCATGCAAGGATGTAAACCTTTTTTGCCAGTGTTCAGTTTTAAATGGTGTGATTATCATTTTTTCCGAACACTGATGAATAAGCTGGACAGTCTTTTCGAAAATCGTGAACAATTACGGCGATGGCCGAGGTTATCGTTGAGACACACCCAGGACTCACAAGGCCAAGGGAGGATCTTTCCCTGGAGTGAAAACGTCCGGAGCTTCGATGGAGCAGGCAAGCGACTTTGCGATGGTGAATTGGAAACGGATAATGGTCAGGGCTAACCGGACCATTTATCTGTAAGAAATAGTCAAAATGTTGAATTATAACGTGTTAAAATGTATGTACTAAATATTTAGAATTAAATCATTGGTTTTAAAAATGTATCTCACCCTTTAACGAAAGGGGAAGCTGTCTTTTCTCTCACGTCATGGTCTGTCACAGAGAAAATGTAATGTCTGTAAAAAACATGTATTATTTTATAGTCTTTCCTGCAATGGTATGTTATAATAATGTACAACTGCAGGCCTCTAAGGTTTTTACATAAAACACTCGTGATGCATGTTTAAATATTAGTCAAATTTGGTAATTAATTCTAACATGTCTTAAAAAAGGTTGTACTAAATATTTTGGAATTCAATAAAAGGAATTTAAAAACTGTATCTCACCCTTTAATGATGGGAAAATGTATTTTACATCATCACTCCGCTCTGTTGCGAAGGAAAAAGACACGGAAAATCAGGGTGCGTGCGTGAGTGTGCATGTGACGGGGCAGCAGGAGTGTGTGTGCGTTTCAATAACAAAGGGGGGTGTGTTCAACAGGGCCCAAGCATGTAACCCCATTCTATCTGTAGAGAATCGTTTGAAACCAATATTTGCACTATCATGCATACGGCATGTCCAGATATCTGCCGACCCCCCCGGGGTTAAACATTGATATCTCTAATCAGCGCCCGGTGCCCCCCACCCCGGTTGTAGACAGAATGTCTCGACATCCCCTCCTGTTGTTTGAATTCACAGCCTTTGTTCTCTAAACCAAATATACAGGGTGTTGCATACATGACATCTCCCGAAAAAATGCCACCACGGCCCTGTAAACTCATTCCGTACTTTCGCTAGTTAGGGACAGAACGCGGAGCGAGTCTAGTGGAGCATATACTTTAATTAACACTATGTTAGCACAGCTTTAGCGCAAACCCACAGCCCCGAATATTTAGCTGCCAGGTCAGATTAAAAAAGAGATGTGAATAAGTGAATCCCTCCTAATGGATATTTCTGAAGGCTACTGGACATAAGTGATTGGGAAGCGATCAATTTTCGGCGTAAGTCCAAATAATCACATACCCAAGAATATTTATATATTAAAAGTGGGCACTCTGAACGACTTCGTAAGACACCAGGCCCATATCTGTCCCAGGACAGATAACATTAGGAAGCCCTCCCAATGGATATTTCTGGAGGTGAGTAGTGAAAAATATATTTTAAGTTTTGTTTGAATATTATCATGATATTATTGTAATATAGGTTATTTGTGTTTTTCAGGCCAAATGCACATATAAGTTAAAGTGTATATATTTCGTATAACTGTTAATATTCTCTAACGTTTGTTAGGGTCCCCATCATTTACGCAGCTTTAAGATTTGGACTCGCTAAATTGTCTGGATATTATTGTGATATTAAACACACGTTATTTGTGTTTTAAAACGGGGGGACAACTATATTTTTAGGTATATATTTCAGGCCAAATGCCCATATAAGTTCAAGTGTATATATTGTATAACTGTTAATTTTATCTAATGCTTGTTAGGGTCCCTATCATTTACGCAGCTTTTAAGAGGTTTAACAGATCTGGAACACGCTGATTCTCAGTCTCAAAACCCCGGCAGCCAATCGCCATCAGCATATTTTCGACGTAAGTCCAAATAATCACATACCCAAGAATATTTAGAAATTAAAAAACAAATAGTGTGTACTATTTTAAAAGCTATTTTTTGTATTTACAGCCGACATACAGCCAAGAAGGATAAAGGCATCGTTATGGACAACTGACACAACGGGTGACTTGGATGCAATTCTCCCGTTCTGCACGAACGTTTTTTCCAGCACACCGCGAACAGAGAATTTAAACGTCCCGACAACTCCCCCGGGAACCTCAACCCACTCGCTACACATTCCATGTCCCAACAACCAACGCACAACTGTGACCCAAGTGCGTTGCGCTGAATCAACAGCTCCAGAAAATTACTGTGCAGGGAACTTGAGGCTTCACGATTCGGCGCTCTATGGGTACGGTATGAGACCATTATACATTTGTTATTAGTTATACGTCTTTTATTGTTATACCTCTTTTGATAGACTATGTTAAAACAAGGTCAAATAATGTTTTATTACAGACTCCAACGATACACGCCCGGCAGAATCGGGAACGCTTGATGAAAAAAGTCACGCCCCCCCGGTTTCTGCGATTTGTCAGAATAGCCTGCGCCAAAAAAGCTGAGGTATTTTAACTATCTATTGTTAATATATAGTATTATTATTATTATTATTATTATAGTATTATTCCTGAAATGTATTTGACATTTTATGTATCTAACATATTTTTATATTTAATAACCTATTTTGTATGTATTATTTTCTTTCAGACTCCTCCCCGGCGAAAAAGGGCACAGAAGCCCACATACAGCTGGGGGATTCCGGCTCACCGAACATTCCCAATGAAACAACCAAAGTGGAGGATATCCCTGTTTTTAATGACATTTCAGAGGTTGACGACCAGTTATTCTGTGATGCGGCCAACCTTCTTGAACCCGACAATTTTATGGCGTCAACATCAGGATCTGAAATAGAACAAGCAAGGTTTTTCACAGTCTTTTCCAGGGCTTGAAATCGAAGAACGTTTTGCTATACAAACGACTGGGGGTTTTACTTGAGAGACAGTACCGAGACGATGTTATTCTGGCATAGAACAATTCCATGCATGTTAAACAGCAAACCGATTAAAAAACCGAGACGATGTTATTCTGGCATAGAACAATTCCATGCATGTTAAACAGCAAACCGATTAAAAAACCGAGACGATGTTATTCTGGCATAGAACAATTCCATGCATGTTAAACAGCAAACCGATTAAAACAAGCTCTAAAATCATATATGTAACACGGATCATTCCAGAAATACCCAAAAAAGCACATCCTTAATTATCCAAATGGCAGAACCACAGGAACAAGTTGAGACAGTTGAAAGCCTCTTAGCACAGATACCGCCAGAACTAGAAATTATTAAACGTATGAACGAGGCGGGGGTAACAGACATAATACCGATAGATGAAAGCATATTATCACAGATTCCAGCCGAACTCCTAGAAATGATTAATCGTATGAACGAGTCAGGGACGCCCGATGAAAACCTGTTATCACAGATTCCCAAAGCCCTCATAACCCTAATTAATTGGATGAACGAGAGCCGGACATTTTCGGCACCCGCTACACCAACAGCGACATCCCAACCGTTAATGCCCATGTCCGTAGAGTCTGAAAAGCAACACAATGTTTTTGGGGAATTGGAAAATTGTCTAATAAATCAGGAGGGAGATGGTATTGATAGACGTGTCCGGGTTGTGTACCGGAATAAATTCAACAATACAGAGATTCTACAGTTTTTCAATTTCCTATGGGTAAATCACAATCTTGACTATGCTGTGTTTTACGTCATGATATTGGACACTCTGAACGATCTGTTAGACAGGGCAAGAGATTATGGCGAACCATGTGATGTCTTACTGCTAGAACGCCTTGGTTCAGTCAAATTAAGCCGTCATAGCAGATCCAGCTGCGTGCATTTTTCCATTTGGTTCAGAGGAGAAACCAAACTGCCAGGAATGATTTATCATCGAATAGATATGTGAAAAACACCTTGAGGATTGATTCTGAACAACATTTGCCATGTTTCTGTCGATATTATGGAGTTAATTTGGAAAAAATTTGACTGAGAGTCTCCTCATTGAAAACATCCGAAGTTCTTCAAAGGTAAATTATTTTATTTGAATGCTTTTCTTGTTTTTGTGAAAATGTTGCCTGCTGAATGCTAGGCTTAATGCTATGCTAGCTATCAATACTCTTACACAAATGCTTGTGTAGCTATGGTTGAAAAGCATATTTAGAAAATCTGAGATGACAGTGTTGTTAACAAAAGGCTAAGCTTGTGAGCCAATATATTTATTTCATTTGCGATTTTCATGAATAGTTAACGTTGCGTTATGCTAATGAGCTTGAGGCTATGATTACGCTCCCGGATACGGGATTGCTCGAAGCTAGAGGTTAAACTTGACACCCTGTGAGGATTGCCACCGCACATGTCGTTCGACCTACTGTTACGAAAAACACCAAATTGAAACATGGCACCCCAAGGCATGTAAATCTGTAAGCAGTTGTGACATTAACAAGAAATGCCCAAAATGTCATTGCAATTACAACCTTAAAATGGATAGCCCTAAACCGCATGTGTGTGGAATCATACATTGTCCAATCTGTAAAGGGCCTTTGAAAAGCAGAGACGCTGGTGGTTCAAGAAGTGCCACACGAGTGTTATATTCAGCCCTTGGCTGAAAATGAACATTCAGAGAAATATGTGTTCTGTGATTTTGAGACAAATCAGCAATCGGGGGTTCATTTACCTATTTTTGTATCTACCATGACTTTCAAGGGTGAAAAGTGGTCGGCAGAGGGACCCAATTGTGCACTGCTCTTTCTAAAACACTTTAGAAAACCCCAGTACAGAAACACGTTTATAGCGCACAATGCTAGAGCCTACGACTCTTACCTTCTTCTGAACCCTTTGATACAGCAAGGCGTGGCACCTAGTGTCATAGCTCAAGGTAGTAAAATCTTGTGTTTTGTAGACCCAGCCTTCAACCAGAGATGCATTGACAGTTTAAGCTTCTTACCCATGAGATTGGCTCAAATGCCAGAGGCCTTGGGTTTTGAAAACTCTATGAAAGGCTGGTTCCCCCACTTCTTCACATATGAGGAGAATCTACATTATGTCGGATCATATCCCAGCCCAGAAATGTACGGGTGTGATCAAATGTCTCCCAAAGAGCGTGAGAGATTCATGACGTAGTACAAGACCATAAGACATGGCACCTTTGATTTCCATAAAGAGATGGAATCATACTGTGACAATGATGTGGTTATACTTCGTGAAGGATGCCTCAGATTCAGAGAAGAGGTCATCAAAGATGCAGGCATTGACCCCTGGAGTTGTACAACTATTGCATCGGCATGCATGAAAACCTATCATACACACTATCTGCCTACATCCTCTATAGCAATCCCCTCGCCTGACAACTACCGACGCCAATTCAAGTCATACTCTAGCGGGTCCATTCAATGGTTGGAGTATATGGCCCAGGATAAAGACATTTTTATTCAACATGCTTTGAATCGGGGGGAGAAGGCGTTTGGCTCTTACCATGTAGATGGATACATCCAGATTGACAGGGTTGAGACCGTGTATGAGTACTACGGTTGTTTCTTCCACGGTTGTAAATCTTGCTTTGTGCCCCAGGCCATGTGTGTCCTAAGTCTTTTGGGGAAATGTACCAAGAGTTTCGAGACAAATTGGATTCTTTACAGGCTACTTACGGGCTAAAAGTGGAGGTTTTGTGGGAGCACGAATGGGCCGCCCTCAAAAGGTCTGATCCTCATGTTCAAGCCTTCCTTTCCAGCTATGACACGCCAGAACCACTGGAACCACGACAGGCCTTGTATGGAGGCCGCACCAATGCTTTGACCTTGCGGAATGTAGCGCAACCCGACGAGACAATAGGATATGTAGATTTTACATCCCTTTATCCTCATGTAATGAGTTCCTCATGCTATCCTATGGGGCATCCGGAAATTATTCATTTTGACTTACCTCAACACTATTTTGGTCTGATCAAAGCAACTGTCTACCCTCCTAGGGGTTTGTTTATACCAGTGTTGCCTTACAGGGGCCCTCAAGGAAAACTTTTCTTTCCCCTTTGACCTCTATGCAGTGAAAACAAACAGCAAACCCCATGTGATCACTCAGATCAAGAAAGAGCCCTGACAGGGGTTTGGGTCACAGTTGAATTCTCTAAGGCTTTAGAGATGGGGTATCTTTGAAGTGTGGAACTTTTCCAGGAAATCAGACACTCTTTTTAAAGAGTACATCAAGACCTTCTTGAGATGCAAGCAAATGGCTTCAGGCTATCCTGCATCGGTCACAGATCAAGAGAGCAAAGACAGGTACATTCAAGACTATCACGACAGAGAAGGCATACTTCTTGACCCTGACAGAATAGAGGTCAACAAAACCAAACGAAATGTGTCGAAATTGTACTTAAATTCGCTTTGGGGCAAATTATCACAGAGATGTAATATGCTAACAACGTCGATTATTAAAGACCCCAAAGGATTTTGGGAATTTGATTTTTCGGACCAATACGAAATTTCACTTTTCATTCTTGAGTCAAGACATTGCCCTGGTGCAATGGCGACGTAACAAGAAGTGGGTTCTACCCCCGGGTAATGTAAATGTGTTTCTTGCAGCATTTACCACGGCCTATGGCCGACGAGAACTGTACACGCTCATGGAGCAGCTTCAGAGGCGGGTTCTTTACCACGACACAGACTCTGTGGTCTATGTAAGCAAACAGGGGGATTGGAGCCCCCCACTCAGCAACTATCTGGGTGGCTTAATGAGAAAACTCGCAGAGGGTGACCATATCACAGAATGGTCCTCCTGTGGGTCCAAAAGCTATGCTTTTAGGACTAAAAAGAATCACGTGGTGTTGAAAGCCAAAGGCGTGACTCAAAACTATGAAAATGCCCCGCGTGTAAACTTGGAATCCATCACACGCTTGGTCGAGGGGTTCATAAATGACAGGAATAGTGACTTGGAGATTTTGTGCTCCTACAAAAAGATTGTTAGGGATATAAAGGGCTTCCATCTGAGGAATGCCCCACTAATTAAAAGATTCAGGGTAGTCTATGACAAGAGACTGCTTTTGCCTGACTGGACCACATTGCCCTTTGGCTACTGACTTATGCTACAAGCCGCAGGGTGTCTTAAAGCTTAAGATATAATGACTGCTGTAGAAGGTTTTGACCCCCGGTTGCAACTACCATTTTCGGCCTTAATCGCAGGGCCTTCTAATAGTGGTAAAATGTTTTGTAAAAGGTATTTTAGAGAATTCTGAACATGTGTTATCTCAAAAGCCTGATAATGTTGTGTCGTGTTATTCTTGTTATCAACCTCTGTATGATGAATTGTTGAAGACAATAAAAATCAAGTTTTTTGAAGGAATACCTGAATCCCTGTCTGATGATGAACTTTTACCTCCTCATAAAAACAATCTGCTGATTTTGGACGATATGCTATTTGCAGGTAGCGAACATCCCGAAATTGCCCGAGCGTTTACCCAATATACAGTGCCTTGCGAAAGTATACGCCCTTGAACTTTGCGACCTTTTGCCACATTTCAGGCTTCAAACATAAAGATATAAAACTGTATTTCTTTGTGAATAATCAACAACAAGTGGGACACAATCATGAAGTGGAACGACATTTATTGGATATTTCAAACTTTTTTAACAAATCAAAAACTGAAAAATTGGGCGTGCAAAATTATTCAGCCCCCTTAAGTTAATACTTTGTAGCGCCACCTTTTGCTGCGATTACAGCTGTAAGTCGCTTGGGGTATGTCTCTATCAGTTTTGCACATCGAGGGACATTTTTTTCCCCATTCCTCCTTGCAAAACAGCTCGAGCTCAGTGAGGTTGGATGGAGAGCATTTGTGAACAGCAGTTTTCAGTTCTTTCCACAGATTCTCGATTGGATTCAGGTCTGGACTTTGACTTGGCCATTCTAACACCTGGATATGTTTATTTTTGAACCATTCCATTGTAGATTTTGCTTTATGTTTTGGATCATTGTCTTGTTGGAAGACAAATCTCTGTCCCTGTCTCAGGTCTTTTGCAGACTCCATCAGGTTTTCTTCCAGAAAGTTCCTGTATTTGGCTCCATCCATATTCCCATCAATTTTAACCATCTTCCCTGTCCCTGCTGAAGAAAAGCAGGCCCAAACCATGATGCTGCCACCACCATGTTTGACAGTGGGCATGGTGTGTTCAGGGTCAGTTGCTTTTACGCCAAACATAACATTTTGCATTGTTGCCAAAAAGTTCAATTTTGGTTTCATCTGACCAGAGCACCTTCTTCCACATGTTTGGTGTGTCTCCCAGGTGGCTTGTGGCAAACTTTAAACGACACTTTTTATGGATATCTTTAAGAAATGGCTTTCTTCTTGCCACTCTTCCATAAAGGCCAGATTTGTGTAATATACGACTGATTGTTGTCCTATGGACAGAGTCTCCCACCTCAGCTGTAGATCTCTGCAGTTCATCCAGAGGGATCATGGGCCTCTTGGCTGCATCTCTGATCAGTCTTCTCCTTGTATGAGCTGAAAGTTTAGAGGGACGGCCAGGTCTTGGTAGATTTGCAGTGGTCTGATACTCCTTCCATTTCAATATTATCGCTTGCACAGTGCTCCTTGGGATGTTTAAAGCTTGGGAAATCTTTTTGTATCCAAATCCGGCTTTAAACTTCTTCACAACAGAATCTCGGACCTGCCTGGTGTGTTCCTTGTTCTTCATGATGCTCTCTGTGCTTTTAACGGACCTCTGAGACTATCACAGTGCAGGTGCATTTATACGGAGACTTGATTACACACAGGTGGATTGTATTTATCATCATTAGTCATTTAGGTCAACATTGGATCATTCAGAGATCCTCACTGAACTTCTGGAGAGAGTTTGCTGCACTGAAAGTAAAAGGGGCTGAATAATTTTGCACGCCCAATTTTTCAGTTTTTGATTTGTTAAACAAGTTTGAAATATCCAATAAATGTCGTTCCACTTCATGATTGTGTCCCACTTGTTGTTGATTCTTCACAAAAAAATACAGTTTTATATCTTTATGTTTGAAGCCTGAAATGTGGCAAAAGGTCGCAAAGTTCAAGGGGGCCGAATACTTTCGCAAGGCACTGTACTCATCATAGAAACCTGTCTGTGCTTTACTTGGTGCAGAATGTGTTTCACCAAGGTAAAAATAGCCGCACCATCAGTTTGAACGCCAATTACATGGTTTTGTTCAAAAATCCTAGAGACAAACTACAAATTAACACTCTAGCTCAGCAGATGTACCCGGGAAGGAAATCCTACTTTATGGAGAGCTATGTACCAAAGCACCATTTTCTTAATTAATCGTGGCTTTAAAAGCAAATACTCCAGAACACCTGAGGCTATGAATAGGTCTGTTCCCATGGGAGTGGCCGGCTGCGTACCGTCCTAAAAAGTAACCGCTATGTCTCTGCGTTTAAAAAGAAACCTTCCCCTCTTGAGAAGCCTAGTTGGGGCTACAGCTAATGAACAGAAGACCATCTTGGGTCACTGTTCTTCAGATCTCATATTATCCCTATTTGAGATTGCTTTGAATCTTCTCAAAGGACGCATTCCACTCACCCTGACCCAATTGAAAAAATTAAAGAGACAATAAAAGGGTCAGTCTTCAAAAGAAAAGACATAGCATGTTTCAATGGGCATTTACCATCACGAATTTGTCGTGCTCAAAAATCCTGTAGGAATGCAAAATTGACTGACCTGATGAACACAGGATGGCCGGGCAGTGATAGTTGTTCCTTCCATCACTCGTTGTGTGGATTTCATCATGTCCATTTGGTGATGTTTTTTCACTGTTGAATCATATTGCAAATGCACGTGCATTTGCAATATGTTTCAATGGGCATTTACCATCACGAATTTGTCATGCTCAAAAATCCTGCAAAAATGCAAAATTGACTGGCCCGATGAACACGGGATGGCTGGGCAGTGATTCTGGTTCCTCTCCATCGCTCGTTAGGGTTGATTTCAGAATGTCACTTTGGTGATGGTACCTAACTGTTTAAACATATTGCAAATGGACAAGAGTCACCAGCAAGTCACCGTCCATCAGTCAATTAGATATCATTCTGACACCAAACTGATACAAACTGACACCAAACCCACTTTTTCCAACTCGTTTAGTAGCCAACTATCACATACTACAGAGATGGCCCAAAATTCACAACGCATTCTATTCTAACCATAATAAAAACGAAAAAGACATAGTTACATTCCAGCTGCGGGTCCAGTTCAGATGTCATGTGTAGGCCTAGCTGAGGCGACCCTGAATCCCAAGTTTCGGCTCGATAGGTCATTTGGTGTCCGAGCAAGACCCTAATTGGTGCTGAAAATCATTTTTTTTCCATGACTTGCTACGGGGTCCTTGAATGAGCTATCGGACAGAAACGTTGGGGTCCGTCTATATGGGCCGAGACGGTCGCAATGCACCTAGTCTTGCAACTCGGGGACATTTCTAAATGTCGTCATTTTCGTGATGCAAAAATGAATTGAAGTCATTGCAAATGTACGAGGCTGTTTCTCTAACCTTCTAGAGCCACGTAACTCACCACGCACTATCGACCTGAGGTCTAGAACAGGATTCTAAAGTTTCGGAACTCTAGGTCTGACGGTTCTTTAAAAGTTCCAACAAGGTTAACTAATGCAGGCAGTGTATGTCTCTACGCACCCCAATGTGTCCCTCCTTCCAAGCTGTGTGTGTGTGTGATTTAGTTTTCCTTTGAAATTTTATGGGAAAAATGACTGATTTACAGTTCATGGGGGTTGCCTAATCACACATATGAAGTTTTGGAAAGATGTGACTTTTTTAACCCTTCGAAACAGCCCCTGTGACACCAATTATGGCACTTCCGGTTGGCACAGGAAGCTATAAGTCAACACATATCCTCATTGGGGTATGCTTTTACAGAATCCTGTGTTTTAAGTCCTTACGTTAAGAACTGACTGATTTACACAGGGTTGAATGCACTATGTCTATCAAACTGCAGGCATTGTATGGATATACATTTTTAGGGTGATTTTAACCACTTCCGGTTGGTCCAGGAAGCTTAGAATCGACACAGGTAGACCTCATAGTGGCCTGATGGACTGTCATCGATAACAGGTTCATACGGCATTCATAACCCACATAGGCTTCAGGTTGAATTTAGGGATGCAGGCAATGTATTCCTAAGGGGAGAGAAGTCATTGTAATCTGTGAGATCAAAAAACCCTGTTTTACTGTTAAGGGTTAATGCCACACGGTCAAGGTTAGGCTTGCACGGATCGGGAGGACCTTAGGAACGTACCTGAGGTCGAATTGTGCTTCTCACCCTAACGGTTCTCTCACTGTCACCCAAAAGCAAATGATGCTGTGGGGCAGGCTTCATTTTGGGCCTACTTTTCTAATGGTCGCTGCGCTTAGACCGAGCGAGATACGGTCAAGCGGGATATCTCGTTGAACTCGGCACGGCCTAGGGATTATGGTAATGCCATTGCCTGCTCTCTGTGTCTTTAAGCACAGCACTTTTTCACTCCATCCTTGCTGTGTGTGTGTGTGTGTGTGTGTGTGTGTGTGTGTGTGTGTGTGTGTGTGTGTGTGTGTGTGTGTGTGTGTGTGTGTGTGTGTGTGTGTGTGTGTGTGTGTGTGTGTGTGTGTGTGTGTGTGTGTGTGTGTGTGTGTGTGTGTGTGTGTGTGTGTGTGTGTGTGAGAGAGAGCTTTTCTTTGACATCTGTTGGGAGAAATGACTGACTTACAGTTTTTGCCTAATCACACATATGAAGTTTTGAAAAGATCTGACATTTTTAACCCTTGGAAACAGCCACTATGACACCATTTAAGGCACTTCCGGTTGGCACAGGAAACTATAAATAAACTCATATCCTGATTGGGGTATGCCTTTACAGAATCCAGAGTTTTAAGTCTTTACGTTAAGAACTGAGTTATTTACGGAGGGTTTAGTGAGTGTGTGTTATTTCAGAAAATCATAGAAAATCACAGAAATCTCGCAGAGCATCGCAGCACACTTTAAAAGATTCGTATGAACACCCTGCAACTGGATCTGTAACAGTTTTTGTTTTTACTATTTTTGAACATCACCAATTTGACATTGTACGATTTCTCTTCAATGACGATAGATAAATGGCTGGTTCTTTTTTTATTGACACCGGAGGCTCCTTGACTTTGACGTGAAGCGGAAAAATTATTGCTCGATTTTCATTTGGACCTTTAATCCGAGAAAAATGGCCATAACTCAAAAACCGTTGAGGCCTAGACGCCATCTTGTTCGGGGCCAACTGCCCATTATGCCAAACCTACGCTCACCAAGTTTCGGCTTCAAAATATTTTCAGTTTTGGAGATAAGGCCACGTCGTGATTCGTGATGTTTTGTACATTTGCAATATGATTACTTATGCCCTCTTGTGGGATTTACCGGGAGAGCGGAAAAATGACAAAAATTTGATTATTTTATCAAATGGAAACCGAATGTCCGAGAAAGTTCGTTTGATGACTTCGCGGTAGATCCGGCCCTGCCGCACGGCCCGACGCCGACCGCAGATTTTAGAAACATTTTCGGAAGTCTAGTAAGGGACCGTACATTTGCAATATGGACTTTCTCACTAACCATACAGCAAATGTCAAAATGTTCCCTTAAGGTAATGGCAGGATTATCCATGGTTAATGCGTAAGTGAAGAACTGTATGTTTTAAAACCATTTTCACGAAAATAAAAAAAATTTCTCCATGAACAAGCTCTAAATCATGTTTGATGCACTCTGGATGTCCACATTTTGCTGTGCTGTCTATCTGAGATGAAATTAACATTGTGTACAGTTTTCAGCAAGTTGCAACATTGAAATGCAGAAAAAACGTTTTTCCATAAACAAGCTCGAAATCATGTTTGATGCACTCTGGATGTCCTCATTTTGCTGTGCTGTCTATTTGAGATGAAATGAACATTGTGGACAGTTTTCAGCAAGTTGCAACATTGAAATGCAGATTTTTTTTTTCTCCATGAACAAGCTCTAAAACATGTTTGATTGCACTCTGGATGTCCACATTTTGCTGTGCTGTCTTATTTGAGACTAAATGAACATTGTGGACAGTTTTCAGCAAGTTGCAACATTGAAATGCAGAATTTTTTCTTCTTCCATAAACAAGCTCTAAATCATGTTTGATGCACTCTGGATGTCCAATTTTTGCTGTGCTGTCTATTTGAGATGAAATGAACATTGTGGACAGTTTTCAGCAAGTTGCAACATTGAAAGGCAGAAAAAACCTTTTTCCATAAACAAGCTCTAAATCATGTTTGATGCACTCTGGATGTCCAATTTTTGCTGTGCTGTCTATTTGAGATGAAATGAACATTGTGGACAGTTTTCAGCAAGTTGCAACATTGAAATGCAGATTTTTTTTTCTCCATGAACAAGCTCTAAAACATGTTTGTTTGCACTCTGGATGTCCTCATTTTGCTGTGCTGTCTATTTGAGATTAAATTAACATTGTGTACAGTTTTCAGCAAGTTGCAACATTGAAATGCAGAATTTTTTCTTCTTCCATAAACAAGCTCTAAATCATGTTTGATGCACTCTGGAAGTCCAATTTTTGCTGTGCTGTCAATTTGAGATGAAATTAACATGCTGGACAGTTTTCAGCAAATTGCAACATTGAAATTCAGATTTTTTTTCTTCTCCATTGAACAAGCTCTAAATCATGTTTGATGCACTCTGGATGTCCAAATTTTGCTGTGCTGTCTATTTGAGATGAAATTAACGTTGTGTACAGTTTTCAGCAAGTTGCAACATTGAAATGCAGAAAAAACGTTTTTCCATAAACAAGCTCGAAATCATGTTTGATGCACTCTGGATGTCCTCATTTTGCTGTGCTGTCTATTTGAGATGAAATGAACATTGTGGACAGTTTTCAGCAAGTTGCAACATTGAAATGCAGATTTTTTTTTTCTCCATGAACAAGCTCTAAAACATGTTTGATTGCACTCTGGATGTCCACATTTTGCTGTGCTGTCTTATTTGAGACTAAATGAACATTGTGGACAGTTTTCAGCAAGTTGCAACATTGAAATGCAGAATTTTTTCTTCTTCCATAAACAAGCTCTAAATCATGTTTGATGCACTCTGGATGTCCAATTTTTGCTGTGCTTATTTGAGATGAAATGAACATTGTGGACAGTTTTCAGCAAGTTGCAACATTGAAATGCAGATTTTTTTTTCTCCATGAACAAGCTCTAAAACATGTTTGTTTGCACTCTGGATGTCCTCATTTTGCTGTGCTGTCTATTTGAGATTAAATTAACATTGTGTACAGTTTTCAGCAAGTTGCAACATTGAAATGCAGAATTTTTTCTTCTTCCATAAACAAGCTCTAAATCATGTTTGATGCACTCTGGAAGTCCAATTTTTGCTGTGCTGTCAATTTGAGATGAAATTAACATGCTGGACAGTTTTCAGCAAATTGCAACATTGAAATTCAGATTTTTTTTCTTCTCCATTGAACAAGCTCTAAATCATGTTTGATGCACTCTGGATGTCCAAATTTTGCTGTGCTGTCTATTTGAGATGAAATTAACGTTGTGTACAGTTTTCAGCAAGTTGCAACATTGAAATACAGAAAAAATGTTTTTTCCATAAAGAAGCTCTAAATCATGTTTGATGCACTCTGGATGTCCAATTTTTGCTGTGCTATCTATTTGATATGAAATGAACATTGTGGACAGTTTTCAGCAAGTTGCAACATTGAAATACAGAAAAAACTTTTTTTTTCATAAACAAGCTCTAAATCATGTTTGATGCACTCTGGATGTCCAATTTTTGCTATGCTGTCTTATTTGAGACGAAATGAACATTGTGGACAGTTTTCAGCAAGTTGCAACATTGAAATGCAGAAAAAACCTTTTTCCATAAACAAGCTCTAAATCATGTTTGATGCACTCTGGATGTCCAATTTTTTGCTGTGCTGTCTATTTGAGATGAAATGAACATTGTGGACAGTTTTCAGCAAGTTGCAACATTGAAATGCAGATTTTTTTTCTTCTCCATGAACAAGCTCTAAAACATGTTTGATTGCACTCTGGATGTCCAATTTTTGCTGTGCTGTCTATTTGAGATGAAATGAACATTGTGGACAGTTTTCAGCAAGTTGCAACATTGAAATGCAGAAAAAAACTTTTTCCATAAACAAGCTCTAAATCATGTTTGATGCACTCTGGATGTCCAATTTTTGCTGTGCTGTCTATTTGAGATGAAATGAACATTGTGGACAGTTTTCAGCAAGTTGCAACATTGAAATGCAGATATTTTTTTCTCCATGAACAAGCTCTAAAACATGTTTGATTGCACTCTGGATGTCCTCATTTTGCTGTGCTGTCTATTTGAGATTAAATTAACATTGTGTACAGTTTTCAGCAAGTTGCAACATTGAAATGCAGAATTTTTTCTTCTTCCATAAACAAGCTCTAAATCATGTTTGATGCACTCTGGAAGTCCAATTTTTGCTGTGCTGTCAATTTGAGATGAAATTAACATGATGGACAGTTTTCAGCAAATTGCAACATTGAAATGCAGAATTTTTTCTTCTTCCATAAACAAGCTCTAAATCATGTTTGATGCACTCTGGATGTCCAATTTTTGCTGTGCTGTCTATTTGAGATGACATGAACATTGTGGACAGTTTTCAGCAAGTTGCAACATTGAAATGCAGATTTTTTTTCTTCTCCATGAACAAGCTCTAAAACATGTTTGATGCACTCTGGATGTCCAATTTTTGCTGTGCTGTCTATTTGAGATGAAATGAACATTGTGGACAGTTTTCAGCAAGTTGCAACATTGAAATGCAGAAAAAACCTTTTTCCATAAACAAGCTCTAAATCATGTTTGATGCACTCTGGATGTCCAATTTTTGCTGTGCTGTCTATTTGAGATGAAATGAACATTGTGGACAGTTTTCAGCAAGTTGCAACATTGAAATGCAGATTTTTTTTCTCCATGAACAAGCTCTAAAACATGTTTGATTGCACTCTGGATGTCCTCATTTTGCTGTGCTGTCTATTTGAGATTAAATTAACATTGTGTACAGTTGTCAGCAAGTTGCAACATTGAAATGCAGAATTTTTTCTTCTTCCATAAACAAGCTCTAAATCATGTTTGATGCACTCTGGAAGTCCAATTTTTGCTGTGCTGTCAATTTGAGATGAAATTAACATGATGGACAGTTTTCAGCAAGTTGCAACATTGAAATGCAGAATTTTTTCTTCTTCCATAAACAAGCTCTAAATAATGTTTGATGAACTCTGGATGTCCAATTTTTGCTGTGCTGTCTATTTGAGATGAAATGAACATTGTGGACAGTTTTCAGCAAGTTGCAACATTGAAATGCAGAAAAAACCTTTTTCCATAAACAAGCTCTAAATCATGTTTGATGCACTCTGGATGTCCAATTTTGCTGTGCTTATTTGAGATGAAATGAACATTGTGGACAGTTTTCAGCAAGTTGCAACATTGAAATGCAGAATTTTTTCTTCTTCCATAAACAAGCTCTAAATCATGTTTGATGCACTCTGGATGTTCAATTTTTGCTGTGCTGTCTATTTGAGATGAAATGAACATTGTGGACAGTTTTCAGCAAGTTGCAACATTGAAATGCAGAAAAAAACTTTTTCCATAAACAAGCTCTAAATCATGTTTGATGCACTCTGGATGTCCAATTTTGCTGTGCTGTCTATTTGAGATGAAATGAACATTGTGGACAGGTTTCAGCAAGTTGCAACATTGAAATGCAGATTTTTTTTCTTCTCCATGAACAAGCTCTAAATCATGTTTGATGCACTCTGGATGTCCAATTTTTGCTGTGCTGTCTATTTGAGATGAAATGAACATTGTGGACAGTTTTCAGCAAGTTGCAACATTGAAATGCAGAAAAACCCTTTTTCCATAAACAAGCTCTAAATCATGTTTGATGCACTCTGGATGTCCAATTTTTGCTGTGCTGTCTATTTGAGATGAAATGAACATTGTGGACAGTTTTCAGCAAGTTGCAACATTGAAATGCAGATTTTTTTTTCTCCATGAACAAGCTCTAAAACATGTTTGATTGCACTCTGGATGTCCTCATTTTGCTGTGCTGTCTATTTGAGATTAAATTAACATTGTGTACAGTTTTCAGCAAGTTGCAACATTGAAATGCAGAATTTTTTCTTCTTCCATAAACAAGCTCTAAATCATGTTTGATGCACTCTGGAAGTCCAATTTTTGCTGTGCTGTCAATTTGAGATGAAATTAACATGATGGACAGTTTTCAGCAAATTGCAACATTGAAATTCAGATTTTTTTTCTTCTCCATGAACAAGCTCTAAATCATGTTTGATGCACTCTGGATGTCCACATTTTGCTGTGCTGTCTATTTGAGATGAAATTAACATTGTGTACAGTTTTCAGCAAGTTGCAACATTGAAATGCAGAATTTTTTCTTCTTCAATAAACAAGCTCTAAATAATGTTTGATGAACTCTGGATGTCCAATTTTTGCTGTGCTGTCTATTTGAGATGAAATGAACATTGTGGACAGTTTTCAGCAAGTTGCAACATTGAAATGCAGAAAAAACCTTTTTCCATAAACAAGCTCTAAATCATGTTTGATGCACTCTGGATGTCCAATTTTGCTGTGCTTATTTGAGATGAAATGAACATTGTGGACAGTTTTCAGCAAGTTGCAACATTGAAATGCAGAATTTTTTCTTCTTCCATAAACAAGCTCTAAATCATGTTTGATGCACTCTGGATGTCCAATTTTTGCTGTGCTGTCTATTTGAGATGAAATGAACATTGTGGACAGTTTTCAGCAAGTTGCAACATTGAAATGCAGAAAAAACCTTTTTCCATAAACAAGCTCTAAATCATGTTTGATGCACTCTGGATGTCCAATTTTTGCTGTGCTGTCTATTTGAGATGAAATGAACATTGTGGACAGTTTTCAGCAAGTTGCAACATTGAAATGCAGAATTTTTTCTTCTTCCATAAACAAGCTCTAAATCATGTTTGATGCACTCTGGAAGTCCAATTTTTGCTGTGCTGTCAATTTGAGATGAAATTAACATGATGGACAGTTTTCAGCAAGTTGCAACATTGAAATGCAGAATTTTTTCTTCTTCCATAAACAAGCTCTAAATAATGTTTGATGCACTCTGGATGTCCAATTTTTGCTGTGCTGTCTATTTGAGATGAAATGAACATTGTGGACAGTTTTCAGCAAGTTGCAACATTGAAATGCAGAAAAAACCTTTTTCCATAAACAAGCTCTAAATCATGTTTGATGCACTCTGGATGTCCAATTTTGCTGTGCTTATTTGAGATGAAATGAACATTGTGGACAGTTTTCAGCAAGTTGCAACATTGAAATGCAGAATTTTTTCTTCTTCCATAAACAAGCTCTAAATCATGTTTGATGCACTCTGGATGTTCAATTTTTGCTGTGCTGTCTATTTGAGATGAAATGAACATTGTGGACAGTTTTCAGCAAGTTGCAACATTGAAATGCAGAAAAAAACTTTTTCCATAAACAAGCTCTAAATCATGTTTGATGCACTCTGGATGTCCAATTTTGCTGTGCTGTCTATTTGAGATGAAATGAACATTGTGGACAGGTTTCAGCAAGTTGCAACATTGAAATGCAGATTTTTTTTCTTCTCCATGAACAAGCTCTAAATCATGTTTGATGCACTCTGGATGTCCAATTTTTGCTGTGCTGTCTATTTGAGATGAAATGAACATTGTGGACAGTTTTCAGCAAGTTGCAACATTGAAATGCAGAAAAACCCTTTTTCCATAAACAAGCTCTAAATCATGTTTGATGCACTCTGGATGTCCAATTTTTGCTGTGCTGTCTATTTGAGATGAAATGAACATTGTGGACAGTTTTCAGCAAGTTGCAACATTGAAATGCAGATTTTTTTTTCTCCATGAACAAGCTCTAAAACATGTTTGATTGCACTCTGGATGTCCTCATTTTGCTGTGCTGTCTATTTGAGATTAAATTAACATTGTGTACAGTTTTCAGCAAGTTGCAACATTGAAATGCAGAATTTTTTCTTCTTCCATAAACAAGCTCTAAATCATGTTTGATGCACTCTGGAAGTCCAATTTTTGCTGTGCTGTCAATTTGAGATGAAATTAACATGATGGACAGTTTTCAGCAAATTGCAACATTGAAATTCAGATTTTTTTTCTTCTCCATGAACAAGCTCTAAATCATGTTTGATGCACTCTGGATGTCCACATTTTGCTGTGCTGTCTATTTGAGATGAAATTAACATTGTGTACAGTTTTCAGCAAGTTGCAACATTGAAATGCAGAATTTTTTCTTCTTCAATAAACAAGCTCTAAATAATGTTTGATGAACTCTGGATGTCCAATTTTTGCTGTGCTGTCTATTTGAGATGAAATGAACATTGTGGACAGTTTTCAGCAAGTTGCAACATTGAAATGCAGAAAAAACCTTTTTCCATAAACAAGCTCTAAATCATGTTTGATGCACTCTGGATGTCCAATTTTGCTGTGCTTATTTGAGATGAAATGAACATTGTGGACAGTTTTCAGCAAGTTGCAACATTGAAATGCAGAATTTTTTCTTCTTCCATAAACAAGCTCTAAATCATGTTTGATGCACTCTGGATGTCCAATTTTTGCTGTGCTGTCTATTTGAGATGAAATGAACATTGTGGACAGTTTTCAGCAAGTTGCAACATTGAAATGCAGAAAAAACCTTTTTCCATAAACAAGCTCTAAATCATGTTTGATGCACTCTGGATGTCCAATTTTTGCTGTGCTGTCTATTTGAGATGAAATGAACATTGTGGACAGTTTTCAGCAAGTTGCAACATTGAAATGCAGATTTTTTTTTTCTCCATGAACAAGCTCTAAACATGTTTGATTGCACTCTGGATGTCCACATTTTGCTGTGCTGTCTATTTGAGACTAAATGAACATTGTGGACAGTTTTCAGCAAGTTGCAACATTGAAATGCAGAATTTTTTCTTCTTCCATAAACAAGCTCTAAATCATGTTTGATGCACTCTGGATGTCCAATTTTTGCTGTGCTGTCTATTTGAGATGAAATGAACATTGTGGACAGTTTTCAGCAAGTTGCAACATTGAAATGCAGAAAAAACCTTTTTCCATAAACAAGCTCTAAATCATGTTTGATGCACTCTGGATGTCCAATTTTTGCTGTGCTGTCTATTTGAGATGAAATGAACATTGTGGACAGTTTTCAGCAAGTTGCAACATTGAAATGCAGATTTTTTTTTCTCCATGAACAAGCTCTAAAACATGTTTGATTGCACTCTGGATGTCCTCATTTTGCTGTGCTGTCTATTTGAGATTAAATTAACATTGTGTACAGTTTTCAGCAAGTTGCAACATTGAAATGCAGAATTTTTTCTTCTTCCATAAACAAGCTCTAAATCATGTTTGATGCACTCTGGAAGTCCAATTTTTGCTGTGCTGTCTATTTGAGATGAAATGAACATTGTGGACAGTTTTCAGCAAGTTGCAACATTGAAATGCAGATTTTTTTCTTCTCCATGAACAAGCTCTAAATCATGTTTGATGCACTCTGGATGTCCAATTTTGCTGTGCTGTCTATTTGAGATGAAATTAACATTGTGTACAGTTTTCAGCAAGTTGCAACATTGAAATACAGAAAAAATGTTTTTTCCATAAAGAAGCTCTAAATCATGTTTGATGCACTCTGGATGTCCAATTTTTGCTGTGCTGTCTATTTGAGATGAAATGAACATTGTGGACAGTTTTCAGCAAGTTGCAACATTGAAATGCAGAAATTTTTTTCTTCCATAAACAAGCTCTAAATCATGTTTGATGCACTCTGGATGTCCAATTTTTGCTGTGCTGTCTATTTGAGATGAAATGAACATTGTGGACAGTTTTCAGCAAGTTGCAACATTGAAATGCAGAAAAAACCTTTTTTCCATAAACAAGCTCTAAATCATGTTTGATGCACTCTGGATGTCCAATTTTTGCTGTGCTGTCTATTTGAGATGAAATGAACATTGTGGACAGTTTTCAGCAAGTTGCAACATTGAAATGCAGATTTTTTTTCTTCCATGAACAAGCTCTAAATCATGTTTGATGCACTCTGGATGTCCAATTTTTGCTGTGCTGTCTATTTGAGATGAAATGAACATTGTGGACAGTTTTCAGCAAGTTGCAACATTGAAATGCAGAATTTTTTCTTCTTCCATAAACAAGCTCTAAATCATGTTTGATGCACTCTGGATGTCCAATTTTTGCTGTGCTGTCTATTTGAGATGAAATGAACATTGTGGACAGTTTTCAGCAAGTTGCAACATTGAAATGCAGATTTTTTTCTTCTCCATGAACAAGCTCTAAATCATGTTTGATGCACTCTGGATGTCCAATTTTGCTGTGCTGTCTATTTGAGATGAAATTAACATTGTGTACAGTTTTCAGCAAGTTGCAACATTGAAATGCAGAATTTTTTCTTCTTCCATAAACAAGCTCTAAATCATGTTTGATGCACTCTGGATGTCCAATTTTTGCTGTGCTGTCTATTTGAGATGAAATGAACATTGTGGACAGTTTTCAGCAAGTTGCAACATTGAAATGCAGATTTTTTTTCTTCTCCATAACAAGCTCTAAATCATGTTTGATGCACTCTGGATGTCCAATTTTGCTGTGCTGTCTATTTGAGATGAAATGAACATTGTGGACAGTTTTCAGCAAGTTGCAACATTGAAATGCAGAATTTTTTCTTCTTCCATAAACAAGCTCTAAATCATGTTTGATGCACTCTGGATGTCCAATTTTTGCTGTGCTGTCTATTTGAGATGAAATGAACATTGTGGACAGTTTTCAGCAAGTTGCAACATTGAAATGCAGAAAAAACCTTTTTTTCCATAAACAAGCTCTAAATCATGTTTGATGCACTCTGGATGTCCAATTTTGCTGTGCTGTCTATTTGAGATGAAATGAACATTGTGGACAGTTTTCAGCAAGTTGCAACATTGAAATGCAGAATTTTTTCTTCTTCCATAAACAAGCTCTAAATCATGTTTGATGCACTCTGGATGTCCAATTTTTGCTGTGCTGTCTATTTGAGATGAAATGAACATTGTGGACAGTTTTCAGCAAGTTGCAACATTGAAATGCAGAAAAAACCTTTTTTCCATAAACAAGCTCTAAATCATGTTTGATGCACTCTGGATGTCCAATTTTTGCTGTGCTGTCTATTTGAGATGAAATGAACATTGTGGACAGTTTTCAGCAAGTTGCAACATTGAAATGCAGATTTTTTTTTCTCCATGAACAAGCTCTAAATCATGTTTGATGCACTCTGGATGTCCAATTTTGCTGTGCTGTCTATTTGAGATGAAATGAACATTGTGTACAGTTTTCAGCAAGTTGCAACATTGAAATGCAGAAACTTTTTTTTCCATAAACAAGCTCTAAATCATGTTTGATGCACTCTGGATGTCCAATTTTTGCTGTGCTGTCTATTTGAGATGAAATGAACATTGTGGACAGTTTTCAGCAAGTTGCAACATTGAAATACAGAAAAAACTTTTTTTTTCCATAAACAAGCTCTAAATCATGTTTGATGCACTCTGGATGTCCAATTTTTGCTGTGCTGTCTATTTGAGATGAAATGAACATTGTGGACAGTTTTCAGCAAGTTGCAACATTGAAATGCAGAATTTTTTCTTCTTCCATAAACAAGCTCTAAATCATGTTTGATGCACTCTGGATGTCCAATTTTTGCTGTGCTGTCTATTTGAGATGAAATGAACATTGTGGACAGTTTTCAGCAAGTTGCAACATTGAAATGCAGAATTTTTTTCTTCTCCATAAACAAGCTCTAAATCATGTTTGATGCACTCTGGATGTCCAATTTTTGCTGTGCTGTCTATTTGAGATGAAATGAACATTGTGGACAGTTTTCAGCAAGTTGCAACATTGAAATGCAGAATTTTTTCTTCTTCCATAAACAAGCTCTAAATCATGTTTGATGCACTCTGGATGTCCAATTTTTGCTGTGCTGTCTATTTGAGATGAAATGAACATTGTGGACAGTTTTCAGCAAGTTGCAACATTGAAATGCAGAAAAAACCTTTTTTTCCATAAACAAGCTCTAAATCATGTTTGATGCACTCTGGATGTCCAATTTTTGCTGTGCTGTCTATTTGAGATGAAATGAACATTGTGGACAGTTTTCAGCAAGTTGCAACATTGAAATGCAGATTTTTTTTTCTCCATGAACAAGCTCTAAAACATGTTTGATTGCACTCTGGATGTCCTCATTTTGCTGTGCTGTCTATTTGAGATTAAATTAACATTGTGTACAGTTTTCAGCAAGTTGCAACATTGAAATGCAGAATTTTTTCTTCTTCCATAAACAAGCTCTAAATCATGTTTGATGCACTCTGGAAGTCCAATTTTTGCTGTGCTGTCAATTTGAGATGAAATTAACATGATGGACAGTTTTCAGCAAGTTGCAACATTGAAATGCAGATTTTTTTCTTCTCCATGAACAAGCTCTAAATCATGTTTGATGCACTCTGGATGTCCAATTTTGCTGTGCTGTCTATTTGAGATGAAATGAACATTGTGGACAGTTTTCAGCAAGTTGCAACATTGAAATGCAGAAAAAAACTTTTTCCATAAACAAGCTCTAAATCATGTTTGATGCACTCTGGATGTCCAATTTTGCTGTGCTGTCTATTTGAGATGAAATGAACATTGTGGACAGTTTTCAGCAAGTTGCAACATTGAAACAGAAAAACTTTTTTTCCATAAACAAGCTCTAAATCATGTTTGATGCACTCTGGATGTCCAATTTTGCTGTGCTGTCTATTTGAGATGAAATGAACATTGTGGACAGTTTTCAGCAAGTTGCAACATTGAAATGCAGAATTTTTTCTTCTTCCATAAACAAGCTCTAAATCATGTTTGATGCACTCTGGATGTCCAATTTTTGCTATGCTGTCTTATTTGAGACGAAATGAACATTGTGGACAGTTTTCAGCAAGTTGCAACATTGAAATACAGAAAAAACTTTTTTTCCATAAACAAGCTCTAAATCATGTTTGATGCACTCTGGATGTCCAATTTTTGCTGTGCTGTCTATTTGAGATGAAATGAACATTGTGGACAGTTTTCAGCAAGTTGCAACATTGAAATGCAGAATTTTTTCTTCTTCCATAAACAAGCTCTAAATCATGTTTGATGCACTCTGGATGTCCAATTTTTGCTGTGCTGTCTATTTGAGATGAAATGAACATTGTGGACAGTTTTCAGCAAGTTGCAACATTGAAATGCAGAAAAAACATTTTTCCATAAACAAGCTCTAAATCATGTTTGATGCACTCTGGATGTCCAATTTTGCTGTGCTGTCTATTTGAGATGAAATGAACATTGTGGACAGGTTTCAGCAAGTTGCAACATTGAAATGCAGATTTTTTTTCTTCTCCATGAACAAGCTCTAAATCATGTTTGATGCACTCTGGATGTCCAAATTTGGCTGTGCTGTCTATTTGAGATGAAATTAACATTGTGTACAGTTTTCAGCAAGTTGCAACATTGAAATACAGAAAAACCTTTTTTTCCATAAAGAAGCTCTAAATCATGTTTGATGCACTCTGGATGTCCAATTTTTGCTGTGCTATCTATTTGATATGAAATGAACATTGTGGACAGTTTTCAGCAAGTTGCAACATTGAAATACAGAAAAAACTTTTTTTTTCATAAACAAGCTCTAAATCATGTTTGATGCACTCTGGATGTCCAATTTTTGCTATGCTGTCTTATTTGAGACGAAATGAACATTGTGGACAGTTTTCAGCAAGTTGCAACATTGAAATGCAGAATTTTTTCTTCTTCCATAAACAAGCTCTAAATCATGTTTGATGCACTCTGGATGTCCAATTTTTGCTGATGCTGTCTTATTTGAGACGAAATGAACATTGTGGACAGGTTTCAGCAAGTTGCAACATTGAAATGCAGATTTTTTTTCTTCTCCATGAACAAGCTCTAAATCATGTTTGATGCACTCTGGAAGTCCAATTTTTGCTGTGCTGTCTATTTGAGATGAAATGAACATTGTGGACAGTTTTCAGCAAGTTGCAACATTGAAATGCAGAATTTTTTCTTCTTCCATAAACAAGCTCTAAATCATGTTTGATGCACTCTGGATGTCCAATTTTTGCTGTGCTGTCTATTTGAGATGAAATGAACATTGTGGACAGTTTTCAGCAAGTTGCAACATTGAAATGCAGAAAAAACCTTTTTTCCATAAACAAGCTCTAAATCATGTTTGATGCACTCTGGATGTCCAATTTTTGCTGTGCTGTCTATTTGAGATGAAATGAACATTGTGGACAGTTTTCAGCAAGTTGCAACATTGAAATGCAGATTTTTTTTTTCCATGAACAAGCTCTAAAACATGTTTGATTGCACTCTGGATGTCCTCATTTTGCTGTGCTGTCTATTTGAGATTAAATTAACATTGTGTACAGTTTTCAGCAAGTTGCAACATTGAAATGCAGAATTTTTTCTTCTTCCATAAACAAGCTCTAAATCATGTTTGATGCACTCTGGAAGTCCAATTTTTGCTGTGCTGTCAATTTGAGATGAAATTAACATGATGGACAGTTTTCAGCAATTTGCAACATTGAAATGCAGATTTTTTTATTCTCCATGAACAAGCTCTAAATCATGTTTGATGCACTCTGGATGTCCAAATTTGGCTGTGCTGTCTATTTGAGATGAAATTAACATTGTGGACAGTTTTCAGCAAGTTGCAACATTGAAATGCAGAAAAAAACTTTTTCCATAAACAAGCTCTAAATCATGTTTGATGCACTCTGGATGTCCAATTTTGCTGTGCTGTCTATTTGAGATTAAATGAACATTGTGGACAGTTTTCAGCAAGTTGCAACATTGAAACAGAAAAAACGTTATTTCCATAAACAAGCTCTAAATCATGTTTGAAGCACTCTGGATGTCCAATTTTGCTGTGCTGTCTATTTGAGATGAAATGAACATTGTGGACAGTTTTCAGCAAGTTGCAACATTGAAATGCAGAATTTTTTCTTCTTCCATAAACAAGCTCTAAATCATGTTTGATGCACTCTGGATGTCCAATTTTTGCTATGCTGTCTTATTTGAGACGAAATGAACATTGTGGACAGTTTTCAGCAAGTTGCAACATTGAAATACAGAAAAAACTTTTTTTCCATAAACAAGCTCTAAATCATGTTTGATGCACTCTGGATGTCAAATTTTTGCTGTGCTGTCTATTTGAGATGAAAGGAACATTGTGGACAGTTTTCAGCAAGTTGCAACATTGAAATGCAGAATTTTTTCTTCTTCCATAAACAAGCTCTAAATCATGTTTGATGCACTCTGGATGTCCAATTTTTGCTGTGCTGTCTATTTGAGATGAAATGAACATTGTGGACAGTTTTCAGCAAGTTGCAACATTGAAATGCAGAAAAAACATTTTTCCATAAACAAGCTCTAAATCATGTTTGATGCACTCTGGATGTCCAATTTTGCTGTGCTGTCTATTTGAGATGAAATGAACATTGTGGACAGGTTTCAGCAAGTTGCAACATTGAAATGCAGATTTTTTTTATTCTCCATGAACAAGCTCTAAATCATGTTTGATGCACTCTGGATGTCCAAATTTGGCTGTGCTGTCTATTTGAGATGAAATTAACATTGTGTACAGTTTTCAGCAAGTTGCAACATTGAAATACAGAAAAACCTTTTTTTCCATAAAGAAGCTCTAAATCATGTTTGATGCACTCTGGATGTCCAATTTTTGCTGTGCTATCTATTTGATATGAAATGAACATTGTGGACAGTTTTCAGCAAGTTGCAACATTGAAATACAGAAAAAACTTTTTTTTTCATAAACAAGCTCTAAATCATGTTTGATGCACTCTGGATGTCCAATTTTTGCTATGCTGTCTTATTTGAGACGAAATGAACATTGTGGACAGTTTTCAGCAAGTTGCAACATTGAAATGCAGAATTTTTTCTTCTTCCATAAACAAGCTCTAAATCATGTTTGATGCACTCTGGATGTCCAATTTTTGCGATGCTGTCTTATTTGAGACGAAATGAACATTGTGGACAGGTTTCAGCAAGTTGCAACATTGAAATGCAGATTTTTTTTCTTCTCCATGAACAAGCTCTAAATCATGTTTGATGCACTCTGGAAGTCCAATTTTTGCTGTGCTGTCAATTTGAGATGAAATGAACATTGTGGACAGTTTTCAGCAAGTTGCAACATTGAAATGCAGAATTTTTTCTTCTTCCATAAACAAGCTCTAAATCATGTTTGATGCACTCTGGATGTCCAATTTTTGCTGTGCTGTCTATTTGAGATGAAATGAACATTGTGGACAGTTTTCAGCAAGTTGCAACATTGAAATGCAGAAAAAACCTTTTTCCATAAACAAGCTCTAAATCATGTTTGATGCACTCTGGATGTCCAATTTTTGCTGTGCTGTCTATTTGAGATGAAATGAACATTGTGGACAGTTTTCAGCAAGTTGCAACATTGAAATGCAGATTTTTTTTTTCCATGAACAAGCTCTAAAACATGTTTGATTGCACTCTGGATGTCCTCATTTTGCTGTGCTGTCTATTTGAGATTAAATTAACATTGTGTACAGTTTTCAGCAAGTTGCAACATTGAAATGCAGAATTTTTTCTTCTTCCATAAACAAGCTCTAAATCATGTTTGATGCACTCTGGAAGTCCAATTTTTGCTGTGCTGTCAATTTGAGATGAAATTAACATGATGGACAGTTTTCAGCAATTTGCAACATTGAAATGCAGATTTTTTTTATTCTCCATGAACAAGCTCTAAATCATGTTTGATGCACTCTGGATGTCCAAATTTGGCTGTGCTGTCTATTTGAGATGAAATTAACATTGTGGACAGTTTTCAGCAAGTTGCAACATTGAAATGCAGAAAAAAACTTTTTCCATAAACAAGCTCTAAATCATGTTTGATGCACTCTGGATGTCCAATTTTGCTGTGCTGTCTATTTGAGATTAAATGAACATTGTGGACAGTTTTCAGCAAGTTGCAACATTGAAACAGAAAAAACGTTATTTCCATAAACAAGCTCTAAATCATGTTTGAAGCACTCTGGATGTCCAATTTTGCTGTGCTGTCTATTTGAGATGAAATGAACATTGTGGACAGTTTTCAGCAAGTTGCAACATTGAAATGCAGAATTTTTTCTTCTTCCATAAACAAGCTCTAAATCATGTTTGATGCACTCTGGATGTCCAATTTTTGCTATGCTGTCTTATTTGAGACGAAATGAACATTGTGGACAGTTTTCAGCAAGTTGCAACATTGAAATACAGAAACAACTTTTTTTCCATAAACAAGCTCTAAATCATGTTTGATGCACTCTGGATGTCAAATTTTTGCTGTGCTGTCTATTTGAGATGAAAGGAACATTGTGGACAGTTTTCAGCAAGTTGCAACATTGAAATGCAGAATTTTTTCTTCTTCCATAAACAAGCTCTAAATCATGTTTGATGCACTCTGGATGTCCAATTTTTGCTGTGCTGTCTATTTGAGATGAAATGAACATTGTGGACAGTTTTCAGCAAGTTGCAACATTGAAATGCAGAAAAAACATTTTTCCATAAACAAGCTCTAAATCATGTTTGATGCACTCTGGATGTCCAATTTTGCTGTGCTGTCTATTTGAGATGAAATGAACATTGTGGACAGGTTTCAGCAAGTTGCAACATTGAAATGCAGATTTTTTTTATTCTCCATGAACAAGCTCTAAATCATGTTTGATGCACTCTGGATGTCCAAATTTGGCTGTGCTGTCTATTTGAGATGAAATTAACATTGTGTACAGTTTTCAGCAAGTTGCAACATTGAAATACAGAAAAACCTTTTTTTCCATAAAGAAGCTCTAAATCATGTTTGATGCACTCTGGATGTCCAATTTTTGCTGTGCTATCTATTTGATATGAAATGAACATTGTGGACAGTTTTCAGCAAGTTGCAACATTGAAATACAGAAAAAACTTTTTTTTTCATAAACAAGCTCTAAATCATGTTTGATGCACTCTGGATGTCCAATTTTTGCTATGCTGTCTTATTTGAGACGAAATGAACATTGTGGACAGTTTTCAGCAAGTTGCAACATTGAAATGCAGAATTTTTTCTTCTTCCATAAACAAGCTCTAAATCATGTTTGATGCACTCTGGATGTCCAATTTTTGCGATGCTGTCTTATTTGAGACGAAATGAACATTGTGGACAGGTTTCAGCAAGTTGCAACATTGAAATGCAGATTTTTTTTCTTCTCCATGAACAAGCTCTAAATCATGTTTGATGCACTCTGGAAGTCCAATTTTTGCTGTGCTGTCAATTTGAGATGAAATGAACATTATGGACAGTTTTCAGCAAATTGCAACATAATAATGCAGATTATTTTTTTTCCATGAACAAGCTCTAAATCATGTTTGATGCACTCTGGATGTCCACATTTTGCTGTGCTGTCTATTTGAGATGAAATGAACATTGTGGACAGTTTTCAGCAAGTTGCAACATTGAAATGCAGAAAAAACATTTTTCCATAAACAAGCTCTAAATCATGTTTGATGCACTCTGGATGTCCAATTTTGCTGTGCTGTCTATTTGAGATGAAATGAACATTGTGGACAGGTTTCAGCAAGTTGCAACATTGAAATGCAGATTTTTTTTCTTCTCCATGAACAAGCTCTAAATCATGTTTGATGCACTCTGGATGTCCAAATTTTGCTGTGCTGTCTATTTGAGATGAAATTAACATTGTGGACAGGTTTCAGCAAGTTGCAACATTGAAATGCAGATTTTTTTTCTTCTCCATGAACAAGCTCTAAATCATGTTTGATGCACTCTGGATGTCCAAATTTGGCTGTGCTGTCTATTTGAGATGAAATTAACATTGTGTACAGTTTTCAGCAAGTTGCAACATTGAAATACAGAAAAACCTTTTTTTCCATAAAGAAGCTCTAAATCATGTTTGATGCACTCTGGATGTCCAATTTTTGCTGTGCTATCTATTTGATATGAAATGAACATTGTGGACAGTTTTCAGCAAGTTGCAACATTGAAATACAGAAAAAACTTTTTTTTTCATAAACAAGCTCTAAATCATGTTTGATGCACTCTGGATGTCCAATTTTTGCTATGCTGTCTTATTTGAGACGAAATGAACATTGTGGACAGTTTTCAGCAAGTTGCAACATTGAAATGCAGAATTTTTTCTTCTTCCATAAACAAGCTCTAAATCATGTTTGATGCACTCTGGATGTCCAATTTTTGCTATGCTGTCTTATTTGAGACGAAATGAACATTGTGGACAGGTTTCAGCAAGTTGCAACATTGAAATGCAGATTTTTTTTCTTCTCCATGAACAAGCTCTAAATCATGTTTGATGCACTCTGGATGTCCACATTTTGCTGTGCTGTCTATTTGAGATGAAATTAACATTGTGTACAGTTTTCAGCAAGTTGCAACATTGAAATACAGAAAAAACTTTTTTTCCATAAACAAGCTCTAAATCATGTTTGATGCACTCTGGATGTCAAATTTTTGCTGTGCTGTCTATTTGAGATGAAAGGAACATTGTGGACAGTTTTCAGCAAGTTGCAACATTGAAATGCAGAATTTTTTCTTCTTCCATAAACAAGCTCTAAATCATGTTTGATGCACTCTGGATGTCCAATTTTTGCTGTGCTGTCTATTTGAGATGAAATGAACATTGTGGACAGTTTTCAGCAAGTTGCAACATTGAAATGCAGATTTTTTTTTTCCATGAACAAGCTCTAAAACATGTTTGATTGCACTCTGGATGTCCTCATTTTGCTGTGCTGTCTATTTGAGATTAAATTAACATTGTGTACAGTTTTCAGCAAGTTGCAACATTGAAATGCAGAAATAAGCACTTTTCCATAAACAAGCTCTAAATCATGTTTTGAAGCACTCTGGATATCCAATTTTTGCTGTGCTGTGTCTAGGTTGAGATGAAATGAACACCGTGGACAGTTTTCAGCAAGTTGCAACATTGAAATGTAGAAATAAGCACTTTTCCATAAACAAGCTCTAAATCATGTTTGAAGCACTCTGGATAAAAAAATGTTTTTGTTATGTTTATTCGAGATGTTATGAAAACACTGTAGACTGTTTTCAGCAAGTTACAACATTGAAATGCAGAAATAAGCACTTTTCCATAAACAAGCTCTAAATCATGTTTTGATGCACTCTGGATATCCAATTTTTGCTGTGCTGTGTCTAGCTTGAGATGAAATGAACGCCGTGGACAGTTTTCAGCAAGTTACAACATTGAAATGCAGAAATAAGCACTTTTCCATAAACAAGCTCTAAATCGTGTTTTGATGCACTCTGGATATCCAATTTTTGCTGTGCTGTGTCTAGCTTGAGATGAAATGAACACCGTGGACAGTTTTCAGCAAGTTGCAACATTGAAATGCAGAAATAAGCACTTTTCCATAAACAAGCTCTAAATCATGTTTGAAGCACTCTGGATAAAAAAATGTTTTTGTTATGTTTATTCGAGATGTTATGAAAACACTGTAGACTGTTTTCAGCAAGTTACAACATTGAAATGCAGAAATAAGCACTTTTCCATAAACAAGCTCTAAATCATGTTTTGATGCACTCTGGATATCCAATTTTTGCTGTGCTGTGTCTAGGTTGAGATGAAATGAACACCGTGGACAGTTTTCAGCAAGTTGCAACATTGAAATGTAGAAATAAGCACTTTTCCATAAACAAGCTCTAAATCATGTTTGAAGCACTCGATAAAAAAATGTTTTTGTTATGTTTATTCGAGATGTTATGAAAACACTGTTAGACTGTTTTCAGCAAGTTACAACATTGAAATGCAGAAATAAGCACTTTTCCATAAACAAGCTCTAAATCATGTTTTGATGCACTCTGGATATCCAATTTTTGCTGTGCTGTGTCTAGGTTGAGATGAAATGAACGCCGTGGACAGTTTTCAGCAAGTTGCAACATTGAAATGCAGAAATAAGCACTTTTCCATAAACAAGCTCTAAATCATGTTTGAAGCACTCTGGATAAAAAAATGTTTTTGTTATGTTTATTCGAGATGTTATGAAAACACTGTAGACTGTTTTCAGCAAGTTACAACATTGAAATGCAGAAATAAGCACTTTTCCATAAACAAGCTCTAAATCATGTTTGAAGCACTCTGGATAAAAAAATGTTTTTGTTATGTTTATTCGAGATGTTATGAAAACACTGTAGACTGTTTTCAGCAAGTTACAACATTGAAATGCAGAAATAAGCACTTTTCCATAAACAAGCTCTAAATCATGTTTTGATGCACTCTGGATATCCTATTTTTGCTGTGCTGTGTCTAGCTTGAGATGAAATGAACACCGTGGACAGTTTTCAGCAAGTTGCAACATTGAAATGCAGAAATAAGCACTTTTCCATAAACAAGCTCTAAATCATGTTTGAAGCACTCTGGATAAAAAAATGTTTTTGTTATGTTTATTCGAGATGTTATGAAAACACTGTAGACTGTTTTCAGCAAGTTACAACATTGAAATGCAGAAATAAGCACTTTTCCATAAACAAGCTCTAAATCATGTTTTGATGCACTCTGGATATCCAATTTTTGCTGTGCTGTGTCTAGCTTGAGATGAAATGAACGCCGTGGACAGTTTTCAGCAAGTTGCAACATTGAAATGCAGAAATAAGCACTTTTACATAAACAAGCTCTAAATCATGTTTGAAGCACTCTGGATATCCAATTTTTGCTGTGCTGTGTCTAGGTTGAGATGAAATGAACACCGTGGACAGTTTTCAGCAAGTTGCAACATTGAAATGCAGAAATAAGCACTTTTCCATAAACAAGCTCTAAATCATGTTTGAAGCACTCTGGATAAAAAAATGTTTTTGTTATGTTTATTCGAGATGTTATGAAAACACTGTTAGACTGTTTTCAGCAAGTTACAACATTGAAATGCAGAAATAAGCACTTTTCCATAAACAAGCTCTAAATCATGTTTTGATGCACTCTGGATATCCTATTTTTGCTGTGCTGTGTCTAGCTTGAGATGAAATGAACACCGTGGACAGTTTTCAGCAAGTTGCAACATTGAAATGCAGAAATAAGCACTTTTCCATAAACAAGCTCTAAATCATGTTTGAAGCACTCTGGATAAAAAAATGTTTTTGTTATGTTTATTCGAGATGTTATGAAAACACTGTAGACTGTTTTCAGCAAGTTACAACATTGAAATGCAGAAATAAGCACTTTTCCATAAACAAGCTCTAAATCATGTTTTGATGCACTCTGGATATCCAATTTTTGCTGTGCTGTGTCTAGCTTGAGATGAAATGAACGCCGTGGACAGTTTTCAGCAAGTTGCAACATTGAAATGCAGAAATAAGCACTTTTACATAAACAAGCTCTAAATCATGTTTGAAGCACTCTGGATATCCAATTTTTGCTGTGCTGTGTCTAGGTTGAGATGAAATGAACACCGTGGACAGTTTTCAGCAAGTTGCAACATTGAAATGCAGAAATAAGCACTTTTCCATAAACAAGCTCTAAATCATGTTTGAAGCACTCTGGATAAAAAAATGTTTTTGTTATGTTTATTCGAGATGTTATGAAAACACTGTTAGACTGTTTTCAGCAAGTTACAACATTGAAATGCAGAAATAAGCACTTTTCCATAAACAAGCTCTAAATCATGTTTTGATGCACTCTGGATATCCAATTTTTGCTGTGCTGTGTCTAGCTTGAGATGAAATGAACACCGTGGACAGTTTTCAGCAAGTTGCAACATTGAAATGCAGAAATAAGCACTTTTCCATAAACAAGCTCTAAATCATGTTTGAAGCACTCTGGATAAAAAATGTTTTTGTTATGTTTATTCGAGATGTTATGAAAACACTGTAGACTGTTTTCAGCAAGTTACAACATTGAAATGCAGAAATAAGCACTTTTCCATAAACAAGCTCTAAATCATGTTTGAAGCACTCTGGATAAAAAAATGTTTTTGTTATGTTTATTCGAGATGTTATGAAAACACTGTAGACTGTTTTCAGCAAGTTACAACATTGAAATGCAGAAATAAGCACTTTTCCATAAACAAGCTCTAAATCATGTTTTGATGCACTCTGGATATCCAATTTTTGCTGTGCTGTGTCTAGCTTGAGATGAAATGAACGCCGTGGACAGTTTTCAGCAAGTTGCAACATTGAAATGCAGAAATAAGCACTTTTACATAAACAAGCTCTAAATCATGTTTGAAGCACTCTGGATATCCAATTTTTGCTGTGCTGTGTCTAGGTTGAGATGAAATGAACACCGTGGACAGTTTTCAGCAAGTTGCAACATTGAAATGCAGAAATAAGCACTTTTCCATAAACAAGCTCTAAATCATGTTTGAAGCACTCTGGATAAAAAAATGTTTTTGTTATGTTTATTCGAGATGTTATGAAAACACTGTTAGACTGTTTTCAGCAAGTTACAACATTGAAATGCAGAAATAAGCACTTTTCCATAAACAAGCTCTAAATCATGTTTTGATGCACTCTGGATATCCAATTTTTGCTGTGCTGTGTCTAGCTTGAGATGAAATGAACACCGTGGACAGTTTTCAGCAAGTTGCAACATTGAAATGCAGAAATAAGCACTTTTCCATAAACAAGCTCTAAATCATGTTTGAAGCACTCTGGATAAAAAATGTTTTTGTTATGTTTATTCGAGATGTTATGAAAACACTGTAGACAGTTTTCAGCAAGTTGCAACATTGAAATGCAGAAATAAGCACTTTTCCATAAACAAGCTCTAAATCATGTTTGAAGCACTCTGGATAAAAAAATGTTTTTGTTATGTTTATTCGAGATGTTATGAAAACACTGTAGACTGTTTTCAGCAAGTTACAACATTGAAATGCAGAAATAAGCACTTTTCCATAAACAAGCTCTAAATCATGTTTTGAAGCACTCTGGATATCCAATTTTTGCTGTGCTGTGTCTAGGTTGAGATGAAATGAACACCGTGGACAGTTTTCAGCAAGTTGCAACATTGAAATGTAGAAATAAGCACTTTTCCATAAACAAGCTCTAAATCATGTTTGAAGCACTCTGGATAAAAAAATGTTTTTGTTATGTTTATTCGAGATGTTATGAAAACACTGTAGACTGTTTTCAGCAAGTTACAACATTGAAATGCAGAAATAAGCACTTTTCCATAAACAAGCTCTAAATCATGTTTTGATGCACTCTGGATATCCAATTTTTGCTGTGCTGTGTCTAGCTTGAGATGAAATGAACGCCGTGGACAGTTTTCAGCAAGTTACAACATTGAAATGCAGAAATAAGCACTTTTCCATAAACAAGCTCTAAATCATGTTTGAAGCACTCTGGATAAAAAAATGTTTTTGTTATGTTTATTCGAGATGTTATGAAAACACTGTTAGACTGTTTTCAGCAAGTTACAACATTGAAATGCAGAAATAAGCACTTTTCCATAAACAAGCTCTAAATCATGTTTTGATGCACTCTGGATATCCAATTTTTGCTGTGCTGTGTCTAGCTTGAGATGAAATGAACACCGTGGACAGTTTTCAGCAAGTTGCAACATTGAAATGCAGAAATAAGCACTTTTCCATAAACAAGCTCTAAATCATGTTTGAAGCACTCTGGATAAAAAATGTTTTTGTTATGTTTATTCGAGATGTTATGAAAACACTGTAGACAGTTTTCAGCAAGTTGCAACATTGAAATGCAGAAATAAGCACTTTTCCATAAACAAGCTCTAAATCATGTTTGAAGCACTCTGGATAAAAAAATGTTTTTTGTTATGTTTATTCGAGATGTTATGAAAACACTGTAGACTGTTTTCAGCAAGTTACAACATTGAAATGCAGAAATAAGCACTTTTCCATAAACAAGCTCTAAATCATGTTTGAAGCACTCTGGATAAAAAATGTTTTTGTTATGTTTATTCGAGATGTTATGAAAACACTGTAGACTGTTTTCAGCAAGTTGCAACATTGAAATGCAGAAATAAGCACTTTTCCATAAACAAGCTCTAAATCATGTTTGAAGCACTCTGGATAAAAAATGTTTTTGTTATGTTTATTCGAGATGTTATGAAAACACTGTAGACTGTTTTCAGCAAGTTACAACATTGAAATGCAGAAATAAGCACTTTTCCATAAACAAGCTCTAAATCATGTTTGAAGCACTCTGGATAAAAAAATGTTTTTGTTATGTTTATTCGAGATGTTATGAAAACACTGTAGACTGTTTTCAGCAAGTTACAACATTGAAATGCAGAAATAAGCACTTTTCCATAAACAAGCTCTAAATC
Organism: Oncorhynchus kisutch; assembly: GCF_002021735.2. Lineage (NCBI taxonomy): Eukaryota > Metazoa > Chordata > Actinopteri > Salmoniformes > Salmonidae > Oncorhynchus > Oncorhynchus kisutch. The sequence goes on along the minus strand of NC_034178.2, from coordinate 23,970,104 downwards.
ATGTTTTGATGCACTTTGGATATCCAATTTTTGCTGTGCTGTGTCTAGCTTGAGATGAAATGAACGCCGTGGACAGTTTTCAGCAAGTTGCAACATTGAAATGCAGAAATAAGCACTTTTACATAAACAAGCTCTAAATCATGTTTGAAGCACTCTGGATATCCAATTTTTGCTGTGCTGTGTCTAGGTTGAGATGAAATGAACACCGTGGACAGTTTTCAGCAAGTTGCAACATTGAAATGCAGAAATAAGCACTTTTCCATAAACAAGCTCTAAATGATGTTTTGATGCACTCTGGATATCCAATTTTTGCTGTGCTGTGTCTAGGTTGAGATGAAATGAACACCGTGGACAGTTTTCAGCAAGTTGCAACATTGAAATGCAGAAATAAGCACTTTTCCATAAACAAGCTCTAAATCATGTTTGAAGCACTCTGGATAAAAAAATGTTTTTGTTATGTTTATTCGAGATGTTATGAAAACACTGTAGACTGTTTTCAGCAAGTTACAACATTGAAATGCAGAAATAAGCACTTTTCCATAAACAAGCTCTAAATCATGTTTGAAGCACTCTGGATAAAAAAATGTTTTTGTTATGTTTATTCGAGATGTTATGAAAACACTGTAGACTGTTTTCAGCAAGTTACAACATTGAAATGCAGAAATAAGCACTTTTCCATAAACAAGCTCTAAATCATGTTTTGATGCACTCTGGATATCCAATTTTTGCTGTGCTGTGTCTAGCTTGAGATGAAATGAACGCCGTGGACAGTTTTCAGCAAGTTGCAACATTGAAATGCAGAAATAAGCACTTTTACATAAACAAGCTCTAAATCATGTTTGAAGCACTCTGGATATCCAATTTTTGCTGTGCTGTGTCTAGGTTGAGATGAAATGAACACCGTGGACAGTTTTCAGCAAGTTGCAACATTGAAATGCAGAAATAAGCACTTTTCCATAAACAAGCTCTAAATCATGTTTGAAGCACTCTGGATAAAAAAATGTTTTTGTTATGTTTATTCGAGATGTTATGAAAACACTGTTAGACTGTTTTCAGCAAGTTACAACATTGAAATGCAGAAATAAGCACTTTTCCATAAACAAGCTCTAAATCATGTTTTGATGCACTCTGGATATCCAATTTTTGCTGTGCTGTGTCTAGCTTGAGATGAAATGAACACCGTGGACAGTTTTCAGCAAGTTGCAACATTGAAATGCAGAAATAAGCACTTTTCCATAAACAAGCTCTAAATCATGTTTGAAGCACTCTGGATAAAAAAATGTTTTTGTTATGTTTATTCGAGATGTTATGAAAACACTGTAGACAGTTTTCAGCAAGTTGCAACATTGAAATGCAGAAATAAGCACTTTTCCATAAACAAGCTCTAAATCATGTTGGAAGCACTCTGGATAAAAAAATGTTTTTGTTATGTTTATTCGAGATGTTATGAAAACACTGTAGACTGTTTTCAGCAAGTTACAACATTGAAATGCAGAAATAAGCACTTTTCCATAAACAAGCTCTAAATCATGTTTTGAAGCACTCTGGATATCCAATTTTTGCTGTGCTGTGTCTAGGTTGAGATGAAATGAACACCGTGGACAGTTTTCAGCAAGTTGCAACATTGAAATGTAGAAATAAGCACTTTTCCATAAACAAGCTCTAAATCATGTTTGAAGCACTCTGGATAAAAAAATGTTTTTGTTATGTTTATTCGAGATGTTATGAAAACACTGTAGACTGTTTTCAGCAAGTTACAACATTGAAATGCAGAAATAAGCACTTTTCCATAAACAAGCTCTAAATCATGTTTTGATGCACTCTGGATATCCAATTTTTGCTGTGCTGTGTCTAGCTTGAGATGAAATGAACGCCGTGGACAGTTTTCAGCAAGTTACAACATTGAAATGCAGAAATAAGCACTTTTCCATAAACAAGCTCTAAATCATGTTTGAAGCACTCTGGATAAAAAAATGTTTTTGTTATGTTTATTCGAGATGTTATGAAAACACTGTTAGACTGTTTTCAGCAAGTTACAACATTGAAATGCAGAATAAGCACTTTTCCATAAACAAGCTCTAAATCATGTTTTGATGCACTCTGGATATCCAATTTTTGCTGTGCTGTGTCTAGCTTGAGATGAAATGAACACCGTGGACAGTTTTCAGCAAGTTGCAACATTGAAATGCAGAAATAAGCACTTTTCCATAAACAAGCTCTAAATCATGTTTGAAGCACTCTGGATAAAAAATGTTTTTGTTATGTTTATTCGAGATGTTATGAAAACACTGTAGACAGTTTTCAGCAAGTTGCAACATTGAAATGCAGAAATAAGCACTTTTCCATAAACAAGCTCTAAATCATGTTTGAAGCACTCTGGATAAAAAAATGTTTTTGTTATGTTTATTCGAGATGTTATGAAAACACTGTAGACTGTTTTCAGCAAGTTACAACATTGAAATGCAGAAATAAGCACTTTTCCATAAACAAGCTCTAAATCATGTTTGAAGCACTCTGGATAAAAAATGTTTTTGTTATGTTTATTCGAGATGTTATGAAAACACTGTAGACTGTTTTCAGCAAGTTGCAACATTGAAATGCAGAAATAAGCACTTTTCCATAAACAAGCTCTAAATCATGTTTGAAGCACTCTGGATAAAAAAATGTTTTTGTTATGTTATTCGAGATGTTATGAAAACACTGTAGACTGTTTTCAGCAAGTTACAACATTGAAATGCAGAAATAAGCACTTTTCCATAAACAAGCTCTAATCATGTTTGAAGCACTCTGGATAAAAAATGTTTTTGTTATGTTTATCGAGATGTTATGAAAACACGGTAGACTGTTTTCAGCAAGTTACAACATTGAAATGCAGAAATAAGCACTTTTCCATAAACAAGCTCTAAATCATGTTTTGATGCACTTTGGATATCCAATTTTTGCTGTGCTGTGTCTAGCTTGAGATGAAATGAACGCAGTGGACAGTTTTCAGCAAGTTGCAACATTGAATGCAGAAATAAGCACTTTTACATAAACAAGCTCTAAATCATGTTTGAAGCACTCTGGATATCCAATTTTTGCTGTGCTGTGTCTAGGGTTGAGATGAAATGAACACGTGGACAGTTTTCAGCAAGTTGCAACATTGAAATGCAGAAATAAGCACTTTTCCATAAACAAGCTCTAAATCATGTTTGAAGCACTCTGGATAAAAAAATGTTTTTGTTATGTTTATTCGAGATGTTATGAAAAACTGTAGACTGTTTTCAGCAAGTTACAACATTGAAATGCAGAAATAAGCACTTTTCCATAAACAAGCTCTAAATCATGTTTTGAAGCACTCTGGATATCCAATTTTTGCTGTGCTGTGTCTAGGTTGAGATGAAATGAACACCGTGGACAGTTTTCAGCAAGTTGCAACATTGAAATGTAGAAATAAGCACTTTTCCATAAACAAGCTCTAAATCATGTTTGAAGCACTCTGGATAAAAAATGTTTTGTTATGTTTATTCGAGATGTTATGAAAACACTGTTAGACTGTTTTCAGCAAGTTACAACATTGAAATGCAGAAATAAGCACTTTTCCATAAACAAGCTCTAAATCATGTTTTGATGCACTCTGGATATCCAATTTTTGCTGTGCTGTGTCTAGCTTGAGATGAAATGAACGCCGTGGACAGTTTTCAGCAAGTTGCAACATTGAAATGCAGAAATAAGCACTTTTCCATAAACAAGCTCTAAATCATGTTTGAAGCACTCTGGATAAAAAAATGTTTTTGTTATGTTTATTCGAGATGTTATGAAAACACTGTTAGACTGTTTTCAGCAAGTTACAACATTGAAATGCAGAAATAAGCACTTTTCCATAAAACAAGCTCTAAATCATGTTTTGATGCACTCTGGATATCCAATTTTTGCTGTGCTGTGTCTAGCTTGAGATGAAATGAACACCGTGGACAGTTTTCAGCAAGTTTGCAACATTGAATGCAGAAATAAGCACTTTTCCATAAACAAGCTCTAAATCATGTTTGAAGCACTCGGATAAAAAATGTTTTTGTTATGTTATTCGAGATGTTTATGAAAACACTGTAGACTGTTTTTTCAGCAAGTTACAACATTTGAAATGCAGAAATAAGCACTTTTCCATAAACAAGCTCTAAATCATGTTTTGATGCACTCTGGATATAAAAAATGTTTTTGCTGTAGCTGGTTAATTCGAGATTTAATGAAACGCCTTGTAGACTGTTTTCAGCAAGTTGCAACATTGAAATGCAGAAATAAGCACTTTTCCATAAACAAGCTCTAAATCATGTTGAAGCACTCTGGATAAAAAAATGTTTGTTATGTTTATTCGAGATGTTATGAAACACTGTAGACTGTTTTCAGCAAGTTACAACATTGAAATAGCAGAAATAAGCACTTTTCCATAAACAAGCTCTAAATCATGTTTGAAGCACTCTGGATAAAAAAATGTTTTTGTTATGTTTATTCGAGATGTTATGAAAACCTGTAGACTGTTTTCAGCAAGTTACAACATTGAAATGCAGAAATAAGCACTTTTCCATAAACAAGCTCTAAATCATGTTTGAGCAATCTGGATATCCAATTTTTGCTGTGCTGTGTCTAGCTTGAGATGAATGAAACGCCGTGGACAGTTTTCAGCAAGTTGCAACATTGAAATGCAGAAATAAGCACTTTACATAAACAAGCTCTAAATCATGTTTGAAGCACTCTGGATAATCCAATTTTTGCTGGCTGTGTCTAGGTTGAGATGAATGAACACCGTGGACAGTTTTCAGCAAGTTGCAACATTGAAATGCAGAAATAAGCACTTTCCATAAACAAGCTCTAATCATGTTTGAAGCACTCTGGATAAAAAAATGTTTTTGTTATGTTTATTCGAGATGTTATGAAAACACTGTAGACTGTTTTTCAGCAAGTTACAACATTGAATGCAGAAATAAGCACTTTTCCATAAACAAGCTCTAAATCATGTTTGAAGCACTCTGGATATAAATTTTTTGCTGTGCGTGTCTAGTTGAGATGAAATGAACACCGTGGACAGTTTTCAGCAAGTGCAACATTGAAATGCAGAAATAAGCACTTTTCCATAAACAAGCTCTAAATCATGTTTGAAGCACTCTGGATAAACAAATGTTTTTGTTATGTTTATTCGAGATGTTATGAAACACTGTAGACTGTTTCAGCAAGTTACAACATTGAAATGCAGAAATAAGCACTTTTCCATAAACAAGCTCTAAATCATGTTTTGATGCACTCTGGATATCCAATTTTGCTGTGCTGTGTCTAGTGAGATGAAATGAACGCCGTGGACAGTTTTCAGCAAGTACAACATTAAATGCAGAAATAAGCACTTTTCCATAAACAAGCTCTAAATCGTTTGAAGCACTCTGGATTAAAAAAATGTTTTGTTATGTTTATTCGAGATGTTATGAAAACACTGTAGACTGTTTTCAGCAAGTTACAACATTGAAATGCAGAAATAAGCACTTTTCCATAAACAAGCTCTAAATCATGTTTTGATGCACTTTGGATATCCAATTTTTGCTGTGCTGTGTCTAGCTTGAGATGAAATGAACGCCGTGGACAGTTTTTCAGCAAGTTGCAACATTGAAATGCAGAAATAAGCACTTTTACATAAACAAGCTCTAAATCATGTTTGAAGCACTCTGGATATCCAATTTTTGCTGTGCTGTGTCTAGGTTGAGATGAAATGAACACCGTGGACAGTTTTCAGAAAGTTGCAACATTGAAATGCAGAAATAAGCACTTTTCCATAAACAAGCTCTAAATCAGTTTGAAGCCACTCTGGATAAAAAAATGTTTTGTTATGTTTATTCGAGATGTTATGAAACCACTGTAGAGCTGTTTTCAGCAAGTTACAACATTGAAATGCAGAAATAAGCACTTTTCCATAAACAAGCTCTAAATCATGTTTTGAGCACTCTGGATATCCAAATTTTTGCTGTGCTGTGTCTAGCTGAGATGAAATGAACACCGTGGACAGTTTTTCAGCAAGTTGCAACATTGAAATGTAGAAATAAGCACTTTTCCATAAACAAGCTCTAAATCATGTTTGAAGCACTCTGGATAAAAAAATGTTTGTTATGTTTATTCGAGCTGTTATGAAAACACTGTAGACTGTTTTCAGCAAGTTACAACATTGAAATGCAGAAATAAGCACTTTTCCATAAACAAGCTCTAAATCATGTTTTGATGCACTCTGGATATCCAATTTTGCTGTGCTGTGTCTAGCTTGAGATGAAATGACGCCGTGGACAGTTTTCAGCAAGTTGCAACATTGAAATGCAGAAATAAGCACTTTTCCATAAACAAGCTCTAAATCATGTTTGAAGCACTCTGGATAAAAATTTTTTGTTATGTTTCTGTTTTTAGATGATGAAAACCTGTGGACTGTTTCAGCAAGTTGCAACATTGAAATGCAGAAATAAGCACTTTTCCATAAACAAGCTCTAAATCATGTTTGATGCACTCTGGATATCCAATTTTTGCTGTGCTGTGTCTAGTTGAGATGAAATGAACACCGTGGAAGTTTTCAGCAAGTTGCAACATTGAAATGCAGAAATAAGCACTTTTCCATAAACAAGCTCTAAATCATGTTTGAAGCACTCTGGATAAAAATTTTTTGTTATGTTTATTCGAGATGTTATGAAACACTGTAGACTGTTTTCAGCAAGTTGCAACATTGAAATGCAGAAATAGCACTTTTCCATAAACAAGCTCTAAATCATGTTTGATGCACTCTGGATAAAACATGTTTTTGCTTATGTTTATTCGAGATGAATAAACCTGTGGACTGTTTTCAGCAAGTTGCAACATTGAAATGCAGAAATAAGCACTTTTCCATAAACAAGCTCTAAATCATGTTTGAAGCACTCTGGATAAAAATGTTTTTGTTATGTTTATTCGAGATGTTATGAAAACACTGTAGACTGTTTTCAGCAAGTTACAACATTGAAATGCAGAAAAGCACTTTTCCATAAACAAGCTCTAAATCATGTTTGAAGCACTCTGGATGAAAAATGTTTTTGTTATGTTTATTCGAGATGTTATGAAAACACCTGTAGAGTTTTTCAGCAAGTTACAACATTGAAATGCAGAAATAAGCACTTTCCATAAACAAGCTCTAAATCATGTTTGATGCACTCTGGATGTCCAATTTTTGCTGTGCTGTGTCTAGGTTGAGATGAAATGAACGCCGTGGACAGTTTTCATCAGCAAGTTGCAACATTGAAATGCAGAAATAAGCACTTTTCCATAAACAAGCTCTAAATATGTTTGAAGCACTCTGGATTCTCAATTTTTTTGTGCTGTGTCATAGGTTGAGATGAAATGAACACCTGTGGACAGTTTCAGCAAGTTCCAACATTGAAATGCAGAAATAAGCACTTTTCCATAAAACAAGCTCTAAATCATGTTTGAAGCACTCGGATAAAAAACTGTTTTTGTTATGTTTATTCGAGTGTTATGAAAACACTGTAGACTGTTTTCAGCAAGTTGCAACATTGAAATGCAGAAATAAGCACTTTTCCATAAACAAGCTCTAAATCATGTTTGAAGCACTCTGGATCCAATTTTTGCTGTGCGGTTCTAGTTGAGATGAAATAACACGTGGACAGTTTTCAGCAAGTTGCAACATTGAAATGCAGAAATAAGCACTTTTCCATAAACAAGCTCTAAATCATGTTTGAAGCACTCTGGATAAAAATTTTTTGTTATGTTATTCGAGATGTTAATGAAAACACTGTAAGACTGTTTTCAGC